>NC_081564.1:58173786-58507707 GCF_022355385.1 Mustela nigripes
CAGAGTGGAATTATATGTAATCAGTAAAAGCACTATTTTTTATTGAAAAAAAAAAAAAGAAAAGTATTATTTTCTATTATTGTGATTCTTGAGGACTTTTAAGGTATGTGGAACTTCGTGTTACTGCATTAGGCCACTTTCAGAAAAGTTTGGGGACTTATTTTATGCAGGGCACACAATATGCAATCATGGCTCAGCTCTCCTAATAGTTATAAATGTGCGGCATAGTCCGATAGGGTTCACATCTTTGTTCCCAGGTGGTTACATATCATCACTCAAAGGAATCACTTAAGATAACATTGATATATGAATTATTTTCCCTGACCAAAAGGAAGCTCTTTCCAGTCAATTGACACTCAGTCTTGAGTGTCTGAATGTCTTACAGTTAAATTATTAGAAAATGACATTGAAAGTAGGGAAGATTTTTTTTTACCCTTTACCCATCTTCTAAGTAACTTTAATACACAGATTAATGTATCTTCAGCTACTCACTAAACTTGAAATAAACTTAAAAAGAATTTTCATTAAAAATTCAAAATAATTTTCAATGTCAAGTTCTAATTCCAATAGTCATTGTTACTCCATTTTAAATAACAATAGTTGATTCTCACTCCCTTCATCTCTGGAGCACAAAACCAATGCTGCCTTCAAGGAGAGAATGAGGCACTAATTCATGTCCCCATTACACCTTGGCTGGATTGCTGCAGTTCATTATAGGCTTTCTTGACTGTTTACTTAGGCAATAAATCTTGTCATTACATATACTACATCTGTCAGGTTCAAGACAACTGCACAAAGGCCCTATTGCTATTATAAACCTTTAATTTTAAAATCTATAATTAAAGAAGGGCAAATATGTTATTTGTGGCTTGATGCATTGGTGAATTGGAGACACTCCAGCATATAATTGTACTTGCTCAAAGTAATAATTTCAGAGGTGAGTAAGAGAAGTGATCAGGCAATGGGTCCAACTAGAACAAAATCCCCTAAAAGACATTGTCTCATATTTAGGGCCTCATTTCTTTGCTTCGTCCTAACTACACTGGTAGGATTTGTATCACTAAGAACAAAGTCTACAAAACTCAAGTAGAAATGGCTTAGGAGATAGGAGGCATCTCAACAGACATATATTTTAATGATCTTTGAATGCTGATTCTGGTTCCCATGGAGTTCTTCAAATTAACTTACTCAGTTTTTATCATCAAAATTAATCAGGAGCAGTTATCAAGGGAATCGATCTAATATCTCTCACTTTCTCTACACTTCTGTCTTTTAAAATGAATATTAAAAATGGCTATTATTTATTCAGTGACTATTAGGTGCTAGGCACTCTGCTAAGTACTTTCCTTACAATATCCTTGGCAAGAGTCCCTTAAAATAGGAAAATAATCACCTTACTTTAAATATAAATGAATTAAGTATGACAGTTTAAGTTACTCTCTGGATTTGAAATTGAGATCAAATTTAGATAATGTGTCTGTGGTCTTTAAAGCTGCACCATGACCGTGATGTTCTCAAACACACAGAGTTTTTTGGAGCTTTAATTTGCTAAAATCCTAAAAGGACCTGATAGTTCAGAAGAGTAGAGATTCTAATTCTCCTTTCTTAAAACCATGCATACTCTACCTAGGTGATCTACTTTCTCCTCAATGCTTCAACTTCTGTCTCTTCAACTACAACTCCCAAATTTATATTTCTAGCTCTGATCTTTCTTCTGTTTTCCAGAGTTATGTTGGCAACTTTATTTTTATCTTTTGGGTTTTTTTTTTAACTCTGTTTTTTATTTTGAAATTAAACTTAACAGAAGAGTTTCAAAGATAATACAGAGAGACCTCCAGGTACCATTCACCCAGTCTTCCCTGATGTTGGCATTGTATTTTTCTGTAGTTCAATGACACAACTGAGAAATTGGCATTGGTAATTAAACACTGTTAAGTAAACTACAGATTTTATTTGTATTTCAGTAGGTTTTTCACTAATGTCCTTTCTCTGTAAGAATCTAATCGAGGACACAACACAACAGACAGTTTCTCAAATTTTCATTTATCATGACCTTCACAAATTTGATCAATTACTGTATAGAATGCCTGCTTTTTGTCTGGTGTTTTCTCATAGTTAGATGGACTTTATGGATATTTAAAAAAAACAGCATGTAAATGAAGGGCCTTTCTCATCTCATTTTATGTCTTATTATTTGTGAAGTTCACCTTGATCACTTGGTGAAGGGAGTGTCTTCCAGGTTTTTCCACTATGAAGTTTACTTTTTTTCTCATTCCATGTACTGTATTTAGAGGTGAGTCCCTAAGACCACTTAAGGGGAGGATAACTAAGCTTCAATTCCTGAAGGGAAAACTCTGAAAGAATTTTTGAATATATTTTAAAAGTAACATAGCAGTTTAAAATATTTGGGGAAAGATACTTTGAAGCTATGAAGATATCCTGTTTTGTTTTGCTTTGTTTTTTAAGTTTTACCCACAATTTTAGCATTCACAGTAGATCTTGCCTGAAACAGTTATTACTGTAGTGTTGTAATGGTTATTTTTAAAAATTATTTCCCACATCCTTTTTTTGTTAATTGACTGTAATTCTGTGAGGAAGAATTTTTTCTCTTCTTTCTTTCTTTCTTTCTTCATACATACAAGCATTCATTTTTCAATTATGTATATTGGGGTATACTTGTAGATATATATTTTGGGTAATAATTTAATGCTGTCATTTTATTGCTCAAATTGTTTTAGTTTTGGCCATTGGGTGTTCTTACGTTGTTGGTTCCTGGTGTCTTTTCAAATGCACCTCCTTTTTTTTTCTCTACTTTGTAGCCACACAAGATTCTCCAGAGCCTTCTGGTATTTCTCTGCTGAAGTTCAAGATTCAAATATTTCTCAAAGGAGCCCTAAGTTCTTCTTGGAAAATGGTGTTTAGAGACCAAGAGGTATACTCACTGCTTTTGAAGTTTTGCTGATTTTAGACCCTCTTGGTAAACATGCTAAGAAATCTATTCATACTAACCATGTATATGCATAAGTCTGTATTTACTCTATCTATCTATCTATCTATCTATCTATCTATCTATCATCTACCTATCTATCTATCTATACCATTTATCTAGTCTATCAGTCAAAAGAAATATGAGTTCATTCTGATGTCTCTCACTCTGACATACCACTTCAGGGTACATTCCAGCCTTTTCTACTTTGCTTATTTTTAACTTTCTTCTTTACAAGCAGAAACCTGGCTCTCATTATCTATAACATATTTGCTTGTCCAAATTTTGTATACATATAAAGTAGTCAGAATTGCTGACTTGGACTTCTGTGGGGAAAAAAAAAATCCCACAAACTACCAATCAGAGTAAATTGCTTGTGTACAGTTTTCTTTTTTTCTTTTTAGCCTAACAGTATTTAGTCAAAACACTGTTTTACAAATTTTTTAAGGTTAGTTTATTCCTTCCCCATCCTTTTCAGTGTGCATATGTTATTATCTGTATTATAGTTAGATTCCTTCTTCACAATCTGTATATTTCCTCTCGGGTTCTCCTACCATCCTTGTTGTCGTATCCTTTATATTTTTTAAAAGATTTATGTATAGCAGATTTATGTAAAATGTATAAATTATGAGTATATCTAAATGACTTTTTTACAATGTATACATAGATATAATTTCAGTCAGTTCAAAATATAAAATATCACTGGCACACACAGTCCCCCTTAGGACTCTCCCAGTCATTACTTATCAAAAAGTAATTTTTTTTTTTCCATTTCTGTAACCATGGGCTAGCTTTGTGGACTTTTAAGATTTTTATTTATTATTTATTTGAGAAAGACAGATAGCAACAGAGATAGTGACAGAGAGCTTTGGGTGTTTTTGAACATGCTTTACATTTCTTCCCCCCCCCCCAATATTATGTTTATATAATCCATTCATGTTGTGATGTGTAGTAGTAGCTTGTTCTTTTTAATTTCTCTATGGGATTCTTTAATCAAATTTATTGAGGTATAATTCACAAACAATAAAATGGCACCTGGTTTTTAAACATACATTTTTGAGTTTTGACATATGTATGCTTTTGTGTGATCCTCCCCCTACTCAAGATACAGAACACTCTCATCATCACAAAAAGTTCTCACTCACCCTTCCATTCTCTGCCTCATTAATCTCATTTGTTGCCAAATTGGTCATTTTGTAACATTATTTTCTTCATGCTCCTCCCTGACTTCCAAACCTTTTGTTACTTCTACATTGTTTTCAAGATGAAAGGGGATCTTCTGAATGACCTTTTATGTTCTACCTAAGTTGATCTTTGCTTGCTGTCACTTACCTCTCTCCTATTCACTATCATGTCTTTCCAACTACTTACAATTCCATGAATATCTTAAAATCTTTATTTCATTGCCTTCATACATGCATGAAGCTATTTAAGTCAATAGTATCTGTCCTTTCCCTCCTCATCCCTGATGACTCAATTGGACGATTTTGTTTATCCCTTTGAACTAAACTGCTATCCTTTCTTACACTTCTATCAGACGATGGCCCTCAGATTGGTACCCATAACTCTCATCTCTGTCATAAAGCTTATTGGAGGATATTTTTGTCAACTTCAATTTTTATTTACTATACTATACCATAACATTTACTTTTTAAGATGTTTACTTCTAAGGATATTTACACATGTATAGATTCATGTATTACTACTACCACAATTAAGATACAAAAGAGTTCAATCACCTCAAAAAACTCCCTCATTAGATCACTTTATAGTTTCTCTCTTTCTTCCTCAAGGCCCTGGCAATGACTGATCTGTCCTCTAATACTATTACTTATCTTTATGAGAATGTTATATAAGTGGATCCTATACTATATAATTTTTTTAAGTTTGGCTTTGAAACTCATCCAAGTTAGTTCTTGAATGTTCATTAAATCTTAATATAAATCCCAATAAAATTTTTTAAAACGTTGTTTTATACAGTCTTTTAAATAATAGAAGAAAATAGAGAAAAATATGTATTAGCATTTATAATTGTCTAGTCATTTTTACTGATTCTTTAAAATTTTTTACAGAATCAAGTCATCAGGAATTAATTCCCATATAACTTTCTTTTAGAGATCTACATCTAGTATTTGACTTCCACTAACAAATTCTCTAAGTATTTTTTATATGGAAATATTATTTTGCCTTTTTTTTTTTTTAAGAGAGGGAAGGTTAGAGAGGGGCAGAGGGATAGTTAAGAAGTCTCAAGCAGACTCCATACCCATCCCAGAGACAGACATGAACTCTGTCTCACAATCCTGAGATCATGACTTGAGCCAAAATCAAGAGTAAGATGCTTAAGCAACTGAACCACCAGGCACGCCTTGCCTTCATTTTTGAAGTATAGTTTTTCTGGTAATAGAATTTTTGGTTGACACTTTATTTTTTCTTTCTTTCAATACGAAAGGTCTTTGCCTTTGCATTGATCACGAATTTTGATGAGAAATCAGATATTAATCTTATTATGCTTTTTCCCTTGTATATAATGAGCCATTTTCCTATGGCCAGTTGCAAGATTTTCTGTTTGTCTTTCAACAATGCATCTAGGTGTGAATATCTTTGTGTTTACCCCACTTGGAATTCATTCAACTTTTTTCATATTAGACTAAAGTTTTTATCAAGTTAAGGAAGTTTTGGTCATTATTCCTTGGATTAATTTTTCTGCTTTCTTTGGGGAAGAATCTACTTACATGTTCTTTCAGGTTGTTAGCAGAATTCAGGTACTTGTGTTTGTTGATCTCAAGTCCCTATTTCATTGTTGTCTGCCAGCTGAGAGCCACTTTCAGCTCACAGGGCCACCCACATTCCTTGTCATATACTCCCTACCATTTTTTTTTAAAGATTTTATTTATTTGTCAGAGAGAGAGGGAGTGAGAGCAAGCACAGGCAGACAGAATGGCAGGCAGAGACAGAGGGAGAAGCAGGCTCCCTGCCGAGTAAGGAGCCCGATGTGGGACTCGATCCCACATGGGATCATGACCTAAGCTGAAGGCAGCTGCTTAACCAACTGAGCCACCCAGGCGTCCCTCCCTACCATTTTTAAAGCTAGCAGTGGTTAATATCTCCTGCATCAAATCGTTCCCATGATTCACACGTCTGACCTTTTCTGTTTCTGTCTGCCTCTTCCAATTTAAAGGACTCATGTTATTAAGTAGGACTGCCAGTTTACATTTCTTAAAGTCTACTCTTCCACATAATTAAAATCTATCATGTTCATATTCTTGGGGACTATGCAGGATTTGTATATTAAATATTGGGATCTTGGTGGCCATTTTAGAATTCTTCTTACCAACATATCCTTACTGATTGTAACTACTTATTTTGTAATTATGAGAGGAGTATTGAAGTATGTAATATATGAAATGGATTTGTCTATTGCTTTATAATTTCTTTCAGTATTTGTCACATATATTTTGATGTACTAGTGTTACATACACATTTAGAATTTTTACATTGTCTTTGAGAATCAATGCAGTTATTACATAATATACCTCTTTATCCCTGATGATGTTCCTTGTTTTAAAGTTTAGTTTAATATCAGTATTGCTAATCTAGTGTTATTTTAGTTGGTATTGCATTCTCTGCATTCTCCATTTCTTAATTTTTTTAACTACCCATATTTTTATATTTAATGTGTGTTTCCACAAACTGTATGTATTTGGGGTTTGGTTTGTTTTTTCAAAATGACAATAACTGTCTCTTAACTTCTATTTTTAGGCAATTCACATTCAAAGCCATTATTCATATGTTTGAATTAAAATCTTAGGTTCTAAAGGAATTTTTAAAATTTATTTATTTTTAATAAACATATAACGTATTTTTATCCCCAAGGGTAAAGGTCTGTGAATTGCCAGGTTTACACATTTCACAGCACTCTTCATAGCACATACCCTTCCCAATGTCCATATCCCCACCACCCTCTCCTGTCCCCACTCCCCCCAGAAACCCTCAGTCTGTTTTTTGAGATTGAGTCTTTTATGGTTTGTCTCCCTCCCGATCCCATCTTCTTTCATTTTTTTCTTTTCCTACCCCCCAACCCCCCCATGTTGCATCTCCACTTCCTCATATCAGGGAGGTCATATGATAGTTGTCTTTTTCCAACTGACTCACTTCGCTAAGCATAATACCCTCTAGTTCCATCCACGTCATCGCAAATGGCAAGATTTCATTTCTTTTGATGGCTGCATAGTATTCCATTCTATATATATATATCACATCTTCTTTATCCATTCATCTGTTGATGGACATCTAGGTTCTTTCCATAGTTTGGTTATTATAGACATTGCTGCTATAAACATTTGGGTGCATGTGCCCCTTTGTATCTTTAGGATATATACCCAGTAGTGCAATCGCTAGGTCATAGGGTAGCTCTATTTTCAGTTTTTTGAGGAACCTCCACACTGTTTTCCAGAATGGTTGAATCAGCTTGCATTCCCACCAACAGTGCAGGAGGGTTCCCCTTTCCCCTCGCCAGCATCTGTCATTTCCTGACTTGATAATTTTAGCCATTCTGACTGGTGTGAGGTTGTATCTAATTGTGGTTTTGATTTGTATTTCCCTGATGCCAAGAGATGTGGAGCATTTTTTCATGTGTCTGTTGGCCATCTGGCTGTCTTCTTTGCAGAAATGTCTGTTCATGTCCTCTGCCCATTTCTTGATTGGATTTTTTGTTCTTTGGGCGTTGAGCTTGCTAAGCTCTTTATAGATTTTGGATACTAGTCCTTTATCTGATATGTCACTTGCAAATATATTCTCCCATTCTGTCAGTTGTCTTTTGGTTTTGTTAACTGTTTCCTTTTCTGTGCAAAAGCTTTGATCTTGATGAAATCCCAATAGTTCATTTTTGCCCTTGCTTCCCTTGCCTTTGGTGATGTTCCTAGGAAGACATTGCTGCGGCTGAGGTCAAAGAGGTTGCTGCAGCTGAGGTTGAAGAGGTTGCTGCCTATGTTCTCCTCAAGGATTTTGATGGATTCCTTTCTCACATTGAGGCCCTTCATCCATTTTGAGTCTATTTGTGTGTGGTGTAAGGAAATGGTCCAATTTCATTTTTCTGCATGTGGCTGTCCAATTTTCCCAGCACCATTTATTGAAGAGGCTGTCTTTTTTCCATTGGACATTCCTTCCTGCTTTGTCGAAGATTAGTTGACCACAGAGTTGAGGGTCTATATCTGGGCTCTCTATTCTGTTCCATTGATCTATGTGTCTGTTTTTGTGCCGGTACCATACTGTCTTGATGATGACAGCTTTGTAATAGAGCTTGAAGTCCGGAATTGTGATGCCACCAACTTTGGCTTTCTTTTTCAATATTCCTTTGGCTATGCGAGGTCTTTTCTGGTTCCATAAAAATTTTAGGATTGTTTGTTCCATTTCTTTGAAAAATATGGATGGGATTTTGATAGAGATTGCATTAAATGTGTAGATTGCTTTAGGTGGAATAGACATTTTCACAATATTTGTTCTTTTAATCCATGAGCATGGAATATTTTTCCATTTCTTTGTATCTTCCTCAATTTCTTTCATGAGTACTTTATAGTTTTCTGAGTACAGATTCTTTGCTTCTTTGGTTAGGTTTATTTCTAGGTATCTTGTGGTTTTGGGTGCAATTGTAAATGGGATTGACTCCTTAATTTCTCTTTCTTCTGTCTTGTTGTTGGTGTAAAGAAATGCAACTGATTTCTGTGCATTGACTTTATATCCTGACACTTTACTGAATTCCTGTACAAGTTCTAGCAATTTTGGAGTGGAGCCTTCTGGGTTTTCCACATATAGTATCATATCATCTGCAAAGAGTGATAGTTTGAGTTCTTCTTTGCTGCTTTGGATGCCTTTAATTTCTTTTTGTTGTATGATTGCTGAGGCTAGGACTTCTAGTACTATGTTGAATAGCAGTGGTGATAACAGACAAATTCCTTCCTAATGATATGCAGTTATCATGGGTCTACACAAAGCCTCTTTTTGTGTTTTACTTTTTATTGTCTTTACCTAATCTTCATTTTTATTCTATATTCTTTCATTGGCTCTGACTTTCATGTCAAATGTTTTATATATATATATATATATATATATAATATATATATACTAACTCTTTATGTATATATTTAATCAATAGAAATTTTATTGAGCTATTGATAGAATTATGTTTGTTTTTTAAAAAAGATTTTGTTTATTTGAGAGAGCAAAAGAATACAAGCAGGGGGAATGGCAGAGGAAGAGGGAAAAGCAGGCTCCCCACTGACCAGGGAGCCCCATGCAGGGCTCAAAGCAGGGCTTGATCCCAGGATCCTGGGAAGGATGAGCAGAGCCGAAGGAAGATGCTTAACTGACTGAGCCACCAAGGCACCCTTAGAATTATGTTTCTTACCTTTCTTATTATATAAGCCTTTCAAATTTGATCCAGGTTACCAAATATATTTTCAGGGTTTAAATGTTAAGTGTTCCATGCTGTGTAGACTAAATTCTGTCCCCAAACGTTTACATTTTAAAGTCTCCAATCCTAATATATCAGAATGTAACCATATTTCGAGAGAATTTTAAAATTTGTGTTATAACTGACAAATAACATTATTATATTAGTTTCACTTGTGCAATATAAGTTAATACAGGTATGTGTTGTGAAATGATCACCACAATAAGTCTAAGTAACAAACTATCACCATACATGGTTACAGTATTTTTTTCTTCTTGTGATAATAACTTTTAAGATCTATTCCCTTAGTAACTTCCAAATATACAATACAGAATTATTAAGTATAGTCATTAAGAAAGTCTCTAGAGAGATTATTAAGTTAAAATGAGATGCTTAGGATAGGGTCCTTGTAATATGACTAGTGATATTATAAGAAGAGGGAGACATACCAGGGGCATGTAGGCACAGAGCTACATAAAGAAGCATTAGGAGTGTGGCTATCTGCAATCCAAGGAGAAAGGCCTTGCAGAAACCAACCTAGCTGGCACCTTGGACTTCCAGGTTCCAAAATTGTGAGACAGTAAGGTTCTGTTTAAGCCACCCAGTCTGTGATGTTCTGTTATAGCAGCTCTGGGAAACAGATACATGTGGTATTTCATTATATGTATGGATTCTACACATGTATGCATCCAAACACATATCTAACATTATTCATATCTCCTGCTCTAATAATTGTCACCTCAGTTATAAGCACCTCTGTAACCACAAATAATGCTGTAAAAAATTCATACATAGTCTCACTTCAGGGGTTCTCTTGGGCATATTTCCAAGAAATGAAAAGCAAAATGCTAAATATGCACAATCTGTATTTCACTAAGTATGGCAGGTTGGCTCACTTAAATGGAACCATCATGTTATCCTCCTTCCAGCAGCACGAGTTTCCCTTTCTCTACGTAAGGTAGCCAAATTAGCAACATTTGGGAACCCAATCTAGAACAACCTGAAGGATGTCAAAATGTGATGTCCATTTTGATCTCATTGTTTTAATGTGTATTTCTCTGATTATTGGTAGAATGCTCTTATCTTTCAATACTTTTGACTCTTTGGTGGTAATTACATTAAAATAGTTTTTTGTCTTTTTTGTTTGTTTTCCCTTTTCCTGTTTCATTTGCAGTTGTTCATTTTATTTTTCAAATGTGTACTCTTTATTGAGTTTATACGTTGAAATACCTTCTTTCAGCCTATCAGTTGTATGTTGACTCTGAATATTTTATCCACAAAATCCATTATGTCTGATATAGTTAAGTCCATTGAATTTATCACTCCTGGTTTATGATTTGATTTATATCTTTATCTACCTCCAAATTATGGAGATACCATACCATTTTTCTGTTATATTTTGAATTTTATCTTTTACATCTAGGGCTTAATTAAACTGAATTTGAGCTTCATAAATGAGGAAAAGAGAAATCCATATCTTTTTTTTCCACAATGCAGCATGACAGTAATTCCAACAACATCCATTAAACATCCCATTGTACACATATACATGTACCGCATTCTCCCTTTGATTCTATTAACTATGAATCGTGTTTGCACTGTGTGTATGTGTGCATTTACAATGGCTTTGTATATTATCTTAATATTGGTAAGGTAGAATGAGGTCTATATTTTTTCTCATATATTTTAAAATTGACTTAGCTATTCATGGACCTTTATTCTTTCACATAAGTTCTATTATAAGTTTCTCAAATTCTTCAAAAGTCAATTGTAATTTCTTTCAAGAAGTATTAAATTTATACATTAATCTCTTTATGATCTTAAGTTATCATTTCTAAACCTATATATCTGCATTCAGTCATGTCTTTTATATCCTTTAATCTACTTTAATACGTTCTCTATAAAAATCTATACATTATTTGTTGACTTAATTTTCAGCAACTTTGTTTTCTATTATATTATCTATCTAGTTAGCTATTCCTTAGGTAGATACTTTCTCTATACTTTTGCAAATCAATTTTGAAATCAACTACCTTAATACAATTTTTTCTTAGTTCTAATGGGCTTTTTATTCCATTGTATCTCATATGTAAATGATATCATTTAAAAATAATATATTTTTTCTTTTACAATTATTTATGGATATATAAATATATAAATAGTGTATATCTGTGTGTATATATGTATATATGTGTATATATATACACACAGATATACACTATATATTTACACTAATACACTAATTGTGTATATATACCTCACTATTTTAAAAGGATCTTAAATTTATCCATTCATATATGTTTATGTATATGTAATTTATAAGCCTATAGATAAGTACATACATACATAGAGATAGATCTGTAGATAGCTGTATCTGAATCAATATTTATGTATTAAAGAGAAAGAGAGGGATATCTAGGTGGCTTGGTCAGTTTAGCATCTGCCTTTGGCTCGGGTCATGATCCCAAGGTGCTGAGACCCAGTCCTATATCAGGCTGCTTGCTCAGCAGGGAGCCTGCTTCCCCCTCTGCCTGTGCTCCCCTTACTTGTGCTCTCTCTTTCTCTCTCTCTGACAAATAAATAAAGTCTTTTAAAAAAAGAGAGATAAAGAAAGATATAAGCATACATATGGATCTATACAGATAGAAATCTGGTTCATGCATGCATATATACATACACATGTAGATAAATAAATATATATCTTGATAAAGATAGACATATTGACTTTTTATTATTTTGTTATATATATGTTGTTAAGATATAAAGTGGTTGATCTTGGTATATTGTTTTTAGTACAAAATTATATTACTTTAGGGAACATATTGGTAAGGAATTTTGCATATATAATCAGGAATAAAACAAGTTTTTAATCTTCCGCTGAATTATTCTTATCTAATATTATAAGCAGTTATATTAGCCTCACAAAAAGGATGGGCAACCCTATGCCTCTTCAGGAACAACTTGTACAAGGAAAAAATTATTACTCCTTAAATTGACAGAGTTCAGTCATCTGGGACATGGCTTTTACTGGAGAAATATAATTGATAAAATGTTAGTTTTTTAAATTTTTGATACATCTAAGTTTTATTGTTCCTCTTTCTTTAAAATTAACATTTTATACTTTATGACAAATTTATTTTTTTCTCAGTCTGAAAATGTATTGGGTGTCATTATAGTTTTTCAGTTAATTGTTACTCTGATGGCATGTGAAGTTATTTCTCATTTTCTTTTGAATTTGTTTCATTTGCATCATCTCTTCCCCCCGCCTTTTACTCAGCAGCGGTGCCTCTAGATTTTCTAAGTCATTTTTAATAACTAATTTGGCTTTGAAATCGTCAATCTTTTGTTTTCTTCTTTATTGATTTCTGGCTTTATCTTATGATCTCCTTTCATCCTATTGGGTTTTATTTAGGTCCTCTCTTTCTAGGTATTTTAGTTTCTTTTTTAATTTTAGTTTATTTAATTTTTTTTTGTTTATTTACAACTAAATTCAAAGTGTCCTTTAAGTACTACTGGTTTAGCTGTGTTTTTTTAGAATTATTATTATGTTCAGTTAGCAACTGTATAAGTACATCATTAGTTTTTGATGTAGTGTTCCATGATTCATTAGTTACATATAACAGCCAGCACACATCACAACACATGCTGTCCTTAATACCTATTAGCCTGTTATCCCCTCTCCTCACCCTCCTCCCTTCTGAGACCCTCAGTTTGTTTCCCAGGGTCCATAGTCTTTCATGGATCATCTCTCTCTCCGATTTCTCCCTCTTCAGATTTCCCTCCCTTTCCCTGTAGTCCTCCATGCTATTACTTATGTTCCACATATGAGTGAAACCATATAATTGTCTTTCTCTGCTTGACTTACTTCATTTAGCATAATCCTCTTTAGTTCTATCTATGTCAATGCAAATGATGGGACTTCATTTTTTCAAATGGCTGAATAATATTTCATTGTATATATTTACTACATCTTCTTTATCCACTCATCTGTTGAAGGACATCTTGGCTCATTCCACAGTTTGGCTATTGTGGACGTTGCTGCTATGAACATTAGGGTGCATATGTCCCTTCTTTACACTACATGTGTATCTTTGGGGTAAATGCCTCGTAATGTAATTGCTGGGTCATTGGGTAGCTCTATTTTTAACACCTTGAAGATGTTTTCCATCCACTTTCCCCGACTGGCTATACTAGCTTGCATTCCCACCAGCAGTGTAAGAGGGTTCCTCTTTCTCCACATCTTTGACAACATTTTTTGTTTCCTGTCTTGTTAATTTTTGCCACTGTAACTGGTGGTATTATGGTTTTGATTTTTATTTCTCTGATGGCTAATGAGGTTGAGCATTTTTTCATATATCTGTTAGACATTTGTATGTCTTCTTTGGAGAAGTGTCTGTTCATGTCTTCTGCCCATTTTTTTACTGTTTTTTTTTTTTTTTTTTTTTTTTTTAGCTGTGTTTTCATAGATTTTAGCCATTAGTAATTTTATGTCATTTGGCTGGAAGATTTTCACAATTTAGTTTAGTTTTGCTTTGTTTTTTAATTTATATTTATTTATTTGACAGAGAGAGAACTCATGATAGTGTATGCAAGCAGTGGGAGGACAGAGGGAGAGAATCCTTAAGCCGACTCCCCACAGAGCCTGGAGACTGAGGGGCACAATTAGGGGGAATTGGGGTGGAAGGGGGGGGTGTGACGGGATTCGAATCCTGGGATCCAAAGGTCATGATCTGAGCCAAAAATCAAGAGTTTGATGCTCAGTTGACTGAGCCACCCAGGCACCCCTCACAATTTAGTTTAAAATTCCTCTTTCATTCAAAGATTATTTAGCAGTATTATTTCAGTTTAAATAGTGTACATATTAAATGCTAGATTATGCTTACTAACTGGTAATCCCGTTGCATGCTTGTTAGAGAATATACTTTAATTTAGGGCATATTCACTGTATCATTCATTACTGAAAATGATCATTGTTCGTAAATGATCCTGTATTTTTGGGCATAATGAGCAATCTTTTCAGTAAAAATTTTCTGTATGTATAAATATGCCTACATAAATATAGTTTGATGAAGTTATATTAATTTGTTGCCAACACATATAACAATGTTTGTGTTTCTTAATCATGTTATTCCAATAATCAATGTACTTAATGTTTTCTTTTTATGTAATCTGCCAGGTTCTGAAAATTTTATGACAAAATATCAAAGTAGAATTGCTGATTTGTCTGTTCCCTCTATAACTGTCAGATTTTTGGTTTCTGTTTTTAAGTTATTTTGTTAGATATTTATGTATTCTTTTTTTTTTAAGATCTTATTTGTTTATTTGACAGAGAGAGATCACAAATAGGCAGAGAGGCAGGCAGAGAGAGTGAGAGGAAATCAGGCTCCCCACCAAGCAGAGAGCCCAATGCGGAACTCAATCCCAGGACACTGAGATCATGACCTGAGTTGAAGGCAGCGGCTTAACCCACTGAGCCACCCAGGCGCCCAGATATTTATGTATTCTTAATGATTTTTTCTTTTTGATTATATTTTTCATATTACCACTCTAAAATACCCTTTTAAAGTTATATTTTTAATCAAAATTTTTGCATTTTAAATACAAATTAGTGCATTTTATTGTTTGCTTTTTATATTTTATCCCAATATATAATCTTTTGGATTTTGTAACATTTTTATTTGGAGTATTTTCCAGTAATTATCAAAATTTCAGATTTTTCCTATTAGTGCAAATATAGTTCTCTAGCTTTTATTTGGGGTCTATACTATATTTTTATTTAATAGAATTACTGTTATACCAAGACTCGTTTCTACTTTCTTACTTATTATAAGTATTAACTATCTTTCTTTATTCTACGTTCTTCCACTAAACAAATCAAGTTCATTTCTTTTTTTTTTTTTCCCACTGTTTATGCGCCACCACACCCAGTGCTCCATGCAATAGGTGCCCTCCTTAATACCCACCACCAGGCTCACTCTTTTCCCCACTGCCCTCCCTTCCAAAACCCTCAGTTTGTTTCTCAGAGTCCACAGTCTCTCATGCTTTGTCTCCCCCTCCCATTCCCTCAATTCACTTTTTCTTTCCTTCTGCTAATGTCCTCCATCCTCCACAAGTAAGTGAAACCATATGATACTTGACTTTCTCTGTTTGACTTACTTCATTCAGCATAATCTCCTCCAGTACCGTCCATGTTGATGCAAAAGTTGGTTACTCATCCTTCTTGATGGAGGCATAATATTCTATTGTATATACAGACAGTATCTTCTTTATCCATTCATTTGTTGAAGGGCATCTTGGCTTTTGCCACAGTTTGGCAACTGGCGATTGCTACTATGAACATTGGGGTACAGATGGCCCTTCTTTGCACTACATCTGTATCTTTGGGGTAAATACCCAGTAGTGCAATTGCAGGGTCATAGGGTAGCTCTGTTTTTTATTTCTTTTTTTTTTCCATTTTATATTATTTATTTCTTTTCAGTGTTTCAGCATTCATTGTTTATTCACCATACCTAGTGCTATTTTAAATTTCTTTTTTTTTTTTTTAAAGATTTTATTTATTTATTTGACAGAGAGAAATCACAAGTACACTGAGAGGCAGGCAGAGAGAGAGAGAAGGAAGCAGGCTCTCTGCTGAGCAGAGAGCCCGATGCGGGACTCGATCCCAGGACCCTGAGATCATGACCTGAGCCGAAGGCAGCGGCCTAACCCACTGAGCCACCCAGGCGCCCACTATTTTAAATTTCTTAAGGAATTTCCACACTGTTTACCAAAGTGGCTGCACCAACTTGTATTCCCACCAACAGTGTAAGAGGGTTCCCCTTTCTCCACATCCTCTCCAACACTTATGGTTTACTGTCTTGTTAATTTTGGCCATTCTAACTGGTGTAAGATGGTATCTCAATGTGGTTTTGATTTGAATCTCCTGATAGCTAATGGTGATGAACATTGTTTCATGTGTCTGTTAGCCATTTGTATGTCTTTGGAGATGTGTCTGTTCGTGGCTTCTGCCCATTTTTTTATGTGATTTTCTGTTTTTTGAATGTCGAGTTTGAAGTGTTCTTTATAGATCTTGGATATCAGCCCTTTGTCTGTATGTCATTTGCGAATATCTTTTCCCATTCCATGGGAAAAAGGACTCTTTTTGTTTTGTTTTGTTGACTGTTTCCTTGCTGTGCAGAAGTTTTTGCTCTTGATGAAGTCCCAAAAGTTCATTTTCACTTTTGTTTCCTTTGCCTTTGGAGACATGTCTTGAAAGAGATTGCTGTAGCTGATGTCAAAGAGGTTACTGCCTATGTTCTCCTCTAGGATTTTGATAGATTGCTGCTTCACATTGAGGTCTTTTATCCATTTTGAGTTTATCTTTGTGTATGGCGTAAGAGAATGGTCGAGTTTCATTCTTCTATACATAGTTGTCCAATTTTCCCAGCACCATTTATTGAAGAGATTATCTTTTTTCCACTGGATATTTTTTTCTGCTTTGTCGAACAAGTTCATTTCTTGAGAGTAAATGCTCAATATTCAAAGCTTCTGTGAGTTTACTTCAGTTGTTCGTTTGTTTCTTTTAATTTTATGGGTATCCAGTATCTCCAGTTGATTTTTATTTCTGCCTAGCTTCTTGGCTTAATTTATTATTTTCATATCCTTTTCTGTCTTCCTATAGATAATGACTATTCAAATTTTTGTTTATTCATTCCATTAATTGTGCTTTATATGGTATAGTTACTCAGGTTGATGTTATTAATACCCAATAATTGCACCTTTCTGCTGTCTTACAATTTCCCTGAAAGTATCAACTCCAGTCACTGGAAGTATGTCCCTCAAGTTCTCGGGAGTGAATTTTACCACTACACATCTAGCAACCCACTCCAGCCACCTTCTCCAACACATACCACATAATGCTCACCTTTAAGATGTTAAGAATACTCATTTTTCAAAAAATAATAACAGTAAAAATAAGCAAAAATTCCTGTACCAAAAGAACCAACAATTCCTTGCATCACAGGGTATATTTTCTAGGGACAAGATAACTCAACAAGTAGAATATTTTTCTGAATCTGTAGACATCTGTACCCCAATCCAGCCAATCTGGGAGGACATCCCTGACCTGATCTAAGTTGCTACTGTTCTTTCTAGGATATTGGGGCAAGTGATGACACACTAACAGCAACTCGGGGGCAAGACATTCGGGGGCAAGACATGAGCATAGCTGTAAAGCTCATCCTTTACTTAATCTCTGACTAAAAGTTCTTGTTGATAGATTTCACATTTGTCACCTCCTTTTCTTCCATCTCTCAGTGACAAGCAACCACCTTAACCCTACACAGAGATTTCATATTTTCTTTCTCATATCTCAAAATCAGCTTTCTTCTATGCACTTTCAAGGTTGATTTTAGAGAAAGCTAGCAACTCATTATATTTTTCCCATATCAGAAATGTGAGGCTGGCAAAAAATTCTGCAGGAGCCATCCTTTCTGTATGAGTGTGTGTGTGTATTTCTGCTATAGCTTTCAGCTTTATGTGTCAATATCAACTCATCTTGTTGATGTGTTTCATGATAACATGAAAACAAATCTAAATACATAACATTTTTTCTCCTGACATATGTATCAGATTTTTTCCTTACTATGGCTTTTCCTTGATTTTCCAAAATGTATATACCAAACAAAAGTAAAGCAAGATGTAAACATTCTTAACGTTACTCTCTCCAAGCAGGATGGAGAGATCTCCCATAATCACTGCCTTCTGCTAGCTCACAAATAGTAGCCTGTACATACTTGATTCTGTTCTGAACTATATTGTCCAATATCCTATTAATAATATTATCAGGGGTGCCTGGGTGGCTCAGTGGGTTAAAGCCTCTGCCTTGGGCTCTGGTCATGATCCCAGGGTCCTGGGATTGAGCCCCACATCAGGCTCTCTGCTCAGCAGGGAGCCTACTTTCTCCTCTTTCTCTCTCTGCCTGCCTTTCTGCCTACTTGTGATCTCTGACTGTCAAATAAGTAAATAAAATCTTAAAAAAAAAAAAAAAACACATAGTATTATCAAAGTGGCCTGACTATGTAACAAACATTTTAAGGTCACTATATCACAGTTATTCCAGAAGTGAGTCTCTCCTTCATATATAATGTACCAATCAATTTTATTGATGTTACTAAGTACATTTTATTGTCCTATTTTAGTTTTATATGTTTAATTTGTCCTAAATAATCTTTGAGAGAAGATAACTAATTTCCCTTTAGAATTATTCTCTTTTGTGTCAAAATAGAGAAACATTTTGAAAAATTCTACCACTTCCCATATATTGAGGTCTTAATATCTTACGCCAAATAGATCTCATCCTACTTTTGAAAACAAAACAACAATAAAAACACTCATTGTGTGAGAAATTTCAGCATATTACTTTCATTATGTACCTGTTGCCAGTATATTTAAATTAGTGAAGAAATAATTTGTGCTAATACAAGACAATGTGCTAAATGTCCCAATTTGGTCTTTTAACTTAGGTTTAAATCTAAATGACAGAAGGTAGAAACAAGAAAACCAAACATATCTACTAACTGTATGTATATGGGGTAAAAAATAACTCAAGATAGCTGAATGTAGGCAGAAAGTTACATCTATAAGGAAGCAAGGAGGGAAAAAACGAGGAAGTGTTCAATTGGGGTGGTGCATGTGAGAAACAGAGCCAATATTTACAACTCAAAGATAAGGTTTTTTGTTTTTTTTTTTGAGCAGGGGGTCAGGGGCATTGGGAGGGGTTGGCTTTTTTTTTTTTTTTTTTTAAGTAGGCTCCACACCCAGTGTGGGACTCAAATTCATGAGCCTGAAATCAAAACCCAAGCTGAAATCAAAAATCGAAGCCTAACCAACTGAGCCACCCAGACATCTCAATAAAGTTCTTAACCTCAGCTGGGTGACTGGGATTCAATAGGAGGTGAATTCAGGAAGGATTTGGAATTAGAAGAAATGCACAGTCCAAGGACAGACAAAAAAAAAGAAGGCATTGTCCCTTGGCACAAGCAGCCAGTGAAAGAAAGGAAGGACCCAAATGTTAGTGGTAGAGTGTATTCTGAGTCAGTTTAGATCCTGGGACAAAGGGGTTGATGTTAGTCATAGGAACCATAATTCAAAGAAACGGCCATCCCTGTATTTACATGGGAGAACAACCTTGAATGGAGAAATCTTGGCTACTTCTCTGATTCCTTGTCCTTTTCATAGGGACATCTTTTAGTTGTGGGGGAAAAAAAACTCATTTCATTGAAATGTAAGCATTACAAAAAATGAGTAAATAAAACAACCATCAGATGATACATATTAAGATAGAAAATTGGGGGAAATTAGAAAATATAGCCGTTATGTGGCTATATTTATAGACTATATATAACACATTATAAACTATATAGACTACACATGAGAAAGGTAAACATACTAAAACAAAAGTAAAGGAAGAAGGTAAAGACAGTAAGGAAAAATGTGAGGTATTTAAAACAGGAAACAACATTCAGTGTGGGGATAAGAGGAATATGTGAATCCAAAATAATAAAACAAAATGAAAGCCTTAAATGTGTAATTTAAGAAATCTTTCCTGAAATGAAAGGAGATTTTAAAAGTTGAATGTTGATATCATAATGTAGGGAAATTTTGTTCAGAGTAGTTCATATGAACATATTAATAATATTTTAAAAATATTAGATAAAGAACACATCTTGTGTTATTTATTTTTAAAATATTAGATAAAGAACACGTCTTGTGTGCAACTACACAGAAAACAAAGATTAAGGACCTCCCAGGAAAATAGTCAGGATTGCAATTCTCTATAGTGATAGTCAATGCGGAAGGTGACAAAGAGTGCCTATCAGGTACTCCTGCGGGGCAAAATGGAGGCCCAAATTTTTGTATTCTGATAAACTCCTTTTTCAACATAAAAACTAAAAATAGTTTTGAACCTGTAAGGCCTGGCGGAATATTGCTTAAATGAAGTCTTAGAAATTCATAGAAGTTGAAAACGAAAGAACTGGCAGATCAAAACAAAAACTTAGATGGGAAGAGGGGTGACAGAATAGAATGTAAATGTTAATGATCTGCAGATGTTTAGAAATGACACAGCTAACAATATGGGGAAGGGGTTAGTTAGAAAGATGGAAAGCAGAATTAAGATTTTCCATTGCCTCATTAATAATAGCTGAAAGTCAAAGATAGCACTGAAAGCTAATAAATTAAGTAGTAGATTCTGAAGCATATTTAAAAATACAGAGTTAAAGACTGATAAAAATGATTTTATTTACTAAGATTGAGTTGGGAAGGAGAGAATGGGAGTGTGAAGAAGAGAATAAAGCCCATTTTACATTATTTATTTTAAGAAACCAAAGGGTACTCTCTAAATAAAGAAAAAGCTAAGGGATTATATTAAAGTCACCATTAGACAAATATCTCTAAATTTCAAAATAACGGATAGGAGTGGGGAGACTCACAATGACAGAGTTAAATGTATTTACAAACAACAAATGTGAGAGGAAAAATCAACGCTTTTGTCTTATCAGTACATGAAAATAGATATACCTTTATCTCTTTCTTTTCTTACACCTCATCTCTTACAAAGATTTTTCTATTGGATCCCTAAGCAAATTGCCAGTTTGTATTGTGGAATAAGAGGCATTCCTAAATTAAATTTTAAAGACAATAAACATAATAATTAAGAATATGAAAGCATAGTTCTATTTTTAACTTTTTGAGTAACCTCTATACTGTTTACCACAGTGGCCACACCAATTTGCATTCCCCCCAGCAGTACAAGAAGGTTCCTTTTTCTCCACATCCTCGCCAACACATGTGGTTTCATGTGTTGTTGATTTTAGCCATTACAACAGGTATGAGGTGATATCTCATTGTAGTTTTGATTTGCATACCCCCGATGATGAGTGATGTTGAACATCTTTTCTTATCTGTTGGCCATTTGTATGTCTTCTTTGGAGAAATGTCTGTTCACTTCTTTTGCCTATTTTTAATTGGATTATTTGGTTTTGGGGTTTTAAGTTTTATAAGTTCTTTATGTATTTTGGATACTAACCTTGTATCGGATATGTCATTTGTAAATATCTTCTCCCATTCAATAGATTGCCTTTTAGCTTTGTTGATTGTTTCCTCTGCTGTCTTTATTTTGATATAGTCCTAGTAGTCTATTTTTGCTTTTATTTTCTTTGCCTCAGCAGACATATGTAGGGGAAAAAAAAATGTTGCTACAGCCAATGTCAGAGAAATTACTGCCTGTGCTCTCTTCTAGGAATTTTATGGTTTCAGGTCTCACATATTTAGGTCTTTAATGCATTTTGAATTTATTTTTTTGTATGGTGTAAGAAAGTGATCCAGTTTCATTCTCTTGCATGTAGCTGTACAGTTTCCCAACACTATTTGTTGAAGAGACTTTCTTTTTCCCATTGAATATTCTTTCCTGCTTTGTCAATTATTAATTTACCGTGTAATTGTGGTTTACTTCTAGGTTTTCTCTTCTGTTCCATTGATCTATGTGTCCATTTTTGTATCAGTACCATACTCTTTTGACTATCTAACTTGAAGTCTGGAATAATAATACCTCCAGCTTTGCCTTTCTTTTTCAAAATGAAACAAGATGGGATCTGGAGGGAGACAAACCATAAGAGACTCTTCATCTCACAAAACAAATGGAGGGTTGCTGAGGGGAGGGGAGGTATAGAGAGGGTGATTGGGTTATGGACACTGGGGAGGGTATGTGATATGGTGAAGGCTGTGAAGTGTATAAGCTTGATGATTCATAGAGCTGTACTCCTGGAACAAATAATACATTATAGGTTAATAAAAATAATTAATTAAAAAAAAGAAAAAAATGGCTTTGGCTATTCACGGTATTTTGTGGTTTCATATAAATTTTAAGACTTTTTTTTGTTGTTGTTCTACTCCTTTGAAAAATACTGTTAGGATTTTAATAGGGATTGCATTAAATGTATAGATTTCTTTATGTAATATAGACAATTTAACAGTACTACTCTTTGATCCAGTAATCACATTACTAGGTATTTACCCCAAAAATACAAAAACACTAATTCAAAGGGATACATGCACCCATATTTTATAGCAGCATTACTTGCAATAACCAAATTATGGAAGCAGCCCAAGTGTCCATTGATAGATGAATGTATAAAGAAAATGCGGTATATATACACAATGGAATATTATTCAGCTATAAAAAGAAATGAAATCTTCCTATTTGCAAGGGCATAGATAGAGCTAGAGAATATAATACTAAGTGAAATAAGTCAGAGAAAGATAAATACCATATAATTTCATTCATATGTTAAAAAGTTAAAGAGAGAGAGAGACAAACCAAGAAACAGACTCTTAACTGTAGTGAACAAACAGATGGTTACCAGAGGGGAGGTTGAGGTAGGTGGGGGATGGGTGAAATAGGTGATGGTGATTAAGGAGCACACTAGTGATGAGCACTGGGTGATGTACAGAAGTGCTGAATCACTATATTGTATGCTGAAACTAATATTAACACTGTATGTCTACTAACTGGAATTAAAATAAAGTAAAATGAAATAAAAAATTTTTAATTGTATATTAAAGGATAGACATGACAAAATTTCTGTCAGGTAAATGTAAAGAAAATAAAGAAGGAATTATGTTCTTAAAGTTAAACAGGGTAAAATACAGACAAAAATACATAAAATCAGATGAGGAAGGGTATAATTTCAAGTTTATCACATTGAAGAAGTATGTAGAGAATAGCCTAGAATCAACTTTCTCAAAGGAAAGAAAAACAAAACAAAACAAAAAACAAGATCTTTTTTTTTTTTCAATGCAAACACATCCAGGAGACAAAACATAATTAAAGATATAAAAGACTTAAACAGTATAATAAATGAGATATATTTGGTTACTGTGTATTTAAACACTGATCATTGTCAGAGAACATGGCATTGCTTCAAGTGATAAAGGAACATTCTGCAATATTGACCAAATATTAAGTTGTAAAGTAAATAATAAATTTAAAATGTTAAAAAGATAAAGTCAATTGATTCCAGCTTTAATGCAATTAAAAAAAATCAATTACACAATCAGAAATCAGTTATAAAAATCTACCAGGAATAAAGGAGCCTTCTCTTAAACAACACTAATGCCAATGGGGATATAAAAACCAAAAAAGAATACCTGTTTAAATGACAACAATACTGAAATCACTACACATAATAATTTACAGGGTATAGCTCAAAAAAATAGACAACAGAGGAAAATTTATATACTAATATCAGTAATGTTTTAGAAAGGAAAATAAATTACACAATTACTTTTTTGTGTATATGTAACCATATTTTATGGTTAAATAAAATATTTGTGCTCAATATTGTTTGCATACTAGAATCAACTCAGAAAGTTTTTAAAAAGGTTAATACCTGAAAAGACATGACAAGGATGCCCACTCTCACAACTCTTGTTCAACATAGCATTAGAAGTCCTAGCAACAGCAATCAGACAACAAAGAGAAATAAAAGGTATCCAAATTGGCAATGAAGAAGTCAAACTCTCTCTCTTTGCCGATGACATGATTCTTTATATGGAAAACCCAAAAGACTCCACCCCAAACTATTAGAACTCATACAGCAATTCAGTAACGTGGCAGGATACGAAGTCAATGTACAGAAATCAGTGGCTTTCTTATACACTAACAATGAAAATACAGAAAGGGAGGTTAGAGAATCGATTCCATTTACTATAGCACCAAGAACCATAAGATACCTGGGAATAAACCTAACCAAAGAAGTAAAGGATCTGTACTCGAGGAACTACAGAACACTCATGAAAGAAATTGAAGAAGACACAAAAAGATGGAAGACCATTCCATGCTCTTGGATCAGAAGAATAAACATTGTTAAAATGTCTATACTGCCTAGAGCAATCTGTACTTTTAATGCCATACCAATCAGAATTCCACTGGTATTCTTCAAAGAGCTGGAGCAAATAATCCTAAAATTTGTATGGAATCAGAAGAGACCCTGAATCGCTAAGGAAATGTTGAAAAACAAAAATAAAACTGGGGGCATCACGTTACCTGATTTCAAGCTTTACTAAAAAGCTGTGATCACCAAGGCAGCATGGTACTGGCATAAAAACAGACACATAGACCAGTGGAACAGAGTAGAGAGCCCAGATATGGACCCTCAACTCTATGGGCAAATAATCTTCGACAAAACAGGAAAAAATATATAGTGGAAAAAAGTCTCTTCAATAAATGGTGCTGGGAAAACTGGGCAGCCACATGTAGAAGAATGAAACTTGACCATTCTCTTACGCCGTACACAAAGATAAACTCAAAATGGATAAAAGACCACAACGTGAGACAGGAATCCATCAGAATCCTAGAGGAGAACGTAGGCAGTAATCTCTTCGATATCAGCCACAGCAGCTTCTTTCAAGAGATGTCTCCAAAGGCAAAGGAAACAAAAGTGAAAATAAACTTTTGGGACTTCATCAAAATCAAAAGCTTCTGCACAGCAAAGGAAACAGTCAAGAAAACAAAGAGGCAGCCCACAGAATGGGAGAAGATATTTGCAAATGACAGTACAGAAAAAAGGTTGATATCCAGGATCTATAAAGAGCTCCTCAAACTCAACACACACAAAACATAATCATATCAAAAAATGGGCAGAAGACATGAACAGACACTTCTCCAATGAAGACATACAAATGGCTATCAGACACATGAAAAAATGTTCATCATCACTAGCCACATTGAGATATCACCTTACACCAGTTAGAATGGCCAAAATTAGCAAGACGGGAAACAACATGTGTTGGAGGGGATGTGGAGAAAGGGGAACCCTCTTACACTGTTGGTGGGAATGCAAGTTGGTGCAGCCTCTTTGGAGAACAGTGTGGCGTTTCCTCAAGAAATTAAAAATAGAACTTCCCTATGACCCTGCCATTGCACACCTGGGTATTTACCCCAAAGATACAGATATAGTGAAAAGAAGGGCCATCTGTACCCCAATGTTTATAGCAGCAATGGCCACAGTCGCCAAACTGTGGAAAGAACCAAGATGCCCTTCAATGGATGGATGGATAAGGAAGATGTGGTCCATATACACTATGGAGTATTATGCCTCCATCAGAAAGGATGAATACCCAACTTTTGTAGTAATGTGGACGGAACTGGAAGATACTATGCTGAGTGAAGTAAGTCAAGCAGAGAGAGTCAATTATCATATGGTTTCACTTATTTGTGGAGCATAACAAATAGCATGGAGGACATGGGGAGTTAGAGAGCAGAAGGGAGTTGGGGGAAATTGGAAGGGGAGGTGAACCATGTGAGACTATGGACTCTGAAAAACAATCTGAGGGGTTTGAAGTGGTGGGGGGTGGGAGGTTGGGGAAACCAGGTGGTGTCTATTAGAGAGGGCACTGAATGCATGGAGCACTGGGTGTGGTGCAAAAATACTGAATACTGTTATGCTGAGAATAAATAAAAAATAAATTAAAAAAAAAAAAAAAAAGGTCAGCCCGATGGTAGGTGTTAAGGAGGGCATGTATTGCATGGATCACTAAGTGTGGTACATAAACAATGAATCTTAGAACACTGAAAAAATAAAATTAAATTTAAAAAAATACATAAAAAATGTTAATACCTGGCTTCCTGTGCTAGAGGTTTGGGTTGATGTAACTATACATCAATAAAAATAAAGTCCAAATAAAATAAATTATTTCACTTTAAAAATACAAATTTGTATTTCTCTCTCACTCGCTATTTTTTTTTTTTTTTAGGAGAAAATTTGGGAAAATGTCTCAGTTATCTCAAAATAGCTTTTTAAAAATTTTTAAAAAGATTTTATGTATTTATTTGACAGAGAAGAGAGATAGAGAGGGCACAAGCAGGAGGAGTGGTAGGCAGATGTAGGGGGAGAAGCAGGCTCCCTGCCAAGTGGGAAGCCTGACACAGGGGTGGATCCCAGGACTCTGGGTCATGACCTGAGCCCAAGGCAGACGCTTAACTGATTGAGCCACCCAGGTGCCCCCAAATAGGAAGAGATTGAAAATTTGACATATATATGACAATTTTTAAAGGTTTTTAATAATGACCAATAATAGGTGAATGCCGAAGTAAATTATTTATATATTTGCATGTATACATATGCACATGAATACCTACATAGGAAAATTAAGAACCTTTTAAAAGTACATTGTGAAAGGGCTCATTAATATTTAAATGTTCAAAAACAATATCAAGTGAAAATAAAGACACATATTGTGACTAGGTTATAATCCTAATGTTTAAAATACACATCATATGCTTATATACATAATGGAAGAAAGTAACAGCAGTATTAGTTTAGTGTTGATTTTTAGGCAATGGAATGAGTGCTTGCTCTTTACCTGTTTCTTGTTTAATTTTTGACTCTTCTCCTGAGATATCTCTAATGGCCCTGTATGGAGTTTGTTTTCTGAAAACTATGGACATGAGAAGGAGTGAGCCGTTCCATGTGTAGTGAAGCGGTTCCACTCTGGCTCCACCTAACCAAAGTCATGACACTGTGTGACTAGGTAAACCCAGATTCTGCCTAGATATAGTAGATTCTTATATCCATGAATTTGAGCCTCTGCTCTGCCAAGTGGGCAGTAAATTGTTATGTAGAAGACAGCCTGAAAGGAAGTGTGTTCCACTAGATAGAATTAAACACTGTAATGACAGGAACATGAATTATGTTCATAATGTAGTAACTTACTTTCTGTTCAACTTTGAAAAAGTAATTTAACTTATGTGTTTCAGTTCCCATTAAATTGATGGTAATAATCTTTCTTTGTTAACAAAGTGCTTTGAAATCACTGTGTGACAAGTAATATATTACCAGAAAGTATTCTTATTTCACTCTGCATTGTAACCTCTCAGGAAAAGGATCTATGCATCATTGTGAGTATTTCAGTGTACAATGCTGGAAAAAAATGAGGATATGATTGAGAATGATACAGAAAATACTGTAATGCTCTTCTGTAAGTCAGCGTTATGAACTCACCTTGAATGTTGAATTGACTAATAGTACGTTTACATCAATGAAATGACAAATGCAAGGAAGTTTCAAAAAAAGCACAGTGGCACCCTATTTGTGATGGAGGAACATAAAAATAGAGGGTAATAGAACTTAGTACGCAAAAATAGGACTGTATTTCAAAATAGGCAACAGAATTGCAGGAAATACATATAAGTAAAGAGAAAGAAGGCTATTTCTATCCTGTGAGGACTTGAAGTTTGATTGAGGAACTTTCAATATAAATAAATGGGGTGCCATTTTACCAAGTTAGTTCCCAGCTTTTGAAACTTATGCAAAAGGTGGCAGAGAGAAAGATATATACATAGTATAGAAAACTTAAAACATACAGGTGTACACATATTTGAATGTATCTGTATTTGAGTTGCTAGTGAAACAGACTTCTCCCTTTGACATGAAAGTCAATGAAACAGTCTTGTTTTTTTATCAAGTCTTTAATTGCTTTGGTACCTTCTTGGTAGAAAAAGCCCTTGATCCAGAAGAACTATAAAACTGAGCAGAAACACATTCCTAAATTAACTATGTATTCTTACTGCTCCACTGGTGACTTATATTTTATAAGGAATAAAATGAAAGTTAATAAATATTTATTCATCATATATAATAACATAGGACAAACAGTACAAGATAACTTATCTACAAAAGATCTATAAACCCTAAAAGAGTATATGAGTATTTCTGTATTCTCACATAATCTCTTTTGGAAATCTTAAATCACAACTTATTTTTAAAGATCATTTTTTTTTTATTTGCTTGGTCAGGGAGCTGCACCTAACATTATGAACCTAAAACATCAGTCCCACTACTCAAAAATTTAAGAAATAGTATTTCCTTCTCATTCATTTGTGTGTAGCATATAGTGTGACATAGTGTACCAGTGAATTCGGATAGTTTTGACTTCAAATCCAACCCACCATTTACTATTTTGATCAAATTTCTGATTAATTTTCAGAATATTTCTAAAACTTTGTTACATCAAATATAACATGAAAATAAGACACCAAACTTAAAGTCTACTTGGAGAAGTAAATAAGGTGATACATGTATAAATGGTTAACAAAGTTTGAGGCCTTTATGATCTATCAATAAGTATCACATTCATCAGCAAATAGGCAATTTAGTGGTTCATCATTGAATAGTGTACAACTAACTACAGAACTGCCTAAGCATCAAATTCCCTCGTATGTATTATCAGGTAATAACAGCAAACTCCTATGTTTCTGGGATTATTGCAGATAAATCAGGGATCATCAACAACATTCATTCCCACCTTTCTTCCTACACACATTCTTCACAAGTTGTACCGTTAAAGACAACAGCACTGTGTTGATCAAATTAGTCACCAAGTACTTAAACACTCAATCTGCTTTGCTTATATTAATGTCTAAAATAATAAGACTTGGCAATTTTACACAAGTAAATTACATGAACCATTTAATGCAGATATAGTCTTTAGTGACCAACTTTTATATAATAAGGTATACTGAACTCTCATATACCTCCTTAACATGTGTTTTATAATTTACATCTCTGTGGTTGAAAGATTCAAAACAATTTTGAGAGACTTCCAGTTTCTGGTTCTGCATGTAAGGAGCTTGAATGTCATCATTCTGACCTAAAAACAAATAAAAAGCTGAACAGATGGAAAAATCAACCACTCTTCTTGGATCCATAAAGAGAGGACATAGGACAAACTGCTACTCCAGAGCTTGGAAATACAGACAGGAAAACACCTCGTAGCTTACCAGAGCAGAGACTCAGGGTTGAAACTGCCACAGGAACCAGTGCCAGAGTAGGAAAACCTAAAATATAACTGATGAATCCCTGGAGGCTCAGTGTGGACACAACTAAGATTTAAAAACAGCAGGAAGACCCAGTCATAGGGAGATCCCAGCAATATTGTGAGATTTGCCTCCAGAATCTCAACCAGTTCCCCACAGTAAATATTGGAGAAAAGTTCCCTGATGCTTTTGGCAGGGGGAGGAGGAAAAGATCCATTTTTAAATACTCCAGAGCATTGTGTTCTTCTTAACAAGGCCTGCTTTCAGGGACTTCTTGGTGGCTCAGTAGATTAAGCACCTGCCTTCAATTCAAGTCATGATCCCAGGGTCCTGGGATCGAGCACTACATCAAGGCTTACGTTGAGTCCCACATCGGGCTTTCTGCTCAGCGGAGAGTTTACTTTTTGCTCTAACCCCCCACCTCGCCCCATGGCTGCTCATTCTCTCTCTCTCTCTCTGTCAAATAGATAAGTAAAACCTTTAAAAAAAACAACAATAAGGCCTACATTCAGAGAATACTAGTTAATGAGAGCCTGGCTTGCCTGGGTGTTATCAGAACCTAACCGACACGGGAGGAGGGAAATACCCAACTCCTCCCAGCTCTAGCCTCCCACAGGGAAGGAGAGAAATGCTGAATTAGAGCCTGTTCCAGCCATCCTATTCCACATGGGGGGAGGAAAAAAAAAATAACCTGAGAAGTAGTACAGTCCAGGGGCATAGGCTCACTAAAAGACCGAGACCCAACTGCAGACTCTAGAATGCCTCCTCTCCTCCCCCGTATAACCACCACATTAGTAAAGGACTATTTTCAACAGTTATTTTTATCAGGGACAGTATGTCCAGCTAACAGAAAAAATTACAAGTCATGCCAAAAGACACAAAATGCAATTAGAAGAGACAGAACAAATACCAGAACCAGACATTCAGGGATATTAGAGTTATCAGACAGGTAATTTAAAGTACTATGATGAATATGCTAAGGGTTCTAATGGATAAAGTAGACAGCATGCAAGAACAGATGGGCAGTATAAAGTGTAAGCACAGATATGGAAATCCTAAGAAAGAACAAAAAAGAAATGCTAGAGATTTAAAAAACAAAAACTGTAACAGAAATGAAGTATGATTTTAATGGGCTTATTAGCAAGAACGTGGCTGAAGAAGTAATCTCTGGAATAGAGCATATATCAGTAGAATCTTGAAAACTGAAAAGCAAAGAGAACAAAGACTGAAAATTACAGAACAATATCCAAGGACTGTGGGACAACTGCAAAAGGTGGACATATGTGTAAATGGGAAATGAGAGGGGAAGAAAAGAGAATGGACAAAAAATATTTGAAACAAGAATGACAGTTTCCCTCAATTAATGTGAGACTCCAAACCACAGATGCAGGAACTCAGAGAACACTAAGCAGATAAAAGCAAAACAAAGAAACAAACAAACAAATGCAGACAAACAAAAACTCTGTAACTAGCATATCATCTTCAAACTACAGATACTTGAGGAAAAAGAAAAAAATCCTGGAAGAAACCAGAAGGGAAAACACCTTAGCTATAGAGGAACAAAGATAAAAATTATATCTGACTTCTCAGAAACCATGTGAGCAAGAAGAGATTAGAGTGGAATATTTGAAGTGTTGAAAGGAAGTAAACACCAATCTAGAATCCTGAACTTTGTGAAATTATCCTTCAAAAATAAAAGAGAAATACACTTTCTCAGACAAAAGAATTGACAGAATTTGTTGCCAGTGTACCTTCCTCACAAGAAATGTGGAACAATCTTTAGAAGGAAGGAAAATTATAAAGGTTAGAAACAAGAATCTAAGGAAGAGCATGGGGAAAAAAGAGGAAGTGAAAGTTAAGGAAAAACTTATTTTTCTTATTCTTAATTGATCTATCTCATAATAGTTCAAAATAATAAGGCCAACAGTATCTTAGATCTTATGGTTATGTAAGTGAAATGCATAACAGCAATGATACAGGGGATATGAGGGAGAAATTAGGATAATTTTTTAGTAATTTTGTTATAATAAGGTATTTATACTACCTGTGAAATAGTATAGTATTATTTGAAAGTGAATTTGGATTAGCTGTAAGTGTATATGGTAAACTCTAGAGAAACAACTAAGAAATGTTTAAAAAGAAGGGCAAATGATACGCTAAGAATGGATAGAAAAAGGAATCATAAAAAATGTTCAGCTAAATCCACAAAAGGCAGGAAAGGGAAGGAAAAAACAGTACTAAATAGCCAGGACAACAAATAGAAAACAATAACCAATATTGTAGATACTAACCCAACTATATCAATTTGAACATCAGTGATCTAAATACACTCATAAAAAGGCTAAGATTGTTAGAATGGATCAAAAATAAAACATACCTTAACAAATTTTTTAAAATTTGTTTTGTTTTTCTTTATTTTAATTTTTTGTTTTTTTATTTTTTTATAAACATTAAATGTATTTTTATCCCCAGGGGTACAGGTCTGTGAATCGCCAGGTTTACACACTTCACAGCACTCACCATAGCACATAACCTCCCCAATGTCCATAACCCCACCTGCCTCTCCCGACCCCCCTCCGCCTGGCAACCCTCAGTTTGTTTTGTGAGATTAAGAGTCACTTATGGTTTGTCTCCCTCCTGATCCCATCTTGTTTCATTTATTCTTTTCCTACCTCCCAAACCCCCTATGTTGCATCTGCACTTCCTCATATCAGGAAGAACATAATGAAAGTTGTCTTTCTCTGATTGACTTATTTCACTAAGCATGATACCCTCTAGTTCCATCCACGTCATCACAAATGGCAAGGTTTCATTTCTTTTGATGGCTGCATAGTATTCCATTGTGTATATATATCACATCTTCTTTATCCATTCATCTGTTGATGGACATCTAGGTTCTTTCCATAGTTTGGCTATTATAGACATTGCTGCTCTAAACATTTGGGTGTATGTGCCCCTTCGGATCACTACATTTGTATCTTTAGGGTAAATACCCAGTAGTGCGATTGCTAGGTCATAGCATAACTTCACAAATTTTAAAAGAATAGAAATCAAACAATATCTGTTCTCAGACTTCAATAGGATTAAGCTAAAATCGAGTAACAGAGAGATAAATGGAAAACTGCCCAATACAGGGAGACTAAAAACACACAACAATAATAACACAAATAAGCCAGTTAAAAAAAATGTCCAAATATCTTAACAAACACCTGACCGAAGAAGATTTACAGATGACAAAGATACATGTGCACTAGTGCCGCACATTATGTGTCATCAGGAAAATGAAAATTAAACAATGCAATAACACTGCACATCTAATAGAATGATCAATATCTGGAACATTGATAACACCAAATGTGAGTATTTGCGGGTAGGAATGCAGAAAGGTACAGCCACTTTGAAAGATGATGTGACATTTTGTTATAAAACTAAACATATACCTATTATACAAGCTAGTACCTGCACTCCTTGGTAATTACACAAGGGAGTTGAAAATTTGTATCTACAGAAAAACCTGCACATGGATGTTTATCACAGCTTTATTCATAATTGCCAAACTTGGAAGCAACCAAGATGTTTTTCAATAGACTAGTGGAAAAATAAGCTATGGTACATCCAGAGAAGGAAATATTATTCAGTACTAAAAAGAAATGAGCTGTTGAACCATGAAAAGACATGAGGAACTTTAAGTGATTGTTACTAAGTGAAAAAAGCCAATCTGAAAATGTTACATACTATATTATTCAACTATTTGATATTCTGGAAAATGCAAACTTTGGAGACAGTAAAAAGGTAATTGGTTACCAATGTTTGCCAGTTGGGTAGTGATGGACACATAGAACATGGAGGACTTTTAGAGCTTGAAAATACTCTGTATGGAAGTATAATGCTGGTGCTTGTCATACATTTGTCCATACCCATAGAATGTACGACACTGAGAGTGAACCATAATGTAAACTATGGACTTTGGGTGACTGCGATGTGTCAATGCAGGTTCGTCATTTGTAATAAAGATAGCACTCTGGTGGGGAATGTTGATAATGAGGAAGTTTTACATGTGTGAGGCTGGGGATATATAGAAAATGTCTATCTTCTGTTCGGTTTTCCTATGAACCTGAAAGTGTTCTTTATAACTGTCTTATTAAAAATTTCAGCAATTGGGGCACCTGGGTGGCTCAGTGGGTTAAAGGCTCTGCCTTCGTCTCGGGTCATGATCTCAGGGTCCTGGGATCGAGTCCCGCATCGGGCTCTCTGCTCTGCGGGGAGCCTGCTTCCTTTTCTCCCTCTGCCTGCCTCTCTGCCTACTTGTGATCTTTCTCTGTCAAATAATTAAATAAAATCTTTAAAAAAAAATTTCAGCAATTTATGTGGAATGAAGATAAGTTTGCTTTTAAAACCATAGACAAGGTTGAACAACTATCTTGGCTACAACACAAGGTTTTAATTGATTGTCAAAATACCAAGTTATTCTAGGCCTACATAGATTTGGTCTGTGGTTGAAAAATACCCTTGGATATCACAGGAAACCTGGAAGAACTTTTCAGAAAATTTTCAGATATTAATTATATAGCATTTCAAATTAGAAAGCTCTTTTAATGTTATAAGGTGTTGCATTTTGAAATTCAGCAATTCTTCCTGAAGCATCTAGTTTGGATCACTGTTTGAAAAATAAACACGAATTGTTCCAGAATGGAAAATGTGCTTTAAAAGAGATCAGGCAGAGGGGTGCCTGGGTGGCTCAGTGGGTTAAAGCCTCTGCCTTCAGCTCGGGTCATGATCCCAGCATCCTGGGATTGAGCCCCACATCAGGCTCTCCACTCAGCGGGGAGCCTGCTTTCCCCATCCCGCCACTCTGCCTGCCTCTCTGCCTGCTTGTGATCTCTGTCTGCCAAATAAATAAATAAAATCTTAAAAAAAAAAAAAAAGAGATCAGCAGAGTTTTTACTAATCACCAGGTACTGTTTAGTGCAGTGTAAGGTGAGCCTTCATATAAACCTGTTTCGTATTCCAGCAGAATATATCACAGAAGGAGCAGGTATGGTGTAAATGTCTGGCCTGTGCTTTGGTATAAATAAGATCATTAGAGCTGTAAGAAAGGAAATCGCTTCCTTATAAATTGTGTAGTGTCATTTTCTTCTATCATAATATTCAGAGACTGTTGTTTCATGCTAGATGGATCTACTTTGAATGAAACATTTTAATGTAAGCTACAATCATACTTGCTTCTTCAAGACCTAACTCCCTAGAATTTTTTTTTTTTTAACTGTGGATCTCTTTACAGCTGTGTGCTCTTCTTTATTCATCAGAAGGTGAATCGGTGCAAGGAAAATGAAGTTATCTCGAAAAGAGCTCAACACTAGTCCAAAGAACTTTGAATTAACACTTTAAATAAAGGTTTCCTAGGATCACCAAAAGTTTAGGCTGCCCAGGTCGTTGGGTAGACAGCTCCCTGTGCAATTGGATTTCTGTTGTAACAAAAAATGTCCCAGTTAGAAACAAAATATCTAAAATTCCTACCATTAATTCTCTGATTGAGTGGCTAAGGCACTGTATTACTTAAAAAGGACGTCAACTTATTTCATGTATTACAGAAATTAGTTTCTCTGTTTTCAGGCAGAGTAAAAGGTGCAAGAATGTGAAAGGGTCTGAGAAGGCATTCAGGAAGATACCAATAGGTGAATGAAATTCTATGGGAAATGGATAGAGAGGGCACTGACAACTCAGACTGTGTGAGAGCATTTGAGTTACAAAACAAATTTTCAGCCCATATCTGGCTCTAAAAGGCAAATGAAAATGATTGAATGGAATGTGATCATATTTCGTTGCATTTAGACATAATAGTTATTAAAAAGAAATAACAACCTTGCTTTATGACTACAGCAATTTATGATCTACCGCCCTTTCTCTCAAGGAATTTAAAACTTAGCTGAATTCAAAAGCATACACAGAGTTAAAAACTAATGAACAAATTAAAGAGAATGTTATTTGCACATGTCACTCCATAACTAATGACAAATGAAGAGTACAGAATACATGGGCTCTAACTTCATTATTTGGTGGCAAAGGTCAGGGCAGTCTTCAGGGAAGTGGCATTCCTTTTGGCTCCTCTTAGAAAGTCAGCAACTGTAGCAGCTAAAAATAAAAGAAGAATAAACAGAAGAAATGTATTTTAAATTAATATTCAAATGATTTTGAAATATTCAAGTTGAGCTACTGTGAGCATCAGTAATTACACCAAAAAATGAGTAAATGTTATAATTATAACTGCAGTAAAAATTACCCAGCAGTTTCAAGGAGAAGCTCTGCACAGCATATTGATCAGTAGTTATAGGGCTTTTCTTAAGGGTGAAAGCAACCTGAAGATAACTTAAATTCAGTTTGTTCACATAGTGGATGTTCCAGTGGCTGAGCCACCAGACCATACAAGTAGCTAGCTTCACAAATTCTGGCCCCTACTGTTTACATCAAATGTAATAATCTTTTATTAATACATTTCCTGGATTATACCATGGGGAGAAAAACTGCTCTCCATTTCTAATGATTTTCTTTCATATACCCTTAGATTTCATTATTGGCCCTGTTTTCTTCTTCTACATACTTCCTCCAACCAAACCAGTCAACTCCCTATAGCCTCCTCACATTCTATGCCTCTGTGACTGCTTTCCTGATAACCACGTACATGATCAACCCACTGTCTTCTGAAAAGCTACCACCGTGTGTAAATACAACTTCATTCTCTGTTTTACACCTTCTTCTCAGCTAATTTGTTGAATTCTCTTTTACCTCCCCAGCTCTGATTTTATGTTCTTTGGAAAAACTGTTTCTAAAGTATGTTTGAAGTCCCACCATACTGTAATGTGTGTGAAGTTGAATATATATTTATTGAGTGAATAAATGGGGAAATGAATAATTGAATTATTGAGTCTTAGAACAGCAGAAGACTCAGATTCTTGGAAATTAAGATGTCTTAATAATAAACATTGAAGGATTGGGAAAACTTGCTTTTTATATTTTACAATTGTTAACCTGATTTAATGTGGCATACTATAAATTCACTTATTTTTGCTGGAATTTTAATGGAACTTATAATCAAGTGGAAGGAGAGAAAAAATAAACAACACCCAAAAAACTAGATGATTTATCATTATTTTTGTTACATAATTATACATGTTAGATTTACCAGTTTATTGGTGATTCTAAATCATACAGTAAGATCTCAAATATGAATCTTTTCCCCAACCACTGGTTTCAATGCTGCTCTGCTAAATTTCTCTTTCCTTCCCTATAATGACATTTGGGGCAGAAACCACAACTTTCTAGTTGATCTAGCTATAAAAACTCAAGCGATTTAAAAACTTTAATCTATGTTTTTAAGTTTTATTTAAATTTCAGTTAAGATACAGTGTAATATTAATTTCAGGTGTACAGTATCGTGATTCAGCACTTCTGTACATCACCCAGTGCTCACTACAAGTGCCCTTAATTGCCATCCCCTATTTCACCTGTTCCCTGACCCACGTCCCCTGTGGTAACCAGAAGTTTGTCCTTTGTAGTTAAGTTTCATGGTTTGCTTCTCTCTCTCCTTCCTCTCTCTCTCTCTTTTTCCCTTTGCTTTTTGTTTTGTTTCTTGAATTCCACATATGAGTGAAATCATATGGTATTTATTTTTCTCTGACTGACATTTTACTTAGTATAATACACTGTAGCTCCATCCATTTCATTGCAAATGGCAAGATTTCATTCTTTTGTATGGCTAGGTAGAATTCCATTAGCTAGATACTTAGATATAGATATAGGTTTGATATAGATATAGATACAGATATCTCCCATAACTTCTTTATCCATTTATCAATTGATGGACATTTGGGCAGTTTCCATAATTTGGCAATTATAAATAATGCTGCTGTAAACATCAGGGTGAATGTATCCCTTTGAATTTGTATTTTTGTATTCCTAGTAGTGTAACTGCCAGATCAAAGGGTAGTTCTGTTTTTAACTTTTTGAGGAACCTCCACACTGTTTTCCAAAATGGCTGTACCACTTTACATTCCCACCAACAGTATAAGAGAGTTCCCTTTTCTCCACATCCTTGCCAACACCTGTTTTTCTTGTGTTATTGATTTTAGCCATTCGGACAGGTATGAGGTTATATCTTACTATAGTTTGATTTTCATTTCCATGATGATGAGTGATAAGCATCTTTTCATATCTCTGTTGACTCTGCAGGTCTTCTTTGGAGAAATGTCTCTTCATATCTTCTGCCCATTTTTAATTGGATTATTTGGGTTTTGGCTGTTGAGTTTTATAAGTTCTTTATGTATTTTAGATACTAACCCTTGGTCAGATATGACATTTGCAAGTATCTTCTCCCATCCCATAGGTTGCCTTTTAGTTTTGTTGATTGTTTCCATCGCTGTGCAAAAGGTTTTTTTTTTTTTTTCTTTCTTTCTTTTCTTTCTTTCTTTTTAATGTAGTCCCAATAGTTTATTATTTTTTAAATTCTGTTTCACTTGCCTCAGGAGACCTGTCTGGAAAAATTTCTACAGCCAATGTGAAAGCAGTTAACTAACTGCCCGTGTTCTCTTTGTGAATTTTTTTTTTTTTAAGATTTATTTATTTATTTGAGAGAGAGAAGCAGAGAGAGAGAGCACAAGTGGGAGGGGTAGAGGGAGAGAATCCCAAGCAGACTGTGCTGAGTGCAGAGCCTCATGTGGGGCTGGATCTCACCATCTTGAGGTCATAACTTGAGCTGAAACCAGAAGTCTGGCGCTTAACTGACTGTGCCACCCAGATGTCACTCTTCTAGGTTTTTAATGTCTTCATGTCTAACATTTAGATCGTTAATCCATTTTGAATTTATTTTTATGTGTGGTGTAATAAAGTGGTTCAGTTTCATTCTGTTGTCTGTTGATGTCCAGTTTTCCCAAAACCATTTGTTGAAGAGACATGCTTTTTTCCATTGGGTAGTCTTTCCTGCTTTGTCGAAGATTAATTCACCATAAAATTATGGGCTCATTTCTAGATTTTTCTTTTTTTTCTTTCTTTTTTTTCTTTTTTTTTTTATATTTTATTTATTTATTTGACAGAGAGAGATCACAAGTAGGAAGAGAGGCAGGCAGAGAGAGAGAGGAGGAAGCAGGCTCCCTGCCAAGCAGAGAGCTTGATGTGGGTCTCGATCAGGACCCTGAGATCATGACCCGAGCAAAAGACAGAGGCTTAACCCACTGAGCCACCTGGGCGCCCTCATTTCTGGATTTTCTGTTCTGTTCTACTGATCTGTGTGTCTATTTTTGTGCCAGTACCATACCGTGTTGATCACTACAGCTTTGAAGTCTGGAATTGTGATACCTCCGGCTTTATTTTTCTTTGTCAAGAATGCTTTGGCTATTTGGGGCCTTTAATGGTTGCATATAAATTTTAAGATTTTGTGTTCTAGCTCTGTGAAAAATGCTGTTTGTATTTTGATAGGGATTGCATTAAATGTGTGAATTGCTTTGAGTAGTATAGATATTTAAACAGTTATTCCTACAGTCTGTGAACATGGAATGTCTTTCAATTTCTTTGCATTGTCTTCCATCTCTTTCATCAGTGTCTTACAGTTTTCAAAGTACAGCTCTTTCATCTCTTTGATTAGGCTTATTCCTAGGTAACTCATTGTTTTTAGTGCAATTGCAAATGGAAGAGATTCCTTAATTTCTCTTTCTGCTGGTTCCTTATTGGTGTGTAGAAATGCAAAACATTTCTGTATGTTAATTTTGTACCCTGTGACTACTAAATTCTAGCAATTCTAGCAGCTTTTTGGTAGAATCTTAGGTTCTCTGTGTATAGCATCATGTTGTCTGTGAATAGTGAAAGTTTTATTTCTTTCTTACCAATTTGGATACCTTTTATTTCTATTTGTTTTCTGGTTTCTGTGGCTGGCACTTAAAGTACTATGTTGAATAAAAGTGATGAAAATGGATATCCCTGTCTTCTTGCTACTGACCATAGAGGAAAAACTCTCAATGTTTCCTCATTTAGGATTATATTAGCTGTGGATTTTCATATATGGCCTATATATGTGCCCTCAAAGCCTACTTTTTTGAGGGTTTTTTAAAAATTTTTTTATTTTTTACAATCATATAATATATTTTTATCCCCCGGGTACTGGTCTGTGAATCGCCAGGTTTACACACTTCACAGCACTCACCATAGCACATACCCTCCCCAATGTCCATAACCCCACCCTTCTTCTCCCAACCCCCCTTCCCCAACAACCCTGTTGAGGGTTTTTATCATGAGTGGATGTTGTACTTTGTCAAATGCTTTTTCTGCATCTATTGAAATGATCATATGATTCTTACCCTTTCTTTTAAAAATGTAATGTGACACGCTGATTGATTTGCAAATATTGTACCACCATTGCAAAATAGGAATAGATCCCACTTCATCAAAACTTTAATCTTAAACTCAGTTTACATTCCATATGTTCCCCTCCCTCCAGTACAATCTTGAGCTGGGGATCTAGATTCAAAGAGTAGAGGAGACAAATGTATGGTATCGCTCTGATAGCCCTCAGCCTGTTCTGTTGCTGAGGTGGGGGTATGGCTCAATCCTGGATACCTTTTCAAGTATAACCTTGCCTTGGTGAAATTTTTCATTCTTGCAAAGAAGCCTGCTCACTCTCTTGGTTCTGCCATTTCTTTCCAGTTGTCTCCTCTGCTCATTTCGGTGCAGGGACAGCTCTCAACTCTGTTGCCTAGGCATACATTCACAAAGTAAACAAAATGGCCCCCATTTTGTAAGGCGGGTGCTTTGGAGTCTCCCTGGTATCTGAGAGGGAAAATGGTGAACCAGGTGAATTTTTTTACTCTTTAAACATGTCATTCTTCTTTAAGAGCAACCATCTCAGACTGCCTGGATCATGAAGTTGGTTAAACAGCTGACTCTTGATTTCAGCTCAGTTCATGATCCTGGGGTCAAGGGATCAGCCCCCTGTGGGGCTCTACACTCAGTGTTGAATCTGCTTAAGAGATTCTCTCTTCTTCTCTCTCTCTCTGCCACTTCCCTCTTGCACATGTTCTCTCTTTCTAAAATAAATAAATCTCAAAAAAAAAAAAAAAGAGCAACCATTTCCATGATTCTCATCCAAACTTGTCCTTTTTCTACTGTATCACTTTTCTCCAACTTTCAGGTCCAGTTTTATCTAGTCTTTGCGTATAGGTGTAGGGAGGAAAAAAATATTGCTATGTAAGTACGCATTCAGATATTTCTATCTTGTGCTTTACAGTTCATTTTAGCTAGATTGCCCTTTGTCTGCTTGACAGTCTTTTCTTCCGAGCTTTGGGCATTAGTCCTCAATGCACCAGGAAATGCCCAAATCATCATGTTTACTTTTCTTTCTCCATCTTCCTTCCCTGTGAAGTTAGCAAAGTTTAAATTTCTTTTCACTGTTGCCATTGCATGGCTATCACTATGGTGACAATGATCCAAGACAGAAAGACAGTATATGCAGACAAGAGATATAGAGTGATTCAAGACCATAACTGCATAAAATTAGCTAAAGGAGTATCAGCCATACCTCCCACCATCCCCTTAGACCCATGAAGGCATCACTGCAGATAGGCAGCCTAATTGGGAGTAAAATCCTGCTGGGTCTTTGGAGAAACATTCTATTTTTGGACACTTATAACTTCAGAGATGTTACCTGCCCAACAGCCTGCCCATGGTAGTTCCAAGTAACTGATAAAATCCTGAGTTTACCACAGTGAAGGTGAGTGTGTTGAAAATGCAATCCTAGCCAAATTGTCTGGTTTTCCATCCATACCACTGCTTCCTGGCTGCCTCTCCTATAGTCCTATGTACCTTTACCATTCGCTTGCAGTCAGACTCATGATTGGTTTGCCAAATACATTGCTCTTGGCACATGAAAAAAAACAATAATGAACTTTTCAATAGTGGCAATAGGCTGACGCTAAAGTGCAATTTTCAGAGCACAACTCTAACAGCTTCAGCCTGGAAAGGGATGACTTCTTTTGCTGTTTGTTAGAAGTAAAAACCAAACAAGGAGCAGGTTTGTTTCTCTTAAACTTGTGCCCTCTCTGGATCTTTTTGCAAGATCATAATCTAATATACATGGCATCGTGTCTACTAAAAAAGGGAGTAAAATGAAGTGAGCTACACATATATTAGTTACATGTCAGAATTATCCTAGGTAGAAAAACTGTTCTTTCATAAGTGCATGAGCAATTAAAGTAAAAGCATATGTGTTTGCCGGACTTTCACTAGTAACAATCTTATAGATGAGCACTGAATATTTTGCATTTTGGAAGTAATTAATTGAAGTACTAAGTAATTGAAGCAACTGAAGTCAAAATTGACATAAAACAGTGAGAAAACACAGTGAAATGTACAATTAATTTTCATGTACACTTGAAAAATATCTGAATGGATGAGCCCCAAAGAAACATTTGCACAGGGGTTTCAGTATCTAGTATACCTTGAAATTTTTATTTTATTAAAAAACATGTATATAAATTCTATGTAAGAGTCATACTTATTTTGAGGTGAGGATTTACAAATGTTAACTCATTTAATCTTTATATCAACCAAATGAATTTGTTATTATCATTACTAGCCCCACTTTACAAAATTGGTAACCAAGGCATTAAAAGGTAAATAATTCCCCACGTTCATACAGTGAGGGGAACATGCAAGCTGGACTTGAAGAGAGATAGTACAGCTCAGTAATGCAGGCTTTGACTTATACACAAAGCTACAAAGAGACCAGCCTCTCAGCACAGTCTGAGAGAGAGAGGCATTGCTGCCTACCACAGTGTGCGGTGAGTTTGTGGGCTCTGAAGCCAGACAGGCATGAGTTTAAAATCCTGGTTCAGACATACTGGCTGTGTGACCTTGGGCAAGTACCTGCAGTGCTCCTTATCTGTATGCCATTGTTTTTTTCCTGAAAATAAGCTTTATTTAAATAAGGGTTTAAATACATTATGTAATGTTAAAGCTGAAGGAAAAAAATAAAGCAAAACCCAGCCTGTTACGCAGCCATCAGAAAAGATGAATACCCAACTTTTGTATCAGCATGAATGGGACTGGAAGAGATTATGCTAAGTGAAATAAGTCAAGCAGAGAAAGTCAGTTTCACTTACTTGTGGTGCGTAAGGAATAACATGGGGGACGTTAGGAGAAGGAAAGGAAAAGTGAATTGGGGGAAATCGGAGGGGAAGACGAACCATGAGAGACTGTGGACTCTGAGAAACAAACTGAGGGTTTTGGAGGAGAGGGTGGTGGGAGGTTAGGTGAGCCCGGTGGTGGGTATTAAGAAGGGCACATATTGCATGGAGCATTGAGTGTGGTGCATAAACAATGAATCTTGGAACACTGAAAAAAAATAAAAATAAATAAATAAACAGTCTGTTGGGATGCCTGGGTGGCTCAGTGGGTTAAAGCCTTGACTTTGGCTCAGGTCATGATCCCGGGTCCTGGGATCAAGCCCCGCATCGGGCTTTCTGCTCAGCAGGGAGCCTGCTTCCCTCCTCCCCTCTGCCTGCCTTTCTGCCTACTTGTGATCTCTGTCAAATAAATAAATAAATAAATAAATAAATAATCTTTAAAAAAATAAATAAAAGTCTGTTACTTTACATGGCATTGGACAGCCATAACTAGTAAGTTGAAAGCTCTACAGATAGTTACATTCCTGATATAACGGTCTAAAATTTGTTCCCTTGTCAAAGTTTAATTCTCATAGAAGGCTGGCCTTACATTCTGTTGTTTGGACATTGATTAGCTAGGATATTTCTAGACCTTGGTAGCAAGCCAGATGTCCTATCACACCTCCTTAGAGGGAAGGTATTGCTCTAAGCTCTGCCTACCTGGTCAGATTGGAGACACCAGGGATCTTTCTTTAACCCTGTAGCAGCACAGCTGCTGTTGCTGTCTTACCCTATCCTGTCCTCTCAGCTTCCCTGTGGGTTGTTCAGGTGGTAACATTCTCTTAGGGCAGGGAACTCTCAAGAATGAGAGCCAAGGAGCTTCTAGCCATATATAGCTATCTGTGGTCTTGGGGCTCTGGACTTGACCAAAAGAAACATCACATTACTGCTTGGTTTCAGGCTGGACATTGCCTGAAATGCTTAACCTCTGTTTAAGTGAGGGACTTTAAAACTAGACAGCAAGAATCTTTTCAGTTTATTGCATGAAGGAGTTACACTAGTCCCAGTTAAAAGGAGACCCCAAATAGTTACGTTATAGAAGCTGTGAGATTTTTAAATTTGTTACAAAGGACAGAAGGGAAATTTTAGTCATTGCAAGGAAATCTTCACTTAGGCTTTAGTGAGCCAAAAGCACTAAAAACCAATGAAATTCCAGGTGGTCATCCTTAGCCAGTCCAGTCTCTATGAGGAACTGGCATATGTTCTTGCACTGTTCACCCTATATTGGAATTACTTCATATTCTGGATGTTCAATTATAGGACCATTGGCAGGCAAATTTCTTCTTCTTTCTTTTTTTTTTTTTATAAGATTTTATTTATTTATTTGAGTGGGAGTGAGCATGAGCAGGGGGAGGGGCAAAGGGAGAAGGAGAAGCAGAGTCCCTCCTGAGTAGACTCCCTTCTGAACAGAGAGCCTGATGCTGGACTCCATCTCAGGACCCTGGGATCACGACCCGAGATGAAGGCAGATTTTTTTTTAAGATTTTATTTATTTATTTGATAGACAGAGATTACAAGTAGTCAGAGAGGCAGACGGGATGAGAGGAGGAAGCAGGCTCCCCTCTGAGTAGAGAGCCTGATGCGGGGCTTGATCCCAGGACCCTGAGACCATGACTTGAGCTGAAGGCAGAGGCTTTAATTCACTGAGCCACCCAGGCACCCCAGCAAATTTCTCTTAAACATCTTCACTAGTTTCTTTTTATCATAAATATTGATAGAGGTAACCATCGATGGAGAGTAGTAAGGGTCTTCCCGCTGTTTCTTTGTTGAATTCTTACATGGCTGTAATCCTCAGTGCCAACGGGAAGCAGATCATCACCCTTACTTGCATTAGCCAAGGGCTGGAAAGAGAGGAGGTTCTGTATAGAAGGGCATACTCTACCATTCCTTTTCCTTGGTAGAAACAGCCTGCAGAAGACCAGGGCAGGGGTTGGTGGGGGCCAGTGGGTAACAGGGTGTCGGGAAGTGGAGGGGTGCAAAAGAGAGGCTGCTGAGTCCTTGGTCATGGCTCAGTGACTGGGCTGTATGCCATTTAATTCAGACGGTTGAGGAGAGGATATAAATACATAATACACATAAGACAAAGCACTTAGAAAGATACTTGGCACAGGAACAGCAATAAAATGGTTTATTTGTTACTATTTCTATTAGATAATAATAAGGAATATGGAATGTGGTGATCATCACCACTAATCCAGTCCAAACAATCATATCTGTTGTCTAGACTACTGCTCTTGACTTCTAGTCTGACTTCCCACCTTCAGCCCTACCTCTGGCCTAAAGTGTATCCTTTTTAAACTGCAAATTTAATTGTGTCTATGTAAGTTTAGATCATTCAGTGATTCTCAAGATTCCTATGTTAAAATACAGAAGCCTTGACAGGGCCTACACAATCTGGTACCTCCCTACATTTCAGCCCATTGCAATCATTCTCTTTCACAAACTTCGGGCTTATGGGTAAGCAAGACTAGTAACTGAACCCCCCAATTCAACAATCTCAGTACTGTTCATCAATTCCACTGGCAATTGTTGAATGCCTACTGAATCTGCAGATGCAAAAAGAGCACAAGGGGGAAAGATCCAAGGATCCTTTCCCATACATATCAACATTAATAGAAATTTACACAACATCCATTTGTATGACCCCATCTCTTCTTTGCTTTTCAAACAAACTTCCTGCCCATGTCTGCTTTATCATATCCTCCTCTTCCAACTGGCCCTCTTCTGGCTTAATTTTGACTTTTGCCTCAACTCCACCTCTAAAACTATTCCCACTCACATTTTAAATGACATCTGTGGCAGATTCTGATAGTTGTCCTTTTAATACCCATTTCTGTTTTCTTTTTTTTTACTAAGAGAGAAAGAATGTTTACAATAATAATGAGCCACCTTAATTTAAAAAACTATATTACCCACCTTCCTTGGTAGATTTGAAGCTGTAATTGACAGTCCACAGAGTATTTCTGGGAAAGATGTGTTTTGCTAATTAAAAAAAAAGAAAAAAGAAAGAAAAAAGTCCTACACTTTTCTTCTTGTTACTTGTTCCTACCTCCTTTCTACTTGCAGAGTAGATGTGAGACTGGAGATGCACCAGCCATGTTGTGATCATAATATGCCCATAAAGATGAAAAGCTCTTTGTGTAGAAAAGAAAAAATGAAAACACCTGGGACATTGATGAGGTTGTGAAGTCCCTGAGGACTCCTGAAACTTTCTCTTTCTGGACTTTGTTACATGAACAATAGTTTTCTGTCATATGCAGCCAAACATAGTCTGGACTGATACACAATCCCAATAACCAAGTTGACTAGCCAATGTTTTCTTTTGTATTTCTGCAGCATTTTAAGGCATTTATTGCTGCTGATTTTTTCCCCCACTTGAATTCATTTGTACATCTGATTTTTGTGTTACAACTCCTTCCTACTTCTTTCCTTCTACCTTCATGTGGCTTCTTCTTTAAGTCTCCACTCTGGGTTCCTCTTCTTCTGACCATCTATTGGAGGTTGACACTTCCCATTTTTTCTATAAGGTATCCCTTTACTTTTTATTCTCTGCAATTCTATCTGAAAGATGTCACCTACATCAAGACTTTTACTACAAAATGCATGCCCCCAGACTTACAAATCTTTGTGTTTCTGGTTCAGTGCTCTTTTCTCACCTCTGGATTTAAATAACAAATGACCTGCAGAACATTTATACCTGGGTATTCCATAGTAACTTCAAACCTAGGACTTCTGAGACTGATACTGAAATCTCAAGTTCTTGCCACAATTCTGGAAAGCATTACCTTCCTTTTTGTACCCTCATGATACCATGTGATTTTTATGGCTGCATTCACCAGATTTACAGTAACATTTTATTATAGCATTTACCAGATTTACAGTTTATGGCACACATAAGAGAATGAAAGTCAGCATGGCTTAAACAAAAGGAAATGTATTATCCCTCATAATAAGTAGCTAAAGGTTGGGAGCTCCAGTGTTCATTAATTCAGCAGGTCAGTAAAGGTATCAAGAACCCTGGTCATTTCAGTCTTTTCTTTTTCGCATCTTCATTGTGTCACCAGATGATTGACATGGGTTCAAACATCAAATACAAACATGTACAAATTAAGAATAGGACATCTTTTTCCATTTTAGACCAAAGAGGATGTTTTCATAGAAGATGCCAAGCAGACCCATCTCCATTATCCAAAATTATAAATTATGTCCTTTTTTAAACAAATCATTAGAAAGGAAGATGGGACCACTATGAATGGCTCAGTGAAACATATGGCTGAATAGAGCATGGGGGTGGTTAGCCAAACATAATTGGGTTTGAAGTTAGGCACTGCATTACTCAGGATTCTCCAGAGAAACAGAACAAATTAGATAGATAGATAGATAGATAGATAGATAGATATACATGCAAGGGGATACACATATACACACATATGTATACATGTGTACATGTACATATTATATATAATATGCAATATAAGTATACAGTACATACGATAGGATGAATATAGAAGGAATATATGAAGAGATTTATTGTAAAGAATTGATTCATGTGATTATAGAAGCTTGAGAAGTCCCAAGATCTGTAGTTGCCGAAAGGCAGACCCAGATGATCTAATGGTGTAGTTCCAGTCTGAATCCAAAGGCTTGAGAACCAGGAGAGCCAATGGTGAAAGTTTCAGCCTGAAGGCCTGGCATGTTTAAGACCTAAGAAGAGCCTTGAGTCCAAAGGCAGGAAAAGACTGATGCCTCAGTTCAATCCAGTCAGGCAGAAGGAGTTCCCTCTTACTCAGATTTTTTATTTGCTTCAGGTCTTCAGTGAATTTGGAGAGCCTACCCAAATTAATAAGGGCAATGTGCTTTACAGAGTCCTGTGATTCCAATGGTGATCTCATCCGTACACACCCAGATTAACATTTGACCAAATATCTGGGCACTCCATTGCCTATCTAAATGATACATAAAGTTTACCATTAATGATGCTAACTGTATCTGTTCCCCATTCTCTGCTTCTATTGTGTATTTATGTATTTATATGTTCTCTCTGTTGAATTTTGAGTTTCTTATAGCTGATTTTTATTTTTGTCTCTATCACATCTTGCAGTATTCCCAGATATAGTAGATATTCAACAAATGTTGAATGAATTAATTTTGATCTGGAGATCTGAAGAATAATCTGACCTAAAGAAATTGACTTTGGAAATATATGTACCTGTTATCTGAAATGGAAAATTAACAAACTCAATTCACAAATAAAACAGTGACTTAGAACTCTAGAATAAAAGTAGTCTTAACATAAAGAATCTTAGAAGTTGATCTTAACACTGTGTGATACTGCTGAAATGTCAGAATACGAAATCTTTCATGGAATAGGGTACATTCTGACTAGTTATTCTGCAATTCTGCTGATGGGAAAAATGTAAAATGAACTTAATTTCAGGGTATCAATGAATATGTATATAGCAAGGACCTATTATTTTCACTATTCTATGCAGAACACCATTTGTCCTTATTCAGTGGTACCTTTCTTCCTTAAACTTATTTGTTGGAATGACAGGATTGAAGCAAAGGTAAAAAGTTGGGTGATGACATCAGTTGTTGATACATATTTTTCAAAAATTTCTAGATACAAAACATTGCACTAGGAATTATGGAAGTCCTGATGGGATGAGGAGGTTGGCTTTGGACTCAGGAAGCTTGCTTATCACTAGCCCTTTGCCCTTGGTCAAGTTTTTCAACATTTCCAAACCTCAGTCTGTCATCTATAAGGGTAATATAGGTTTTATAATATTTTCAACAAGTGCCATTTATATCTACTTTCCATCTATGTGCCAGAACCTCTTAGATGTGCATTTCTAGCACCATGAAGATAGCTCAGAGGCATCTCAAACTAAATAGAGGTATAAAAATGAGCTTTTGAGCTGGCTCCACAGTTTTATCCTACCAGTACCTCCTTACCTCCATACATCTTGCTACTAGATGATAGCCTTGAACTATGTCTCTCTATCACTCTTTGTAGTCAGTCTATAATCAATACTGTATATTCTTGTGTTCAAATATATCTGGTGTCAGTTGACACTTCTCTATCTTCCCCACCAGAAAATCAGAAAGTAGCTTGGCTTTTTAGTCTACATAAGTATTCTGTCATTTTATTGATGGAAATGCCTTTGTTAGCTCCTACCTCGACTTCTGTAAAATATCCCTTGCCAGATAAGATAACCTCTCCCACCGCACCACCACCTTCTATCTCCAGACTACATAAGTCTGCATTTAATACAGTTTTCCTCTGCTTCATCCCTATGGATTTTTATTTCACCAAAGGCAAAATTCAAAGCCCTTGGTGTGTTTTCATTAAGGCAGCCTCTCCTTCCTTCCTGGGCTAGTCTTGAGCCTTCCAAGCCCCTGTCCGCTCAGACCTTTCACACCTGCTGTTTCACCACTCTCATGTAACTGACTCCTCATATTGTTAAATTTCCTTTTTTCGGAAGAGCCTTTTCTCACCAATCCTCTCTCTCTCTTACTCTAAATTTACCATTCAGTTTTCCTTGTCTCATCGAAACTTTTAGTCTTTCCTAGCAGTACTTACAATGATAAGAGTTTAAATATTTATTTAGTTATTTAACTCTTTCTCCACTAGATCCAGTGTATCAGGGAGACAGGCTGTGTCTATTTGTTCACAGCTATATTAGCAATGTTAGGAGAGTGCCTGGCATGGAGTATTAACACATGATAAATATTCATTAAAGAAATGAATTAACATGGAGAAATCAGTGGTTTTATTACAGATTGGAAAAACCGGACTCTCCATTCTGATAATTGTGACTTATAGAAGCCAAACAAGCTTTATCTTGATTGTGCATTGGTGAATCCAAGCATGCCACATAACTGGGAAGTCACATAAACAAATTAAAAAAAATTTATCTGTATTTACATAAAACAAAAGCTACTAGGAAATAGCCAAGGTAGTTTAGCAAAGATCATACTGCACAGAAAAATTTAATTTTTACAATTAAAGGCCTGAAGTACTGCATTGGAGCCATGCACTCATATTTTAACTTGCAACATTTCAAAGTAGAACAATTTATATATTGGGCAAACTGCTTAAAGAAATGTTTCATCATTTTAGTGGCATGTGATCGTTTTACTATGCATTGATAATTACAAATAATAAGCACAATTCAAATAACAATTATTAGCATATGTGTGATATGTTACAGTTCACATAGCATTTTTATTCCCATTATCTCATTTCCAAGCAGGATATTTTTCTGATTAAATTTCTTTTTCAAAGAATAATGTGTTCTCATTCTGGCACTTCAAAATACACATTCTTGTGTAAACATATTTGCATGTAAACAAAATACACACACTTATACACACACACTCACAAATACATAAAGTATATACCATTTTTCAGTAGCCTGCAGAGTGCTAGGTTGGCATTTTAATCTATATAAATATTGTTTCTTTTTATTGGTAGTTCTTGTCCTCATTAAAAGTTCTTGGGCCCTCTCTTCCAATTTCTCTGATATACACAAAAATACATTTTTGTTTAATCTCTGGCAAAATGTTAAACAATGCTTGCACTTACATTTTTATCAAACATTTTTATAATGGCAATATACATATTTTAATTAAATAAGTCAGTTGACTATTCTCACACAAATATTTAAGCACATAAACAGACCATTATTTATATAAAATATAATTAATTAGAAACCAGTAGCTCATATGCCCTACACCAAGAGATACTTATGGACATTAGCCAGTTAATGCACATCAACCATAATTCATAACTGCAAACTGAAAGCACAAAATGACAATTTCCTCTAACATTAATCTGAAGAATTTCTTTTCCCAGAGTTTCAACATTACCATAGGCCAATTTGGGATGTTTAAAAGTTTTTATATTGAGTGTGGAGGGGGTGGTGTATCACTCTTCTTCCTTAGTAAAGGGGGTAGAGATATTCTCAGAGGGCATTCTCTCACTTTTGGATAATGTGATGGTGATAACAGCTCTGAGTTGTCCTCCTTTTGGGTGAGCTGGAAACCCCAAGGCCAATGACAGTTGTGTTGCAGTGAATCATTTATTTCAAGATGCAAAGTCCTGGGAGAAGCTTGCTTCAAGTTTAATGATTGGGAGTCTGGTGCTTTTTTAGTGTTTGGGGAAAAAGCCGAAATTACAATTCTTCACTCTCTTCTCTCATTTACCATTATATGTAGGTGAGTGGGGGATAGTGAACAATAAATTGCACTACTTAGAGAGATAGGCTAAGCCGTTTTTGGGGCAGCTGTGTCAATAAAGTACACATATAACATCAGTTTCCTATTACACACATCATTCAGAGTCATATATTACTCAGTATAATGGGAAAAAAAAGGGAGACCAAAATCTAAAATGAAAAGAGAAATTGAAGTACAACCAGAGCAAGTAGCAGCTGAGCCAACAGCAGCCAGCACAGTGAAACATTTAGTCAGTTCTCCTGGAAAACAAGTGCTTCTGGCATTAATGACCCTCCATGTCATGTCTCAGAAAGCTGACGAGCAGCTGGGGTACAAGAATATTGGAAGCAAATTTTTCTTGCTATTTTCAGGTAATTGGAAATAAATAGACGACTGCCCCCACACATCGCCCTGCAGATTGTGATTTAGTTCAAGAGTTTTGAAGGTGAATGTTTCTGTCTGTTTGCATTGACTTTGATGTGGATTTTTCAAAGTGGGTGTGATAGGACAGTCATCATGAAGGTATGTCATGGGTGCAAAAATGAGTGTTTCTTGAGGCTCAGATTGGTTATGGTGAGAAGAGTCATCTGTTCATCCTTCCACTTCTCTCTACACCCAGATCTAATCACACTTCTGCTCAGTTGTTGTCAGAGGCTAACACTGGTTCCAAGATGGCTGTTCAGTCAGCCCTTGAACAACACCCCAAGTATGGTGAGCGTTCATTCTGCTTTACTCAATAGATGGATTTCCAAAGAGTTGCAATTCCTTATTTATTTTCTAACTATAAACAGAATCCAATTTTTATTGCCCTTATAAGGCCAGCTAAGAAAAGCATCTTTCTATAGAGAAATACTTATTCTTGATGCACACACAAAATATACACAGAAGATAGAAATCATTTTGAGGGATTGTAAACTTTAAGTGTATAAAAGAGTGTGCAAAAGATGGTGCTAGTCAGGGTTTATTTTGCCAGATCTGTCACATAAATTTGGAAGGAGTTCACCATCCATTGTTTGTGAAAACTTTGATTTTTATAATTAGATTAAGAAGTGTCCTAATAAATTGAATTCTTATTTTCTAAGGGATTTTCTTATAAAATTTAATATTTTTTACACTTTCAGTTTACAGTGTTTCTTAACCCATTGATGTCCCTATATAGTGTGCTTTCTCTTATTTTATATTTGTGTATTTTTAATGTTTCTTCTCATTTGTAACTTTAATATTGCTTTTAAGCAAGTAATATTTATTAACATCCAAACACTAATGCTAATGACAAGGGATTATAATTTCCATTTCTTCCCACATTTTCCTGCCCACTCTCCAAAATTAGTATTGTCATAGGGTACATGAAGTTTAATGAGTTCATATGAAAATAATGTTAAGGATTTTACAATATGCCATTAGAAAATATTCTTATCTTTGTCTTGGACTTTTTTTTAAAGAATTAATTTATTTGACAGAGAGTGAGAGAAGAAGAGAGAGCACAAGTAGGGGGAGCAGCAGAGGGAGAGGGGTAAGCAGGCTCCCCGCTGAGCAGGGAGCCCAATGTGGGACTCGATCCCAGGACCCTGAGATCATGACCCCAGCTGAAGGCAGAGGCTCAACCCACTGAGCCACCCAGGTGCCCCTTTGTCTTGGATTTTTAACTTTATCAATAATAATTGAGACCCCATACCATGAAAGAGAGGGAAAGAAACCATTCTTTTCATTCTCACAGCTCCTTTTTTTTCTTCCTTCATCTAAAACTTTAGTTACATGTGTATGTTTTTTATAAGTATTTGAGTCATTATACTTACAACTTTCAATAATATATCCATAGTACTTAATTATAAGATTTTTTAAAATGTCTATTGACTGCCACTTATAAAAAATTACAAAGGAGTCAACCTACTTACACAAAATCTGACCATTTCACACCTCTATTCCTTTATGAGTTATTTTATTTCTACATTGCCATTTATATTATGTAGATGTATTTTTTTTTCTAAGTTAGGGACAGATCTTGCTTTGATAAGTCCCAGAGCTTGAGCAATTTGGCTCTCTTTAATTAAAATAATGTGAAACTATAATTGGAAAAGTAGGTTAAAGAAAATTATTTCTTTCTACTTTTGTTATTTCTTTCTATTTCTATTATTTCTTTTGACTGAGAAATCACAACAAATTAGAAATGTCAATAAATAAATAAATAAATAAATAAATAAATAAAGGTTTCTCCAAATCTAGGGACATTGCATATTTTACTAACAGTTGGATACACCTTTATAATACATTTGTTCCTTTATTTTTTGGCTGATCAACCTTTTCATGTGACATTTATTTTATAGTATTTACTATGATATTAACAAAAATATAATTTGGTCTCTTTTCTAGAATAGTCAATTTATTTTTTTTATAGCTAGAAAAGTTTCTGGCAGCTTCATAATTTGTTTTTGGTAATGGCATTCAAATTTATATTATACTTATAAAATTTAGGAGAATCTTTATCAGGTTATCTTTCATAATAAGCTTATGATTTCAGAGCATTCATATTTTCTTGCACCATGATTAGGCATTCTTAATAAGGTCACTTATTAATCCATGTTTTGTTTGTGTTTTATTTGCTGCACCCTGGCCATTTGCCACACAATTTCACCTAAAGCCCTTACAGATCAGGACAAGTTATGTCACTGTGAACACTAAGACACAGTCCAGCATCTGAGTTCCCACACAAGCAGGTTTACTGATTTGGCATTGATACATGACAAGATTTCTTTTTTACACGATTCCCACCAAAAATGTTAGAAATGAATATAGAACATTTATGACAGTACATGCTTTCTGAAAAAAACATGCATTTTTGAGTAGGTGATGGTGACAAAATGTTTGATGATTGAAAAGATTTTTCAGGAACTAGGCCCAGCTCCTTTTTCAAAACTTGTTCACTTTTGCTACTCACCATCATCTGGGTGCTTAGGCATTTACATTGATAAAAGACCTTTAACTTTGTAACATTGTAACTTGACACTAGTAACACTGAGTAGTAGGAGTTAGACAATTCTACCATTGTCCATGGAAAGGACAGTGATTTACATATTAAACTGCACCTAAAAAATATTCACAAATCAACTTTCCTTTAACCAGTTCCCAAAACATGCCAGTGGCTTTTCCAACTGAAGGGGAAAGATATTAGAAAGGGAAACTGAGGTAGAGACTAAAGTTCTACCCATTGTAGGTAAAATATTTTTTGTTTGCAAAATTTAAAACCTGTGACCACATGTGAATACAAGACTTGAAAACCCTGACTCCAAATTGCAGACACCTGGCCTTGGAAAGTTCATGAACAAGTAAAGGGTTCTGCCTGAGTCAGTTGCTCCTTGTGTTCAGACCATTGTTCCCATGTTCATATTACTTTTAAATAGATTCTGTGTTCACCATCTATCCTTTTACATGTTTTTCTATTTACTTCTTAGTTGGATAAACATTTATTTTTTAGTTCTTTAATAAAACTTAATTGACTAAATTAAAGATTGAAAATATCAGCTGACTGAACCTGTATGTTCTGGCGGAAAAGAAAGCATAAACAATGTATTTTCTGGAAAGAAAAACAGATAACACTGCCTCTAACTTTGGATGTATCTGAGGAGAAGTTTACAGCCAGTCTACTGTCTTTTCAGATGAGTTGATTTTAAAAAATTTTTGTCTTATATGCCCTTAGATTTCTTTCTTTACCATTGAAGTCTGTATATATCCAGGGTGATACATACCACGTTTCCCTGGGATATGATTTTCCTTTTTAACTTGCATATTTTAGTCTTTTTTTCTTAAGAAAATTTTCTTGAATTATATCTTTTTTTTTCACTCATTGGTTGCCCTTCTACCAGGACACCAATTTATGTATTTAGTCCTTTACTTCTCCTGCATTCATTATCTAGTTTTATATTACAAATCCTTTCAACTTTGTTTTTTTTTTAATTTAACTTAATTTTAATCTACCTTTCCAGCTTATTTTCATGTTCTTGGCTGTGTTTTAAATAGTAGTCATTCTCCTGTTTTGTAGCTTCTAATATGTTCTTAATTTTATTTTTCCCATACCTTTCTAAGTTATTAAATCTATTTATATTGTCTTAATATTTTGTCCTTAAAACCAATTAATCTTCTTCAAGAGTTTGTTTAATAGAGTGTTTGTTTTATTAAAAAATCTTCAAATTTTTTCAAAATTTCAAAAATTTTCACAAATTTATCTGCTCTGTGGAAATGTTTTAATTCTTGTTCTCATCTGTTTTCAATGGATTGAATACCTGTCCTTTGTACAAGTCATGTGAACATGAACAAATCTTGGTGTGAAGTCATTATTCTTTGGTCAGGTGTCTGGTGAGGGAGCAGTGAGCCTCTGAGCCAGGTCTGTCTGTATACATGTGTCTAACTGCTTGTATAAGAAAAGATTGGATACTGATAGAGACAGAGAGAGGCAGAAAGAGAGAGTTGGTTTACCACTTTCCTTCAATAACTAAGTGTGGCAGCTGTGAGGGTCCTCATAAAACCCCACCGTAAAGATAGCAACAGTTTTTAAGAATATCATATTGATACACTGTATCTTTCTTCCTCAGCTATGCCGCAGTGCTGAGTGCGGCTTCAAGAATCTTTGACAATCAGCCTGTCTACTTCCAAACCCCTTATTTCAAAAACAGAGCTGTTTTTCTTACCACTGCATTGTAGGATTTCTGGAAAGAATGCTGTCTTCTTCAGCTCTTTGGGATGCATGGTTATAGGTATCCTCTAATAGCATCTGCCCCACCCGAGTGCAGGCAGTACAAGGCTTATGGTAGCCATTTCTCCTATACTGATTTGGATTTACAGGTCACCTTTAGATTCATTACACAGATGCTCATTTTTTCCTGTGGTTTTCATTTGTTTTGAGGAGGTAGAAGGTGAGAGAGCAGATATGTTCTTCTTCTGCCAAAATAAAGCCAGAATTCTAAATGGATTATTTTTGGAAACAGCCAGAAGGCTCTGCTCTGGATCAAAATTCATAGGGAAATCTATGTTTTCCTTTATTCATTTTTATCCAAGAGCACAGAGGTAATCACTTGATGTTTTCATTCATTTTGCAATAACTAATGAGAAAATATTACAGTGTTTCCAGGTTCCTTTCCTTTTAAAAATATTACTGCATGTCTAAAGTAACCTAGAATGTCTATTTCTCTCATACCCTTTTGTTTTTATCTACAGATTCTTATTTCCATCATTAAGATAGCTTCAAAGAAACCAAGAAACGACTTTATTTTGTACATGGAGAAGGTAAGTTCCATTTTAGTCAAATGCGAAAAGGCACTTTTTTTTTTTTTTTTTTTTTTTCAGTTTAAAACAACAGCAAAAGTTCAGAAAAGCTCAGAACTGTTATACTGGATTCAAATTCAGTGATGATGGGGTGCCTGGGTAGCTCAGTGGGTTAAAGCCTCTACCTTCAGCTCACGTCATAATCCCAGGGTCCTGGGATCCAGCCCCACATCGGACTCTCTGCTCAGCAGGGAGCCTGCTTCCCCCTCCCCCGTCTCTACCTGCCTCTCTGCCTTCTTGTGATCTCTCTCTCTCTCACTCTGTTAACTAAATAAATAAAATCTTTAAAAAAAAAAATCAGCGATGTTTTCTGAACATAAGTAGCGGAGACTTCATGAAGCATTTGTGAGCAAACTTGGGCACTCACTTTGGAAATAAGTGGTTAGATGTATGGTTTAAGGAATTTAGTTTATACTTATTAAGGAACTACATATGAAAAGTAACTACAAGAGTGTCTAATAAAGAGTATTTGATCAAGACAGGTTAGTTCCTCTCCCTACTCAGTGAAGCTTGGGCTAGCCTTTGTTCTTGGTGGGAAAAGAATGAAGAACACCTGAATTGGGTGATACTGTCCTAGGGTATATGATCAGACTTCAGTGTGATTAAAGAATTCTGCAATACTAGCAAGACCAGGGAGTGCAGAAGAACGTTTCTTATTTCTTCTTACTCAGTACTTCAGTAATCTGCTGTGAACCTCTGGGCTCTCACTCCTGTATGCCAATTGCCAATTCACAGGCAATGTTAGGGTTGATGCTAAGAAGACCTGACAGCACAGAGCAGAAAGGCACCAAAATGATCCTGTGCCCCTGAGTGGCCCTGTGGACATAGACACTATAAGATGTAGAAATGAGGCCATAGAGCAAGAAGGCATCATTTCAGTGTCCCTGGGGCCTGTAGGAGTTGAAATAAATCAAATGTCAGAACAAAAGGTCTCTCTCTGTTGGCTTGCCTGTGATGCCACAGCAAATTTGATTGTAATTTTATGCCATTCCTAAGTCCGTATTGCAAAGAAAAAATTATCTCACTACCTTCTCCTAGTATATGTGATCTTTTTTTTTTATCTGAGACCCTCTTTTCTTCCACTACAACCTTGTACCTTTATAGAAGTTATATATGGTGGTTAATTATTTTTGTGGATTTGTTTTACTAAAGGTTGAGGCTGGGGGGAGCAGAACCAGTAGATGGGAGAAGAAAAAATACAAATCCCTCTAGCACCAGGTGAAACTAAGTGGGTTTAAGGCCAGTATCTGAAAATATCTTACATGTAGGGGTGTCCATTAAGGAAATGTATGTGACAATGAGCAAATACCCGGACACATATTCTCTACCTATTAAGTATCTGTAATAGTACCAGGTTATGATAAAAAGACAAAAGTTTTAAAAATTAAAAAAAAAATTGAAGTTAAAACTCTTTTCTCCAGTGAGTATTCAAACTATCAGGAGGGTCTAGATTAAGTATACAAAATGATTACAGCAATATTGGGTAACTACTTTTCAGAATTATTTGATTCTCAGCCATACAGATAAAAATGAAATCACGATTGATGTGAGCTTGATATGCACAATGCATTTGCCTATTTTTTTTTTGTTTACAGTTTTAATGACCATTGTCATATAATCACAGAACTAAATGGTCTAGGAATGTGGACCCAATAACCACAGTAACCCAAGATTATGGAAACATTCTTTGAAGAACAATCAGTCATTTAGATTTCACGGATATCTACTTACATGAGTCTAATGACTTACTTGAAAAGTTTAAACAAATGACCTACTACATAAATATGTTTTAGTCTTGTTAGTCCAGCCAGTCCAGTGCCTATTATTACCTAAATCATTTATTAAAGTTCTCATGTGTTCTTCAGATAATTTAACATGTTATAGATATTCTTGCAGTTGATATATTAGGTAGCCACGTATCAGCCCACAAATGGTATGGATTTAAACTTAAAGTGTGTGAAGAATAGGTCCTCAGTGACACCATTTTAATGTACCCCACCACTTGCTGGGTGTTCTGTGAAATGAGCAAGTGACTTTTTAGTTGAAAAATCTATTCATGACCTAATGAGATGCACACACCAGGTAAAAATGCCCTTTCAGATTACAGAGATTCTCATTCAGTGAGTTAAGTGGGTTAGAGACATAAGCAAAGCAATTCCATCTTGTGCTTTCTGCATTTCATGGGGAGGAGGAAAGGAAAAGAGGGAGGAATAGTGCAAATTGAGTTCTATTTCTAACTAATTATAATACAAGCTGAGTTGTATCACCCTTGATTTTATAAATACTTTGAAATAAAATGTAGTGATTGCATAATAGCCCATCAAATGGGTGGTTGATTAGTTCAGTCAGTTTTACATGCAGTTTAGCTATTATTTTCTACTAGAATGGAAGAAACTGAGCAAAACTGTCACCATTGTGGTGATGGTTGGCAGAGGGAACCAAGGATCAGTCCTATTTGTAATATGCAAAATCTGAAGAAAGTAATAATTAATTATTTCATGTGATCCCTGATTCTCACATCAGTGTCACATTAGAACCATATTTCCTCAATTCTTACAAGTCCAACCTATAGGGAACTTGATGATCGCACCTGTCCCTCCTCACTTGAGTCACTGTGTCATGTGGGTTCCTTTATCTTTTATCATACAGGCTATTTTGGATGTTATAACATTTTTGTTCTGGGAACTTTCTTTTAAATGCAATTTATTCTTTTCCTTGAACTTCAGTGTTTCAAGAAAATGGTCTCCTTTCATTCCAATACACACACACACACACACACACACACACACACACCCAGAATTCTCTTCCTCAGTCAAAGGCTTTAAGGTTCATGTCGTTAGTGTATGTTGCTTGCTTCTGGTGAACAAGGGACAGAGAAAGTAGTGACTAATATCAGAATCATGAGTGAAGATATGTTTTATTCATAAACTTTGTACCTCCAGTGAAATTAAAAGCAAAGTAAAGGGTCGAAGCTGTGAACCCTTTTTCCTAGAGCCTGTAAACCAATAAAGGCTTTATATTAGCTATCGATATCTATCTCTGAGTTGCCTTAATAACATCTTATTCCCTGTTTTCACCAGCCATCAATAATATTTCTGCCTGCCCGCTCAGGCCCCTATCTCTGCGTGCAATTGCATTATAAGGGTCTATAAGCCCAATTTGCTTCACATTCTTATTTTTGGAAAAGGCTGGCTGGCTTTTGTAATGAGAGCAGCTGCCAAGAAGGCTTGACAGAATTTGTGGCCCATCTGGCTTATAATCTTCACTCAATATCGCAGAGGCCTAAACTCTGAGACCTGCTGATAAGCCCAGGCGTCCAGGCAAGCGATGGCAGCCTTCTCTGTGATTTCTCATTAAGGGCAGGGACATCTCTCTGGGAATCTCTCATATCCTGGATATCACATAATTCCTTTTTTCATTTTCTAATAAGTACAAGAGAGTTTTATTTTTTTTTTTTACACTATAGTGTCTTCATGTACCCAGATACGAGTGAACAGTCATTTGGAAAATTTTGACATTTGAGTGTTTGAGTTTCCTAAAATACTTGTTATTCAAAAAAGAAAAGAAAAAAAAAAAAAAACCCAGGAAAGAAAATGCCACTAAATAGATCAGAATATATTAAGTAACCATGTATACATTTTAGTGTTTACAGGTGATTCTATTTTCCATTATGTATTTATATACATATTCTATCACAGTGCTATGTCAGTGGCACCAGTAGTTTGTGGCAAATGGGAAGAAAATCAATAACGTAGCCACTGACTTACCCAGCATTGATTGGCCTGTTTTCTTGGTGATTGAGCAAAAGGAGAGAAAGATAAAGAGGAGGCTGTGGAGGGTGGGAGAGTGAATGGGAGTTACAATGAAAGCATCTTCCTCCGCCTCCTCCCCTAACTTGCTTATTAAAGGTGAATTTTAGAAATAATGTATAATAACATATAATAATAATCCTGTCTATCCTGCATGCTTTTCCTGATCTCTCATATTGTGTTTATTATCCTTTGTGATACATTGCTAAGTGTGACAGAAGAAGAAGGTGATATACCCTCTGTCCCTAGAAGTTTGCAACTAGTGGGTCTGAATTGGTCGACTTCTGTGCTATGGTTGGGGAAATTGTAATGTCCTCCAGTAGGGCTGCAGAAAGGGATTCTGTCATGTTGAGGATCTGCATCTACTGTTGTGGTTTAGTTTTTGAAGATTGGCAAGGCTTTATTTACTATGGTATTTATCTTCTCTCCCTTGCAGAAATTGCTTTTCTGTATTTCCTATATTTTACAAGTATTTTTGATAAACTGGAGATGCTAGTGACAATATTCTAAACAAAAAAGCTCCCATGAGAGGAATCTGAATAATAACTCACCAAAACAAAATCTGGGCAAGGAGTATGGGTGGTTACTTATAGGACAGAAGACTGGATCATTCCTAGAGTCGACATATCAGTCAATTTTTTCTTATCAATTATTCAGCAAACATTGATTAAGCACAAACTCTGCGTCCAGTGTTATAAATGCCCTGAAGGAATGCAGATTTGCATGAGGTAGGAAAACAACCACCTGTTTTGCCAAAATGAAAGAAAAAGGCGAAGGCAAATGGAAGCTTAGAAGCTCTGGTGAAATGGGAAACTACCCTTCACAAAATGCTGATGGGAATACATCAAACAGAACAAAACAAAAACTCTGAAAAGTGTATGCAAGACATTCAAATTGAGAGTGGCTATGTGTCCAGTCAACATATTGTGTCCTGAGACCACATGTGGTCCTAGGTATGTCAAAGAGGACCTGAGGACACCAAATGCAGAAAGAATGACATGCATCTTAAGTCACAGCCAGGAACAACTTTAAGGAAGGACTAAGGATTCTGTCATCCTAGGACTGGAACCAACTCAACGTGTGCTCCTTATCTTACTACAAATGGAGCTGGAGAAAACCCGATTGCTGAATGGCAGAGCTCACAGGGGCTTCGATTAGGTATTAGTGGAACCTAAATCCAGAAATCTTTGCCACTGAGAACCAGTTTCTACATTTCCTAGTTTTATTTTACTCTCCCTTTTAAATTACTTAGTAAAAGTAACTTCTAAAATATTAATAACTTGTCTTAGTTGAATTAAAAAAAGAATGTTACCCAGTGTTATGTTAGGGAGAACCAGTTGAAGCTATTATGGTTGCTGACATCACTCACAGGTTAATCTCTCACCTTTTACACCAACATCCACATTCTCAAAAGCCAGGTTTAGATATCATTAACTCCTGGTGTTCCAAACCCTCAAGTGCTCCCGTTTCTCTGAATAGTAACAGCTTATTTTGTTGGGATCTTTCATTTTCCTGTCCCTTGAAAATAAGCTATTATTTAAAATGGTCTGTCATTTGAAAAATACATTATTAGATTTTTCTCTCTGTGCATCCTCTTTATATTCTCAATTAAGCCATTATCTATAGTTAGTAACTCAGCATTTGCACTTAGTAGGTGTGCTGCAAGCAAATATCAAGCCATTGGTTATTTCACTGATCATATAACAAATCCAGGGTATTCAATTTTTAGAGCTTTAAATCCAGTATTTGAAGTGTCCAACCATAAAAAGTCCTGAATCCTCTATTGTAAAGAACAGCTTTCTAATAATAACCACCTGCAAAGTTACTAAATGTAATTAGAATGACTCCAACATTTTACTGATTAGGCTGTATATATAGTATGTGTATGGAAACATCCTTGTGTATGTAGCATAATTTGTATCACACTCATATACATTCCACTCTGTTTTCCGATGTGGACATGAATGGTATGGAAACTTTTGAACAAAATAAAGCATGAAGATCCTGAATGAAGGAGTATGTGAGAGAATATCTCCTCCTCTGTGTGTGTATGAGTAAAATCCAGTAGCATTTGGCTGCTCAACCTCATGCTCAAGCATTAATTTCACACTTTATTTCCCAGAAATTGAAGACTGTTAATTGACTTTTTACAACTGGTATTGCAACTTTTTTCTACTTCATGCCTCATGGGATGGGAAAACTGTGCTGTTAGTGAGTCTCAATGGCTTGTCCAAGAAGAGGTGACAACTCAGTAAATAGAAGACCCACATTAGATTCCATGCTTTATAATGCCTTGTTTTCCTTTCTGTAGAGATTTATTGCAGTTGAAAGGACTTCAATGAGGATCACAATTTAGCTCTTTTTCTTCAGTGATACAAATTTTCTTAAATTCATGAAAATGCTGGAGCTAGAAAGGACTTCAGAAAGTGAAATTTAGAGAAATCATCCGTTCATGTAATAAAAATCTCAAGTTGGAATTTAAAAAAAAATTCTCATATCTTTAACCTTTTTCAAGATAAAACAGAGAAAAGAAAGAAGGAAAAGAAGTTGCCTACTGTGTTTCAGTCCCCACATTAGTCACTTTCATGTTTTGTAGATGATTTTATTCTTATCTTCTAGCTACAAGTTAAGTCCTAGGATTGCCATTATTCAAATGAGACAGTTGTTAGGGCTATACATACTGCAGGTAGACCCAAGACGACTGATTAGAAACCCATAACCCAGCCTCCACTTATCCAATTAGTCTGAAAAGATTTCCTAAATAGAGCAAATTTTAGGAACTTACTGAATGAAATAAAAGAAGAATTTTTCAGGCAAGTATTGTTAAGAGTTTCAGAAACAAGTTGTATTTTGACAAAACACTTAAAGCATCATGGGTATCATAAGGAATTTTTTTAAACAAATATTCTACCTCTCCTTTCCCTCTAGGCATTTGTCAATTTACAATTCCCCATGCCACTGAAGACAAGAGTGGCCATGGGACTTGCTTCTCCCAATTAAATATAGTAACATAAAGCACATCTAGGTGGAAGCTCTCAGAGGTAGTACAGTTTGCCACCTCCCTTTTTCCCACCTTGACCATGAAAAAGTCATGTGCTATGAAGGACCCTCTGTCAGCTTAGGACTTTGAGTGACTGTGGTAAGTAGAGCTTAGCTTGTCCTAACTTATTCGGTGAGCATTCAAAAACTTGCCTTGATGGGCTCTCCTAGTTGAAATAATGTAAATATAAAGAGCATGGCTTAGGTTCTAGAGAGTTTTGGCTTTTAATACCTGTTTCTGCCATTTATTGGCTGGGTGACCATGGAAAATTGGTTTTCTATCAGTTTCCTCACGTGCAGTGTGTCACAATGACCTCTATTTCACAGGATTGTCCTAAATTAAATGTGGTGATGTTGATAAATTGTTCAGTTGCATGGCTGTCACATGCCGTTGAAAGTTTAGAAGTATCAACTGTAGCAATATCATCAGCATCATCCAGAGAGGAAAGAAATGTTCTTTCCCACCATATTTTCATAAGGGACTTGGAAGCAAAGGAGAAAAACTTTTGTTTGAAGCAGAAACTAAGGGGGATCCACAATAATAGCCTCAGAATGAAAGGAAAGGAGCAACACGTGAAGGCCACAGACTCCACGTATAGGAAAGACCCTTTGAGCACTCAGCAAATGAGAAATGAACCACAGGCTCAGCTGAGGCTAGGACAGGAGTTAGTGACCTTTTTCAGAAAAACATGTGAAGTTGAAAGTAACTAAGTATTATTTAGTTAAAGTACTATCCTTTGGGGGGAAAAAAAGGAAGGAAGGAAGGAAGGAAGGAAGGAAGGAAGGAAGGAAGGAAAAGGAAAGAAGGGAAGGAAAAGAAGTTTCCCTTAAGAAGAAGAACTATACAATACATGTCCTCCTCATATGTAAACAATGAATCTTGGAAGACTTACATCAAAACTAATGACGTATTATATGGTGACTAACACAACATAACAAAATAATTTAAAAAAAAAGAAGAAGATGAACTGTAAATAAAATGCCCATGCAGTCCTTTGTCTTTTCTCCAAAGCAGTTTCAGTCTTGGAATGACTTTAAGCTGCTTCAGTTAGATTGAGCTGAAGACATGGACATCTGGATATGAATCCTTTGTTTGACTTTATGAAACACTAAGGAAGGAAGATGTTACTAAAACAGAAAACAATAACAACAATATCATCAAGGAACAAGTGCCCTGCAGTTGAATGTCAGAGATTTTTTTCAGAGTTCTCAGCAGGAAACCTCCCACCAACAAGTATAGCCTGAAATCACTTCCCAGGAGAGTGACTCTTAGAACCGCGATGTGCTCTGAACAGGTGTTCCAGCAAGTGCTGCCAACTGTATTCTTCAAGTCAGGAAAAAGCCTCTGCAATTATTCTGAAACCTTTAAAAGTAAGGCATTAGACTAGGAACTGGGAGAAGAACACCGTATACAGAGAAAGAGGAAAAAGCCCCAGCTTTCATAAACTAATAGAATACATGTATATGTATTCATGTTCTCCATGTAATTATGATTTATTACCATCATTGTATTCCCTATTGCTTTTTAAAATTTGTCCCATTCTTCAGGTTTTTACTAATGGACCTATAGCTTAGAATAATTAAATGTCATGTTAAATTCTCAAAAGGAACATACCTCTACAACTGTAGGATTATTTAAACCAGTAAACAACTTAACTGATCTCCTAAAGCAAATTCCATATTTGATTATAAACCACCAAAGGTAACTTCTTCCTAGAGATGGAATAATATGAGCCAGTCAGAAAGATTTTGTCACTTCCAATTGAATTACAGAGAAGTGGTAGGAACAAACAGGATGTGACTTACCAAGAGGACACTTACTCCAGTTCTAACTCCTCATTACTTCCATGTCTCATGGAGACCACCAAACTATCCTGAGAATCAATGTCTTCATCTGTAAAAAACAAAAACAAAACAAAAAAGGACCTGTTGTACCTAAATTACACTTTTGTTAAAAGAATCAAGTAGAATGATGTGCAAGAAAGCTTTTAAAAGCTCTAAAACACTATTATCACTACAGTCCATTTTGAAATAAATGAAACCACATTGAACCTGCATCACCCTTATACTGCATTTACTTCCCTACACCCTCGTACATGTATAGTCTGTAGTATACAATTACCAACTTCTTTCAGCATAATTCTGTAAAATTCCCTGCTGCATAAGGCAAGGGTGAATTGCACTGTGTTTTGTTTCCTAATCTTATATATCTATATATCTATAGGTATAGACATATCTATAGGTATATATGTGTGTATATATATATTTATATTTATATTCATATATATAGACTTTCCTACCTTGCCTAGTGTTCAGAGGATATTCTCCATTAGTTATTTTAAATTAAAAATGAAGACAAATATTGAGAAGATAAGATAAAAATATGTAAAAAATAAATAAATATAGTAGAAAAAGTAGCTCCCCACTTGTCTGGATACAGCAGGGTGAAATAGAAGCTGCTCCCCAAAAAATATCTAGTTTTGAGTTTCTAGCTATCCTCCAATATTGGGTAGCTTCATAATAAAGTTGCAAAGCATGACAATTCATAGTCAAGAATTTTACTGATTGCTCATGGTTTTCAAAATGCATGGGGTCAGTTGGAGAGTAATATAATGTATGTGTCATATAGAAAGACTGTGATATCTTTCTTGGAAGACATAGTAGATGAGGCAAATATCTATTCAGTATTCATGATTTGCTGTTATCTTCCTATCCAGATCAGAAAATTAGAATAAATAAAAAAATCCTTCTCTATTGCCCTCTCTTACACACACACACACACACACACACACACACACACACACAGAGAAACTCCATTTCAGCTCTTTAATTTGATGACTAATTTCCAAATCAACCCCTTTCTTTCCTGGATTCTTTCACAAACACCGATCTGTAGCCCTTTTAACACTAAGATGTAATATTTACAAGAATGAATATTCCCTGTACAACTCTATCTGTTTCACATTCTCAAGTCTATTACTGATCAGTATGTCAGTCATTTTGCAGATGTGGAATAATAGGGACTTGGTGGCCTTGGGTCAAAGCTAAGGGTAGAACAAGCAGTGTGACCAAGAACTGTAAACCTTAGCTGAGCTTAATGAGTGACTGGCCCGTACCTAATTGCCACGTAGCTCTCTGGAGCATAAACTTGGCTGGGCATGGTAGTAACTTCTCAGGGAGGGCTACCAACTCAGTTGGTACACAAAGACTTTTCAGGAACAATGTTATTCCTTATTTGCCTAAAACCTGTGGGAAGTAAGTTGCTAGATTTTCCAATTCTGTTCCTCTTCCATCAAAGGGGAGCGTGTACTAATATGTATTTTGGAAAAGTGTTTTGAAACTTACTATGTCAGTTGGGTTCTGCTTTAAGGGTAGAGAGACACTTAAACCTGATTTGAAAGAGGAGTAATAAGAGCCATAATTTGAAAGCCACCAATTGCAAACAGACTCCATTAAAATTGCCACAAGACACATTATTAATACACTTAATGATAGTAATAGTCACAATTTATCTAAACCATTTATGTAAATGGAGCTGACATATACCATTCATCCAAATGTTAGCATATGATATCATTCAGGGCATATATGTATTTTTTTTATTCATCATATCATTATCTGTGATCATAAAATTTTACTGGGTTAAGATAAATTAAATTTGTAGGTTGCCATATATCTTTGGGTTCCATGTGTTCATAAAATTCTGCTTAAAAAGAGTTTGGTACAGTTGTAAGGCATGCATTTACTTGATTTACCCAGTGCTAGCACAAGGATAATGACATCAGTGTGGGCATTTTTATGATGAGCAACTATGTTAGAGATATCCATGCATATAGACAGATACTGTACTATAAAACAAAAGTATGAAGAAAGTGATTGTATTAGAATTTTTTGTTACTCTAGTTTAAAGTGCCATTTTTAATGATAATATACTTAGTCACCTCAGGCTGCCATAACAAAATATCAGAACTGAAGGGCTTAAACAACATAATTTTTAGAGGCTGGAGGTCCAAGAACAGGGTGCCAGCTAGGTCGGGTTCTGATAAGAGCCCTCTTCCTGACTTTTATAAGACCACCTTTTCACTGTGTTCTCACGTGGTGGAGAGAGTGTGCACAAGCATAAGCAGGGAGAGGGGCAGAAGGAGAAGCAAATTCCCCACTGAGAGGGATCCCTACATGGGGCTCCATCCCAGGACCTTGAGATTATGGCCTCAGCCAAAGGCAGACACTCAACCCACTGAGCCACCCAGGTGCCCCCCAAATAGAAATAGTTTCAAAGTACCACTGAAATCCACCCAATGAGGCCATTTCAGTTTTAAAATTATATTTGAGGGCACCTGGGTGTCTCATTTGGTTAAGTAGCTGCCTTTGGCTCAGGTCATGGTCTCAGGGTCCTGGGATTGAGTCCCGCATTGGGCTCCCTGTTCAGTGGGGAGTCTGCTTCTCTCTCTCCCTCTGCCTGCTGCGCCCCCTGCTTGTTCTCTTTCTGTCTCTCTCTCTCTCTTTCTCTGTCAAATAAATAAATAAAGTCATTTAAGAAAATAAAAAATAAATATATTTGAAATAGTTTTCTTAAAATGAGCTTTAAGTAAGAAGAGCTAAGCTTACTATGAAATGAACAAATATTTTACTATTAGTAATTTTAAAAATATTCAGCATATTTCAAACCATATACAGGTTTGTTCTTACAGTAAGAGCTTGCCAGATGCTATATACTAACACCTCATCAGGGTATCCCTGTAGCAAATAGGCATCATTCCAGTGCTGGTTGATGTCTCTTTTTGTTTTTGTCATTCTTTCGCCACATGACTATCTTCCAGGACTATACTTCACATGATACTTCTTTTACATCCCACTAAGAAAGGTTGATGGAGAGATAGGTTGCAACTCCAGAGTTGCAGTTCAAATCCAAAGGCAGTCTACTAGCAAAATCCCTTTTTGCTCTGGGGAGAATCAATTTTTGTTCTACTAAGGCCTTCAACTGATTGGATGAGGCCCATTCACATTATGGAGGGTAATCTATTTTACTGGGAGTCTACTCATTTAAATGTTAATCTCATCTAGGATCACTTTCATTGAAACCATCCAGAAGAATGTTGACTAATTACCTGAGCAGGCCCAGGTAAATCAACACAGAAAATTAACCAGCATGGTTACTTTATATTAGGAACTGCCACTACTCTTACTTTTTTTTCTTTTTTTTTTTAATCCAACTCCAAACAGGTTTGGATGAATAAAGATTTTTTGAACACTCACAATGTATTAAGCACTGGGGAAAGTACTTTTATTCTCCTGATTTTATTGATGCACAAGCCAATCTTGTGGGAAAAACTTTAATATTATCTTTATTTTACAGATAAGAGAATTGAAACTCAGTTGGTTTAATTGATTATGTGCAAATCAATATCCAAGTTACAACTCCTGGGAGACTCTCTTTTTATGCATTTCTGTGAATGAAATTCCATGTCATGGCAGAGGACTTCTACACCTTTACATCCCAGTCAGGAAAGCGAGATTGCAGGTGCCTGGAACTACCAGCCTCCGCCCCTCACACATCTTTCCATCTTCCCTATCACCCACTGCTTCAGACCAACCCTGTTATACTCTGGTCGTGTTTCTATTTTTATCAATTCTCACTACTAAAATGAAGTAACAGCTGCCAAATTCTAGGGTTCCAGTGGTGTGTTAAGATACCATACTGTAAGTTTGAAATGCCTCATCTCATGTTGTTCTCTGATACGTGCATATACTGTCACACACATGCGAGCCAATGTACACATGCAATTTACCTGCGAAGCAGGTATAACGTACTAAAAAGAATTGAAGTTTGGGGGTTTAAGTAAATTTCTCCACATCTAACAAATAGTAAGCGATTAAAGTGTTGTCTAGCTACTGCCAAAATCCATCTATGAGACTGCTACTCTGTGCTACCATTCCACATGCTGTCATTACAGAAAACCAGGCTTCTTTAGCTTCATGTCAGCTCATTTTCATCCGTATAAAAATGGTTATCAGAATGGAACATTCATTTCCAGGAAGAGGTGGGCTATAGAATTAAAATGACTGTCGTAGGTCCACTTTGGGGCCTCGATAGCCATATCACTGCTACATTCTCCCCACTTCCTCTACATACATGCCCAGTAAGGTTAAGAATTACCCTGATTGCATTCTTTGAGCTCCCCTCAGTGAAGCTTGAACCCAGTCTTCTTTTCCAAGAGATTGAACTCTATTCCTAATGACCCCTAGTAAGAAAACCTTAAAGTCCTATTGTCTGTTGATAAGAATCATTTTATGACATCACACCCATTTGTTCAAAAAACGAGTTCCATGGTCACCAAAGATTTCTCTCTCTTAATATCTACCTCTTTTTCTCTCTCTTTCTCTCTCTCTCTCTCTGTTTCTACGTCCTCAGTGCCCATAACCATGCCTGGGAACATGGGAAATATTTAATAAATACTTTTGGAATGAACTAATTCATATATCACAGATTAAATGGATATTTACTGATTTCCCAGAATATTATAATTTAAATAGTTGGTCCTAGTCCCTTGTGGGTCAGCATCTTAGTCCATTTGGGCTGCCTTAATAAAAATACCATAGGCTGGGTGTCTTAACAGACATTTATTTCTTACAGTCCTGGAGGCTGGAAACTCCAAGATCAAGTTCCAGCAGATTAACTGTCTGGTGAAGGTCCACTTACTAGTCCATAAAACGCCATCTTTTTCACTATAAACTTATGTAGGGGAAGGGACAAGGGAGCTCTCTGAAGCCTTTTATAGGGGCAGTAATCCCATTCATGAAGCATCTATCCTTTCAACCTACTCTTCTCTCAAAGGTGCCAGTTCCACAACCAACACATTGGATGTTATGATTTAACTTAAAAGTCCATCTAGAGGTTTATTAATGTTACTAATTTTTTCAAAGAACCAGCTTCTGGTTTCATTGATCTGTTCTGTTGTGTGTTTTTACTTTCTATGTCATTTCTTTCTACTCTATTCGTTATTATCTCCTCCCTTCTGTTGGCTTTAAGCTTTGTTTTCTCCTTTCTTTCTAGTTCTTTTAGGTGTAAGGTTAGGGTTTTGTTTTTGTTTTTGTTTTGTTTTTAGAGATTTTTCTTGCTTCTTGAGGTAAGCATATATTGCTATATACTTCTCTCTTAGAACTGCTTTTGCTGCATTCTAGAGGTTTTGGACCATTGTGTTTTCCTTTTTATTTGAATTTTAGGGAAATAAACATCCAGTCTATGGTAGCCAATTGCATAATCAATCTAAACTTTCTGACTGTTACCCACATAATCGTAACTAATATATGCCTCTATGCCAACTTGTATGTTCAAGTCATGATTCAACCTGCCCTTTTGATACACAGTACATTCCAGGTTTTCATCTATAACAATGTAATTCTCACTAGCTAGATTGTTGTAAGCCCTGCAGAATGTTCTTACACATAAAAGAATTGGGAATCTATGCTCTTTGATGCCATCTTGAGTGGAAACTGTCTTCTTGAAGGTGTTCAGTTTCAGCCTCCATTGGCTTCAAGGTGATGTTTTATGACAGTTTGTTTTGAAGTACAAGAAAGTGGAAAATATAAGGGAATAATCAGTGCTCTTTATCATAACACTCAATATCCCATTCAGTTTGATCCAGAACTATTTTTCTAACAATGTTCGCCCTGACCATTTTGTAAGCACTCTCTACTTTCAGTAATCTGGGTTTCTTCTGCTTCTGCAATGATTGTTTTCCTTTCCCCCGACTCACTATCCAAATCCTGCCCCATCTTTTAATGTCACTCCAATACTTCCTCTACAATAATTTTCCTGACTAGTCATTTAACATGTTTTTTTCTATTAAATAACTACATCCAACGTATCAGGATAAGCTCTATGTAAGTAGCAGTGGTAAAATGGGCACAGTCTTTATTTTCAAGAAGCTTAACGCCAAAGAGAAAGAGTATAAAGAGTGAGAGGAACCATACAGATTCAGAACTGTAGAGAATTCAGAGGAAGAGGAAGAGGAATTGCTTAATTCATGACAGTAGAAATATCCTTGAGTAGAGTGGTGAAGAAAGAAATTGTTCTTGTCTATATAGATATCTGAAGGTAATATCAAATGGAGCAAACTTTATGAAAAAAATCAAAGTAGAATATGAGGAACTGCAATTCATTTGATTTGACTAGTTCTTAAAGAATTATGAGAATTATGAGAGATTATGAGAAAGTATCAGGAAAAAGGGTAGACAGATTGACTAGAAGTAGTTAATGGAGGAACATTAATGCCATTCTAAAAAACTTGAATTTTGTTCTGGAGATATGAGGAAACAATAAGGATACTTTAAAATAGAATAAAAAAATAAATATAAAAGGAGCAGTGCTTTGAGGGGAAAATGACAACAGGATGGAATAAACGGTAATCTAGCTTCAAGTTATAAAGAATATCTAAGGTTCTCCAAGTGTTCTAACAAGATTACCCTTGCCCAGCTAAGACACCCATAGCCTATGGCATCCCTGAAAACTGCTTAAAGATTTAATCCTGAGGAAGATCATAAAGAAGAAATCCCACCCCTTATCCATTAAAGGACCAATGCCATTGAGCATGACAGGCCTTACATCTATCTATCTCGTCAATACCAGCTGAAGTATAAGACTGCCAGGTCCTCCACCATATCATCACCCAGACCTGCATATTATTTGACTAATGTATTTAACTATTTAATGTAACCCTTTAGTCCATATCCCATGTCTTTCTGACTTCCTGGATCATTCTAATATATTCTTTGGATAGCGCATGCTGACTGGTATAGGGTCTTACCTGGCTGTACCACTTAAAAGTTGTGTGATCTTAAGCATGTTTCTTAACATCTCTTGGTCTCAATTTCTTTATCAATGAAAAAAAGAATATCAACACACATAATAATGTATCTGCCATGAGTATTCAAACTGCACACATAACACATTTGGAAAATAACAGCAATAACATAAAATTATAACAACACACCCTATGATTGAGTGAGTGCCCAATGAATGGTACTTACTATGGTAAGTATCTTCAGCAAAAATTCCCATATTATAAACTTTAAATTTTTTTTCACCTGAGTAAAATTTTACTATCTTCTGAGAATACTACTTATGCTGTTGGACTCTCAACCGGTGTTTGGTTTGGTTTTGTTTCATTTTGTTTTGTTTTTCTTCTCACACACTGCATATTGCAGGTGTCTTTTTTTAATCCTCTTGTCAATTTCATATTATTTTTGTTTTGTACATTCTCTAAATCCCCAGTCCTTTGAAGTATGAGCCACCATACTTTATTACTCAAAACTCTTTCTCATTACTGTCTTCTGCAGATCTTACAGATCACTACTCCCTCCTATGCCATTAATCACTCTGTCTTCCTGGCTTCTCCATTATTACTCTAGCCATCATTCTTGGCAATTCAGTTTGGATACTTTCCTGTCAATTCCTTGACTTCTACCCTACATTAGCTTTGTACTCCCATGGTTACAACCTGAATATTGTCATTATCAACTACAGCCCTTCTAGAATCTGATTTTGAGCACAGCACCTCTGATCTCTACCTTCTCTCTTGTCTACTTTTTTCATTCAACATCCTCACCATAACAGCTCATGTGATGTTCTACCATTTGATCCAACAGTCCCTTCTCTTTCTCACAACTAGCATGTCTAAAAAAAAAGTCCTTCTGAGAACAGCCCATTCCTTACTTCACCATCCAAGAGATCTGCTCTTACCCCATTTTCCTTCATCTCAGTGATCCTTAGATTTTTCACACATTTTCAACACAGATCACCTGGAGTAAATGTTCTAAAGTATAAATCATTTAATGATATTTCATCAAAATCCTTCAACAACTGACTATTACAAGGTCCTGTTCACTCTTTCCCTCAGCCCTCAGTCACTAAGACTCACTCACACTGCCCTTCTTGGTATTGGTAAACAACTCAATCCTGCTTTTTTATCCTGTCTAAACCTTTACTCCTGAGGTTTCTTTACCTGGAATTATTTTCTCTCAGACTGTTTGAAGCCTTCCTTTTTATCCCCACTCAAGTCTCTACTTAAGTGTCACCCGTCAGTGAGGTCTTCCCTGACCACTCTTTACAAAGAAACCTGCCCTCTACCTCATTATTATTTTCTTTCCTCTCATTAAGACTCTCTATATCACGGATTTTTGATCTATCACTTATTAAAGAAATAATGCTTTTTACTCCTTTATTTCCTGTCACTCCCACTTAGGGTTAGCTCCATGAGAGGAGCAACTTTTATGGTTTACCACTTTATTTTTGGTACCTCCCAAGAAAAGTCACTGCCACAGAATAGGGCTCAATTAACATTCTTCTTTTTAAATGACTAACTGACTGACTGAATGAATGAATAAAAATTAGAAAACAGAAAGGTTGTTCAGGAGACTCTTGGAATAATCTGTTAACTGTCACATCTAAAAGTAATAGCTTATTATTTATTAATTATATAAATGGCATCTTGTGACTTTTTCTGTATTATCAATTTGCATTGCGAACTAACTCTAGTTATTTTGATCTGTGTATGTGCAAATCTAATATCTTCAGCTCTAGGAAAAGCATACCCAATATATTTTTCTTCCTGATAACTTTACACATGAGGCTTATACTCTTCTGGGCATAAGAAATATTTATTGAATAATGATTAAAACTTGGATGCAGAGACAAATTTGGAGGATATGCAGGAATTAGTATACAAAAGAAGAGCAGAATCATCTACAGGGGACAAGGAAACAGTTGCTAGGATTAAATTATGTAAGAAAGAGAGAAAAAATCTTTCCAAGGAGTATATTTAGGTCAGAATTTTCTATCTTCAGCACTATTGATACTAGTGACCAGATCATTCTGGTATCATCTCTCCTATCTGTAGCCATCAAAGATGCTTCTAGATATTGTCAAATGTAATCTTGGGAGGCAAAAATCACTTCTAGTTGAAAACCACTGACTTGGGGAATAAGTTGGGAAAGGGAGTCTTATGAATGTAGTGTTTAGATCTTTGCTAGGCCACATAAGAAGGCTTTGAGCCTGGAACCCTTCCTTTAACAAGAGATAGAGTTTGCACAGCTTGTGACAGGCTTTTCACCTTGTGTCAGGCTCTTTCATTTTGTGTGGGAATATCTTTCCCTGTTTCAGACTCTGAGTGTTTCTTTGTTCTGATGAGTTGTTCCATCCAATGACCCTCAGGAATACCCCTAATTTTCAGTATTTCAGATCTGTGGGAAAGGAGTGCTTGTGCTGCAGCACCAGAGTGGTGTATGTTGGCCAAGTGACATACATCAGCTCTTGGGGACATCTGTTAGTCATAAGGGACCAGTGCACACCACTGAAACTGATCTTGCTCTATCTCTTCTCTGTGTGAATAAAAACATTGCTTCATCTGGTGTTAGACTCTAGTGTATTTTCACCAGTGACTCCAAAATCAAATGCAGTGGGCAAAACTATTCCTGATGGCTGGTATTGTGATGATTTTTGCTATCCTCCATGTAGTTGAAGTTCTCCTCTGGCATTGGTTATGGGTACATAGTGTTCTGTTTTACAATAAGCAGCAAATGGCATGTGACTTCTTGTTGCCTAGCACATGGTTAAGGGAGAATTTGTAACTACTAGTAATTTGTAATTACTAACTTCATCTCACTGGAAACAAATATGACTTACTTTGGTCAATGAAATGAGACAGAAGTGATGGTGTGCCAGGTCCAAGGCCAGACTTTAAGACATTATTTCAGCTTGCTCCCTTCTACCTCCACCAATGCCATGAGAAATGCATGCCTGGGGTAGCCCATTAATCTTAGGAATGGATAAAAGTCTTGTGGAACACAGCTGCGTGCAGCCCATTAGCCTAGATCAACTGATTTTCTACTAACATATATGTCTTTTCATACCCATGGCAAGGGACTCACTGAAAGACCCCATCTAAGATGTTCTACTGTCCCATAATCTCCTGTGAGCCTCCACATCTGCAATTACTCTGCCAACTAGACTCAGGCTCAAGTGGCAGCAAGAAGCTCTTCACATCTACTTGATACAAAATTGGATTTGGGGTAATTGTAGCATATATAGCCATTTGACTCAGGCCATGTTTCTATTCTATTTCTTTTATAATATTATCTCTAGAATGCATCCCTTGATTCATGATCTCAGTTGCAAGGCCAAGAATTGAGGCAGATAAAGCACAACCTCCCCTGACCATAGAGACCCATTCTGGGTTCCACCATACAGTGAAATCCCTGCTTTCTGAATTTCTAACAGTTGTTACCAGTACCTATTACTTTATTTTCTCTATTTCTTCAACAGTTCTGCTGGTCTCCTCCCAATTAGATGGCCTATTCTTCAGGGATAGACACTCATTTTTAAATTTTTTTTTCTCCTACGTCATTAGTTGTATACCCATTAATTAGTACAGAATAGGTGCCTATAATAATTTTTCTTAGTTTTATGTAAATGACTATAATATTTATGCAAAATAACCCAATGGAATAGCTACTTGCCTGAGTCATAAAGTAAGGTAACTTCATTTCAAGGTCACAGTAGTAGCAAGGAAAGCTTATATACCTAAGGCTAAAGGTATGACTGAATTTGTGTCAAATTGAGATATTTGGGGTCCGGTCAAAATCTTAGCTATGTCATTATGGACATCTGCTAAGAATGCTAAAGGTAAACAATCACCTGAAAGATATATTTGCTTGCATGTAGTGGGAAACAGCAGCTCATTAGCTCTCTGCTTAGCTCGTTAACTCACCAGCTCGTTAGCCCTCTGCTCGTTAACTACTTAGCTCTGATTAGCTCTGCTCACTTCCTCCTCCTATCATTCACAGTGTGAATGAACTGTAAATCTGCCAGAGCAACAGATGGCCATTCCAGGTCCAGGGAGGGAGTTCAGGAGGTGGGGGATGAAGCATTCCCAGATTTTTCTGACCTTGAAAGATTCCATTTTATCGAAGTTTGTGAGTTATGATTTAGCTTCATTGTTAAAGAAACTGGCACAGTTTTATTTTAAGATGAGGAAGAGATCACTTAAATAGATTCCCTGGGATGATGCGAAAGTGCAGTTACAGGGCCATGTTAGGCTTATCAGTAGCGGTCTACAGAACACATAGGCACTTTAAGACACAAGAGAAGTCCAGGAGTGTTTATAATGAGTATGACTTGTCCCATGCTCAACCCTGTGCTGGAGGAATTGGAGGAATTGGAGAGGAATACAAAAGATGCTTTTTAAGAGCACATGTGGAATATTTACATGTACAAACTACTGGAGAACAGTAGTTAATCAGGAACTCAATTTATGACATAGGATATATGAACTCTGGAAGTTTGGAGAAGAAAACATTTTTGATTATCAATATCCACCCCCCCCCCTAAAAAAGAAGAAGGAGAAGAAGGAGGAGGAGGAGAAGGAGAACAAGAAGAAGGAAAGATTTCCCCATTATGCAAAAATCACAGATCTGGCTGCCCTTACCTGAGTAACCAAATTGCTGCATTGTCAAATTGCTGTAGCCAGGCCAACTCTTTAAGAACATTTGATTACCTGCACAGATCATACCCTGCATCTGCTTGCCTCCTGCTGTAAAAGAGATTGTTGGGGATTCATTTGTTTTGATTTTTTTAGATTTATTTATTTATTTATTTATTTATTTGCGGGGGGGGGGGGGGAGAGTGAGTGAGCGCACAAGCAGGAGGGGCAGAGGGAGAAGGAGAGAGAATCCCAAGCAGAGAGCACAGAGCCCAATGAAGGGCTTGATCTCCTGACCCTGAGATCAACACTTTTGCTGACACCAAGAGTCAGATGATCAACCGTCTGTACCATAGAGGTGCTCCTGGTGATTCATTTACCATAGCCAAGTTATTGTGCCTCCAGGTAGCCAAAATTTGAAAGGCATATATTCCCTGAAGTGACAACAAATAGAACAGTGTTTTGATGTCTTCCTTTTCATCCATTTACACATTCACTTGTCTATATCTCCAGTAATTCACAAAGCAGTTGAGATAGCATCTACTACTAACAGGTTATTCTAAATGGGTTAGTTACATTAGCAGGTCAAGACTGTAGAGAGAGATAGTAGAGAGGAGGGTTATGTTTGATAAGGTAGAAGAAGACGCAAGAAATACAGTGTTAGGATTGGTATACTGCGAGGAAGAGCTGAGTGGGGCAGCCCTGCAAAATTTCTGAGCACTGCAGAACAATTGAGACTTTGGACACCTAAGTGAAAGTGTCACATCAGGGGTGGAAGACAGAAGAGTGGAGGGCTCTCTCTGATAGTTGATGTTATTTGCCTTGCAGTGTAGTGGATGACTGGTCCTATCTGCAGGGAGGGGCTGCTGCCAGCCAAGGCAACCCCTGCTGCCTGCTAGACAACCCCCCACTGATTTTAAGCCATGCAGATACAGTCTGTTTTGTTGCTACCTCATCATCTATTTTTTTTTTTTAATTAAAAAGAGAATGTAGCAAAAATGCGAGACCTTTCATAGATGCCTGGGGCTCCCTTACTTCTGCTGCAAGAACTTTTGAAAAAGAAAACATAAACAAAATATATTTCCTGTCTGCCCATAACAAACAGAGACTAAAAATACTGTTACAACTGTACAATAGTTTAAGGTCAATGTATTCCCTCTGCATGGCTATGAAAACCTGACCCGCATAAGGCATTAAAATTCATAACACATGAAAATTAGGGAGTCCTGGAAGCACTTTCTTCTATATAAGTACAAATTTTCTCTGCCTACATCTAGCATTTAAAGGAAACCATCCAGATAATTAAAATGCCTATAAATGAAATGTCAAAGTTAAATGTTTTTTTTAAGTCTTAATGCTTAGGCAAAGTGAAACCTTTATTCTAAAATAATACACTTTAAATACTAGCGGTATCTTGTGAGGGAGTAGAATAATTAAGGATTGCCACATAAAATGGGTCTACAGGTCTACGTGCCGCTCCACTCAGTAAGTAACCTTTATGAAGGAATGCGATAATCAGTGTGTATTTTTTGTCCTTAAATACTGCCATTATTTTAAACAAGAATCTAGCTACTGTGGATAAAGCTAACCATACAATGCACATGAAGTAAATTAATCACACAAATATAGAAAGCAGAGTTCTTGAGTTAGGCAGATTTTGATTTGGTTTTTGTATATCTGACTTCAGTTTCCCCCTTCCCCTTATTAGTGTGATCATTACTGTTTGGTTTCCTTTTTTTTTTTTTTTTTAATCTTCTTATGTGTGTCACTCTCGTCTAGGTACAGTCACCATGTGAGAAATGCCCTTGTGAGCTCTGCCTAGGTTTGGGGCATCTAGTATACCTCTAAGCTGTGGTCTGAGTACAATTCAGTCTCTTGGTCATGATGTCGATCAAGCCAGGCTATGGAACAGGCAGTCCACTTTTCTAGATTCTGTAAGGTTTGGATCAAACATTGTACACACCACACTAACACATCAACTTACACTTAGACTTTATGGCTAATCCTTTTTAATGCTAGAATAATCGACCTTTCCACCCTTTGCTCCACTAGGTGAAGCTCACTAACCATCAAAGCCAACCTCATGCTCACCAAAGAAGCAATGACATGGGCCCAGAGTAGGGTCTGAGCAGATGATAAAGAATCAGGATATTGTAATTACTTAGATGGTATGTTCCGGGATGATACACCTCACTCATCTCAGCCACCACTGTTACAGATAAAGATGTGCCACTGCACCAGTGTCCACTCCTACCTCTCTGTGATGCCAGTAAGGCAAGGCTGCACCATGCCCTGCTGCTAGGAGCCAAGAGCAATAGTCTTTAGTTGGTGGATAGTGGACTTCCCAGCAGGAAGGAACAGATAGATTGGAGGACAGCCCTTAGTTTTTCAGAAGATAATCTTGACACAGACTGGTTCTTTCCTCATCAATACCATTTTCCAGATTCCCTTTGATGGCAGCATCCTGGAGATCAGAGGTGAGACCAGCCTCTCCAGTCCTTAGTGAGGGGATCCTGTCTGGTTGATGCTTTCTAACTATATTCCTGCAGTTATATTTTATCTGTTTGTTCAGAGGTACTTGAATGGCAGATGATGAAGATGGCCAATTTCTCTTCTAGGCAATACATTAAAAAGCAATGTCAAGACACATAGTCTTGGAAGGGAGGTAAAAGGTCAGCTACAATGGGTAACTATTAACAATCTGATTGACATAAGTAGTAAGAGTTGATACTAATAAATACAGACTCCTTCCCTGGGCCCCAAAACACAAATAGTTGGCTGATTCAGCTCGGGGGGGCAGTAAGTGGGGGACAGTAAGTGCATCACTCAAGTAAAATTGTTCTTGTTTAAATGTGCCAGGGAACAGAGATAAAGTCTTGGTTTCTGGCCTTTTTCTATTGAAATCACACTTTGATTTTGACATGGAAGAGCCTAGAGCAGAGATTCTTAAGGTCAGAATGGTGGCCCCTGATTTGTGTGGAGCCCATAGAATCTCTCCTCATTTTCCATGTCTATGCTTCACTTACTCTCCAATGAGGAGGCTGTAGGAACCAGTCAATGCACACCTATGTGCCACTTACTGGCTACTTCGAAAGACTCCCTAGTGAAACTTCAAATATGAGAGGGAAAGAGATTATAAATTCACAAAGGCAAAGGGTCTGGAGGGATTAATTTCCTCATTAGGACTTTTGAAGTGGCCCTAAACCCCTGGGTTCCATTCATTGTCTTTTCCCATTGGTAACATTCAGGAATGACATCCTTTGATATCTCTTCTAGAACAGATATAACAGTGTTATAACTTGATGGATTATGAACAATTTAGTCTTTGTGGATTTTGTTCAGCTTTTAGAGGCATGGCTAGCATTTCAGAAAGGTTAGAATTCAAAACAATTCCAATGATTCTATTTATTTACTTATTTATTTATTTAATTTAGCACATGCTGTGTATGGAGGAGTGGGAGAAAGAATCTCAAGCAGATGCCCCACCAAGTGTGTAGCCCAACACGGGGCTCAAGCTCATGACCTGGATATCATGACTTGAGCCCAAATCAAGAGTCAGATGCTTAACCATTTGATACAGATAGAAAGCTGGAGTTTTCTACCTTTTTTACTTGTGCATAGCTTGTATTTATTTTTTTTGCTTTGTTTTGATTGAGGAGAGAATAAGGAATACATTGTTACTCATAAGTTTTAAATTATGGTTTAACTCACTATTTTAAACTTATTTGCCACTTTGAATTTTTATAAAAGCGATTCCTCTTGCTACTACTCTGTGACACCTGGTTAAATAAACACGAGCTCTTCTAGAAAGTGCCAGAAGCAGTGCAGTCACATTTGGATCATGACTTCTGCCAGTGGCTTATGAATAAGCACTTAGGTGAGTTGGCATGATAATTGAAGATTGGGTTTCACATTGAAACTGTCATCCTTCCCCACCTGCCCTCACTTCTTTTCCTTGGACCAGTAGCTATTACTCCTAATTCCTCAATTACTGATTTCATCCACCCAGTTTAAACCAGAAATCACTGTACTGTCTTTGACTTCTTAACTTCACGCAACTCACATCTCATCAGTTACCAAGTCCTATCAATCTTAACTGCTAAAAAAAAATCTCAGTTTTTTTCCACTTTGTGTCATCCCACCATCCAATTTAGTTTCAGTTCATCTCCAAGTACCATCACGAATCTAGAGTCTTCCAGGACCTTTACTTGATGGTTATACCTTCATGCTCTGCCCAGCTACAATCTGTTCTTCTCCTTCTAAACAAGGAAATCTTCCCAAAGTCTTTCTAAAATCTTTCCAACGCTGTCAGTGGTTTCCCAAAGTCTAATAGTAACAACAAAACAAAATAGAGCTTTTGTAGGACCCAGCCTTTGGGTCCTACAGGATGTTGTATTTTCATACGTCTCCAACCTCATTATTTGTCACAACTTACTTCATGCTACCTGGTGACATAACCAAAGGACATTGTATTTCTCCAGTGAACTATATTCTTTTGTTCTTCAGTCATTTATGCCTGTGGCTCCCTCTGCCTAGAACACATTTTACCTTTCCATCTCCTCTGTTTTGCCTACATCAGATTTCAAATTGAAGATCCTTTTCCCAGAAAAACTTTCCTGATTCTCCCAATCTGCTTCATTTCTGGAATATCTACCCCTTTTATGTGCTTACAGACCCCAGGTGTTTCTCTTTTCATATCCATATTATTCATTTTAGTGCACTTTGAGCAGAGTACGTGTAAAGATCTTGTTATCTCATTTGCTCCTTATATCTCTAGTGTTTAACCCAGAATAGACATTCACCAAATATATGTGTATAAATAAATAATAACCTCAGTATAACCTCCGTATCCTCCAAACACTTTATTTTTACTGTTTTCTTGAGTCCTGAGAGAGCAGACACTTTTCAAATCCAAACAATTCTTGTTTACCTAGACAACCCCATTAAAACAGGTTGGCATATAAAACACACACACACACACACACACACACACACACACACAGGAAGCTCATATAATAAAAAAAGAAAAAATTACTGTAATCCTATGTCAAGGATTACACTAGATGCTTTTCATTGTTCTGTCTAGTGCTTGGTAGAATTAATGTATTCCCTCTCCATCTCCAAGTACTCCCATCCAAGTACTCACAGCAGTTCTGCTTTGGAGCAAAAACCCAAATTGATTTGACTAACTCCAAAGTTTAGGCTTTTAATATTCTCCTTGCTGGGGATCAGCCTAAGTCCTCCTTCTTTTAGTACTGCTGACAAAATGAACAAAAGGAAACACTGAAGAGCTACAAGATCACAGGGCTTCATGGTTAGATGACCAGTCCTCTACTCCTGCTTATGAGCTGAGGCAATTGATCCCATCTCTTTGAATATGAGAACTGAAAGAAATATAATAATTTTTAAAACATGTCCCTCAAAAATTTTTCTATATTAAGTAGCCCAAATTGGACCACTGAAAATCTTAATTGTCCCAAACTCACCAGGTTTCTTTGCTATGAATTTCTAGTTTGGGAGACAGGTAGTGTGTACTGATCCTGGGTGTACGCCCAGAGCATGCCTTCCCTGCACCAATTTCTGGACATCTTGCTTATTACTTTTGTTTTAAACAGTATTATTTACACCTTGTTGATCCACATAATTCTAGCAGACAAATATGCTTATGCTTATGTATTCTTCTAACATCCTGCTAAGAGCTTTGTATGAAAGTGTTTATAAATATTTATTGAGATACTGCTTATTAGCAACAATTCTTTGAGTGCTAATATGAGCTGAGAAAAAAAATGACCATCAAAATACTCTTTGAGCTCTCGTTCTCATAGAAAATCAGTAGTAAGAAAGCAAAGCTGAAATAATTTTTGAGTTTAATGTATTAAAATGCCCTCAGCAATGATCAGATTTCTTGGTTTCCCGAAAGCTCCTTAGACTCTGTCATTTGGCATATGGAGGCATTTTGCTAGGCAGGATTTGCCTTGTTCTATTGCGATAAGCCATAAAAGAGAAACTATTTTGCTAGCATAATAAAACCCTTAGCATAAACATCCTTTAAAAAATCTTCCATTTGATTGTAGAGGAATTATTTCAATATTAAAATGGATTTTTTCCCAATAAAAATGCTACAAAACTTCAGAAGTTCTTTGCTTCCTCTAAAAGTTACTTCCTTTAGAAGTTCAGTTTTGGCAGATTGTAAGATAATTTCATTCTTTGTTTGGAATGTTGTTGCAGTAAACGGAGGCACTTAACTACCACACTCTGTACCCAAATCCTTGGCTGCCTTTTGCCAGGGCTCCATCATGCATTATCACTCACAAGCCTTATAAATGAAGGGGAAAAAGAGAAGCAGATAACCCTTTTGATGGAACGGACTTTGCCCCAAATCTGCTCCTGATTAAAAGGAAGAATTGGGAAACAGTTACAGGTTTTAAATAGATGCATAATTTTCTAAGTCATAGGAAAGGATTTGAAACAATTCAAGAAATTCAGGGGAAAAAAAGAGTGAGTATGACAGCAGAAGGGAAAAGAGTGCGAGTAAGAAGGGCAGATTATTTGTAGGAATCTTTTACTGGTTTAACCTATGCTTTTATGCTGTGGGGAATAAAAATCCACTGAGCTTATGTCATTGAAAATGAATATTGTGACTCAGTGGAGAGGGCATCACTTTGGTAGTGACCAGAAAAAAAAAAAAAAAAAAAAAGTGAAATAGGTTCTTCTGCCTTTTGTCCATATTGGTTTCTTTTTCTTTCCCCTTCAGCTTCTCCTCCTCCTCCTTCTTTTTTTGCTTATGCTATTGCTGAATTCCAGAAACTGACCTACCCCAACCCACAGAATAGAAAGAACTTTTCACTTTTCATAAAATGTTTGGAGAAAGAGAATACTGTCATTTCTTTTCTACAGAGCACCTTTATACCAAGGAAACTTAGAGTTAGGAAAAATGCTTGCATTTTGGATTTAGTTAGATGTTTCGAATCCCGAGTTGTTGGGTTATGTTACTTGGGGCAGGTCATTTCACTATTTTGAAACTTATTTTTCCTGTTTGTAAAATAACAATTAATAAATTCTAATACCATGCAGATGTGTACGTACTAGTGCTTAATAAATAGGAGCTAATGAAAAAGAGAAGAAGTCTACCTCTGCATTGACTGAAGGGGCCCTGCGGCCTTTCATGGCACCGCAAACAACGAATGAAGGATGAACGTGCTACTGCAAAGGGTGTGAAACTGAAAGGCAGAGGACTTTGGATCGTGAAGTGACCTTGGGTAGAGAAACAAAAGACAGGAGATGGGTTCTAGAAAACCGTGTCTACTTCTTAATTTCACCAGCCTTATTTCTCCATATGGGGCCAAACCTTGATCTCATTCCTACTTTCTGCCCTGCCCATACTCCATGCAGTGCCTACATAAGGACTCCTTGATCAGTGTATGAATCACTCCAGAGCGGAGCAAACCATGTCACTTTGACACTGCTCTGTAGCGTAGCAGTCAGCTTTGATGTGTTAAGTTCTCCTTAACCAAATTATGAATGCTCTATTTCTCTCCGTTGCCGCTGTAATGAACTTTAACAATAATTATACGCAGTGCTCCCTAGACTGGATTTGTTGTCTCCTTTGGTGCCCATGCTCTCCTGAGTATTGCAAATACTGGAGTCAGTGCGGCAGTATAGTTGGGTGCAAAGACAAAAGAAAGTTTCACCCAACTGGGAAACACTATGAAGGATAGAAAAGATCAGAAACCAGTTAATGAGGATAGAGGAAGAGTCTATTCTTCTAATGCATATAATATTTGAAAAGTTTGAAAAGTAACCTAAGTCATAGTTGCATTTTCTCAAGTCTTTGTAATATCAGGTTCAGGAAGCAGACTTACACAACTGTGATTGGATGCCATCAGGACAGCAGATTCTCCAGCAGTCCCTGTGAAATCTGTTTTTCTGTGTCTTTATATATATATACCACTTTCATGTGGTACAGATCGCTCAGTGCCTCAGTGAAAAAAAGCACAAGTATCCCAATTGCTTATCCAAATGTTTTCCTACTACATCCCACTAGAGGTAAGGGAGGTAAGGCATAAGCAGTACAAAGAAATGATTGTCAATTTTTATTTGATTTTTTAATTTTTGAGAGTTAAAATCTATTTCTTAAAATAAAATATAATTATTAAGAATTCATCTTCCCTTGTCCTTTTCAAATTTTGTCATTTACTAGGTTCATAATCCTTGATGAACTAGTCTCCAGTTTCTCATCTTTTTAAAGGACATAATCCACTTCAAAGAACAGTAATGAGGCTTAGAAGCATTGAACACAGAGTCTGGCCTAGTTGAATAACTAAAAAAATGTTTCCTACATTTCGATGTGCCTTGACTTACTAGATTTACCACTCCCTCCTTAGTATTGTTTTCTTCCTTTTCCTTCTAATTACTCTACTTTTCTTTATTCTTTTCAATGAAAATCAAATAAATGGTACCTAGTATCAGAAACTTTGTCAAATGATTTTTTTTAATAAAGATTTTATTTATTTATTTGACAGACAGAGATCACATGTAGGCAGAGAAGCAGGCAGAGAGAGAGGAGGAAGCAGGCCCCCTGCTGAGCAGAGAGCCCGATGCGGGGCTCGATCCCAGGACCCTGGGATCATGACCTGAGCTGAAGGCAGAGGCTTTAACCTACTGAGCCACCCAGGTACCCTGTCAAATGATTTTTATATGTCATCTAATATAGCAATCTTATAGGTCAGTGTTATTGTTATTAAATAGTGTTAGTGTTATTAAATTTTACAAATGGGGAAATTGAGGTACAGAAAAGTTTGCTTAACCTGGATGAACACTGATTTGCATTCAGGAAGAACTACATAGTTCTGCTCATTAGTGTTATGCCATATTGCTTCTCACCTTAATATTTTTAACATCAGAGCAAGGTTTTATCTTATGTTATAATGCAACATTTAAATCTCAGTGGAAATGAGATTTAGAGCTTTAATTTTTTTTAATAGATTGTGACAGAAAGGAGAAATCATGCGTGTCTGAATTTCATGGATGAGGTGAAGATAATTAAGAGAAGATACTGGAGGCTGTAATAAGTGTCCCTGAGCCTGTTGTAGGGGACCAGGGCCTTCCTTGGATGTAAAGACAATGCATTCCCCCTCCCCAGACAGACTCTCTTCACCCAAGGTGATAAAGATGAAATAGAACTCCATACACAAGAACTGCTCTAAATGTCCTTCCTTCACCCAGTCAACCACTACCAGCCTTGCAAGTGAGGGTACCATTTTAGCACCTGCTTCAGGCTAAGGAAACTGTGTCCCCAGCTCTGTCTTTCTGCAATTGTCCCGTCTTCCTGGAAGTCCATATGACTGCCAGAGGTTTACTTAAGTCTCTTTCTGTAGGATATAGTTATACTTTTGTCAACTCAATGGTTCATAAAGTTTGCTCACTCTGCAAGAAGTTGCCTAAAACAAAGCTTCAGATGTTGGGGAGAACTGAGATGCTGATGTCAACAGATGACAAATTAGATGCCTAACAATGCAAGAATCCTTACGGTATAGATTTTAACATAATTATCAATACATTCCTTTCAGCTATTTTCCCATTTTAATTGCACACAGTTTATGTCTTTGTTTTATGTAGCTATTTCTATGAGAGGAGAATGGAAGTAGCAAGAGGAAAATGAAAGAATTATGCAAAGGAATCGAAGTCTTGCCAAATACAGAATTTGTGGTTTCTACTTTGCGCATGATTTATTCATGATTACATTTTTCAGTGTATTATCCTGAAAGCTACTTCATTGTATAGTCCCAGTTTGTCTTTCTGGTGTCTGTATTTGGATTAAGACAAATATGCTTCTTTTATTTTCATTCTTGAAGCCAAAAACTTTCTTGGAGAGATATGGAATCTCCTTATTTCAGATTAAGCACTATCCTTGATTTTTTCGTATTATCTCTTTTGGACTTGACATTAATCTGTCTCACCATCCTGGTTGGTCTCTTTCTAACCTATGCAAAAGGTAAAAGTGGATCCCCTTCAAAAACTGATTCCTCTTTTCTTCTCAGGATTAAATCCAGAATTTACCTGATTTCTGACTTAGCTGGGTCAGCAAAGAGACAGGGGCCAAGATTAGAAAATAGGTTGTACCCCTGGGTACTGTGGGAGGCATGGATGGAAAGAAAAATTGATGGCATTTTAAGATACAAACAAGGAAGATCCTAACAGCACATTTCACCATATAGATTTAGTAACTGCTGGGTGGATGAAGGCAGGTATAGTAAAAGTTGTGTATTGAGAAGAGAGATATTACCCCAAAGTGGAAAGAAACACATAATTTGGAAAATAAATAAATATAAGCAGGCAGACACTCAGGATTATCAGGGATATTTGTCAACAGAAAATAGGATCCTACCATCAGGATGGGTTTTAGGGATTCTAAAAGGGCTTGACTACCTCCTGCTTCATGTCAGTACTAGTCTTGGCATTGGGAATAGGGTAGGTATAAAAGTTAGGATCTAATGTGGTCCAGTTGGAATTCTCTAAAACTCCTCTACATTCTGAAGATAAAATCATGTGAAAAATATCAGCAGTTTTCTGACCTTCAATTATTAACTGAAATAGGAAGCCAAGAACTAATGTTCTGTAATCATACATTGTATCACTAGTTTGAAATTGTTATGAAAAATGCAATATTCATCTCCTCTATCTCCCTGGGCAGCCAATGGCACACTCTCACAATAGTATGTCTGTTCCTTTCTTTCATTACCTACGTTCTTGTGTTTCAGTTATCTTTACTTTCCAGTTCATGACTGTTCGTGCTTGTCTGTATCTTCTTGACCTTATTAGTAACATTCTTTTCTAAATAATCATATTTTTATTGAAAGTAATGTATCTATCTTTTGGTGCCTGTCGAAGATCTGTGACATCAAGTCTTTCTTCTCAAGTATATTTACCATTAAAATTACTGAAAAAGTACCATTTTGTATTTTCTTTCCCATGTCCTATATGTCTGCTTTGTTGTTATCATTGTTTTAGAGCTCTACAACATCCAGTAAACCTTTGTGAAAACCAATTCTTTCGCATATTCAGCATAGTTCAGGGCCTTAACTTAGAAAGGAGAGACTGAGAGCCACCCAAAATTAGCAACAGGACCAAAAGGAAAGGAGAAACAGTTCATAATCTGAATGGCCTATGCTCATCATGCTTAAGTCTCATATTCAGATGGGAGAGCCAGGCAAAGCTAGTTTTTCAAAGTCCCCAGATGAATCAAATGTTAATTAACCTGCATCAAGGTTAACCCCATTCTTAATTTTCTTTGAATATATTTAGGCTGAAAAGAAGATCTTGTTAACTAGCTAAAAAGATCAATTGACCAAATCCAAAGAAAGAATGGACCTTCATATTCACTCTTTTACATTGGAAAATGCCATGTGACATATGTATGTGTGTGCACACCCTGTGTGTGGATGTGAATGTTAAGTGTTTCAAAGTAGGTTTACGAACTACTGCAAGCAACAAAAAATGGGGGGAAAAATAAGTTGATTTTGACTAGACAAGTGCTACACTTAGAGATACGCAACCAAAATCTCTAAGCATCAAGGCGTTGCCAGTATGTCAAGCTCCCCCATTTCACACCGTAGTAATTAAACTGATTATTCACAACACCTGCTCTAATTGTTGTCCTTAATGCTTCTGTCTGTTGGAGTAAATAACTAGTATCTTGATATCAAGGAGCTGATACACAGCAACTCCAGAAGAGAGATGGAACATCTGCTTTTGTTTGGGTCATGACTAACAGGGGTGTAGCAAGTTGATGAAAAAATTGAACTCTGTGTGCCCTCTCTACCTCTCACTTTGTTTCTCAAAGATTTTTTCCAGCATTTTGTCTGGTGTGGAGCACATATTTTCTCTTAAGTGTCATGAATGAAATAGACCAATAAGACCTCATGTAGACTGTGTAATAAGATCCCATAACCTGAAATAGTGCTCAGGAAATGGGTTGATGTCTCTGACTACAAGATATGCATGATGAGTTCTGGCCATCTCCAGGCATGATCTCTGGTGTCAAAATAGGAACATGTGTTGTAATCTTATTAGTAAAATTTCAATTTGATTAAGTATTATTGAATTCATCTATACTTTTGTTAAGTGTACTCTTGTGTGAGAGCAAACAAAATATTAAGAGAAAAATATAGACAAAAATAAATGCACAGTGAAAAGAGCAACAAGAGCAAACACACAATTCAAAGGCATAAAAAATGTAGAGGATACTGGATTAGGGAATTTAAAATTAAAAAAAAAAGTTAAGGATAACAATCATGTCTCCCTTTAAAAATAAATAGTAATTTTGCAATTTTTATTCAAAAATGGAAAAAAGGAAAAATACAGAAATTCTGGTTATTTAGAGAAAACCACCACTAATATTCTACTACATATCCGTATCAGTTAAGGATCAACCAGAGAAATAGAACTGGTAGAATATAAAAAGAGATTTATTGAAAGGAATTATGTTATGTAGTTGTGAGGGCTTGCTAGGTAAGTCCAAAATCCTAAATGGCAAGCCATCAGGAATGGTAGACTTGAACTCCAGGGCATTACTAGAAGCTGCATTTCACTGGTAGAATTTCTTCTTTTTCAGGGAAAGATTTTGCTCATAAGGCCTACTCAGATTACATAGGATAAACTCCTTTAAAGTCAACTGATTTTAAATACTAATCATACTTATAAGGATACCTTCACACCAATACCAAGTTTAGTGTCTGATTGAATGAACTGGGTACTATAGCTAAGTTGATAAATAAAACTGACAATCGTAGCCCACTTCTTGTCAGCTTGGTTCTCATACACTTCTTAAACTCTAAATTTAAACTCTAAATAAAGACAATAACAAAATCATATTTGAGCCTAATGTGATCCTATTCCTCTGCATACCATGAAAACACACCTAACATGATCCTTTTCCTTTACATACATTAAAACACACCAACCACTTTTCCTAGAAGACAGAATGTTCTTGAGTGATGTTTCCTGTTCTCTTCAATATGCTATAATTTCAGTATTATGATGTAGAGTTAACTATTTATACATCTTATACTAGTTGATAAGAGAGAAACTTTTGCTTAGTATATATACTCATATTTATAATAAAGAAAGGAAGAAATACAACTATTACAGTTTTCATTTCTGCAAAAGGTCACTATGGCTGTTTGTTTGCCAGTAGAGTTAGTAGAACCTTCATTCTTGAAGAGGCTGGGCCATAAGAAGCCCTGCCTTAATTAAGTTATTGCAGTTTTCTAATGCCTTTCATCATAAGATGTGGTAGTACAAAAAGGCACCCTGCAGAAGCTCCTGTATTCCAGACATAAAATTCCTTACTTCTCTTTTGTAGTGGCAACCCAATTTCCCCCTGATACTAGGATGTATTACTCCTGCCAATACAGTAACTCCCTTCTTTGCCTAGTGATTCACAGGCACGAGAAGACCAAAGTGACCAGGTCATGGCTCAGCTTTCAGCTCAACAAAACCATTATTTTGTACTCTGATAGAAGCATTCTTCTCTTTGGTACTGTGACCTCTAGATAAGCACAGTATAATTTCAAAAGAAAAGGAAGCAAACATTTTAATAAAATAAACTTGCATTTAAATTATTACAAAATATTTATGAAATACGATATGGAATATCAATATTGCCTGTCTAGATTCTTTACAGTTACTCTTATTGTGACAATCCATTTCTAAACCTTTTGAGTTATTTCAGTTTTTATATTGAAAGTGTCTTTCTTCTAGCTAGCCTTGAGTTCAGTCTACCTTTTTTATTCAATACTACCATCTCATCCATTTATTTTCGATGTTTAGCTATTTATAGTTTTTTTGTGATCTGGTTTCATTTAAACCATCCTTTTGTTATATGCTTTTGTTGTGGTCTATTTTTTCTTTGATTCATTTTTTTTCCTCTTTTCCTACCTCCCATTGATTTCCATTTCATGGATTCCTTTTTGTTTTTTCCATCAGCTCATTAACTATAATTTTGTGTGGACTATTTTTGTGATTCCTTGATCTTTTTCTAGCCTTATTGTTATACATATGTAATAGATTACAGAATGCATTTTGTTATTTTTATTTTAGAAAGTGAATTACTTTTTATATTTATTCATATAGTTAACATTTTTAGTACTATTCATTATTTTTGCATATGTAGATTTCTTTCTAGTGCTATTTCCTGTCTGAAGGAATTTATTTAATATTTTTTGAAGTGTAGACCTGCTGGTGAATTCTCTCAATGTCTGCATTTCTGAAATAGACTATACTATCATTTTTGAGAGATATTTTTACTGGGTATGGAATTCTAGACTGTCAATTTTTCATTTGGTACTGTTGAAATGTTGCTTTGCTGGTTTTTTTGCTTGGCTTGCATACAGACAGAAGTTTTCTGATTTCATTTTCTTCATTCTTTTGTGTATAATGTGTCATTTTCTTCTGACTGCTTTTAAGATTTTTTTATCACTGGTTTTAAGCAACTTAATTAAAATATTTGAGACTTGCTTTTCAGCTTTGATGGTGGAACAAGAGCAATATTTATTCTAGACCTTTATTGAGCCAAATCCTTTCTCATCACACTACCATTGTCCCATGAATTATGAGATTTTCTAATTTGGCTATAGTAGGAATAGTTTCCTGTCCTACAAAACTTTTGAGTACTGTTTGCTAAAATCCTTTTGAATATCTCTTTTCTCAGTCTCTGTTAGTTTCCTCATATGTAGCTTCACTTCTCAGCTGAAAACATGATAATAATCCTCTGCAGAACTTCAAAGATTTCTCTGTGCATCTTCCTTCTTTCCAGTATACTGTCCTGTGAAATCGACCTGTCCTGGCCTCTTTAAATTCCCAGCTTTGTATCATTCACTTAGAAAAACTTCAGAAGTCCAACATGGTTCATTTTTCCTATGCCCAAACCTGGAAAATTTTTTCAGGCAGTGAGGTGAGACAGTTAATAGGGCTCACTTTGTTTGTTCCCTGTTCCTCATGGATGACTGTCCTTTGTCATATTCTTTGTCTGAATTTGTAACTGTTTCAGGTAAGAGGATAAATCTTAGCCCTGTTTACTCCATCTTGACCAGACCTAAATTTTCCATAATTAGATTTTTAAATTAAAGATATATTTTGAATATTACTTGTGGAAAAAAAGACCAACATGGATTTATTTAAAAAAATAAAAATCTTAGTTATTTGTACTGTATCCCATTATATAGAATTGGCATACATAATTTAGCAGTCTGGATTTGGGATTAATTTTTGCTATTTTTAAAAATATTTTGTTGGGCACTTTTCTATGTACATAATTGTTAACATGTCCAATTATTCCTAATGGGATTTTTCTAAATGCATATTTGCTAAAACAAATTTTAAGGCTTTGACACATATTGCTAGATTGCCCAATTTGGTCAACCTTCAGATGATTTGTGAAGAATGAATAAAGTGCTTATATTTGTGTTTGAGAAAGAGGAAACTCACAGCTATGTGAAGAGTTATTGATGATTGAGAAGGGGGAAGGTGGGAAGGCTAGAGGAAAGAATTTGAGTTAGAAAACCAAACTCATGCTATAAGAGGTGATAAGAATTTGAATTTGGTATTACTATATGAATGAAGAAAGGAGGGAGGGATATTAGAAATACTTCTGAGACAGAATCCATGGGTTCTGAAATTAACTGGATGTTGGAAATCTCTATATGATTTGACCATGGACTAAAACAGGAAGTTCCTAAGGCAGGGAAGTTTTGTACATGGAGAGGGTCAGTTTGTTACTCAATTAATTTGTGTTGGAGTTAAACTGCACAGAAACTACCTATGGGAGAGTTGAGTAGTCGTAGCTAATATAAAGTCAGTTTAGGTATGAGATCTGAGCTTGAGATATTAATTTGAATATCTGCATAATTTGAGCAAATACATTGAAGTGGGAATCAATCATGGGTATACCCCATATAAATGTCATCTCCTAGATAAAATGTCTGGAATGAGATGAGAAAAAAGGCCAAGGAAGGAATTAAAGTCCTGCATACATTTTGAGTATGAGTAGAGTAAGAGAATGCTGAGAGAAGGCACGAGGGAATGGTTAGAAGGGTAAAAACAGGAAACTGGTAAGCAAAATCCAAGGGGGCGGGGGAACAAAAAAAACTGAAAAAGGAGAAACTGTCCATAATATCAAGTACTGATCCAGAGCAATTAATACTAAGGAATATCTTGTGGTTGGGCAATTAATTCAGCGAAAGTAGCATTAGATTATCTGGGCTGTCATCTGGTTGTAGGAATGGGTGACAGGGATTGTAATATCTAAAACTTAGTAGGTGTATGCGACAAATGTCAGAGATGTCATTGTTTTATGACTGTCAGGTCCTAGTGCCCAGCCTGCCACTCTTGGTCATGGTGAATAGGATAAGCTGGGTCCTGGTCTGATAGGCTGGTAACATTTGGACCGGTACTGAGAGATTTAGGTAGAATGTTCAATATAAGATTTAATTTGATTTCAAAAAACTATGATGACAGGTTTTTGTTGATTTGTATTGGGTAGAGGCTGCAGTGTACATAGATGTATGTGAGTCATCTTAAAGCTGTAGAATCTGGAATACCTAACACTAGATTTGATTGAAATAGGATATCCTGAATATTCAATTAAAAAGATGACTAAAATAAAAAGATAAGGATGGGAAGGCAGGGAGTGAAAAAGGGACAAAAATGCTCCCAGTAGTTCTGAACACTCATTTCCTACAATCCATGTAATGAAGGAAAGTTACTTATGAAAAGTGAATTCTTATGATCAGGGTTTTTGTTTGTTTGTTTTTCTTTTGTGGAATAATAGAAACTGTGTATAAAAAAAATAGGTGGGTAGAAGATAAGTATCAAAGAGGTTTTTATTAATTAGAGAGGCTTTTAGCAAAGGACAGCCAGTTGTCAGATTCTCCTTATCAATCTGGCAGATAATGTTCTAAAATATACAGTTAATTTTTAGTCACCATTTTATTTTTTTTAAAGATTTTATTTATTTATTTGACAGACAGAGATCACAAGTAGGCAGAGAGGCAGACAGAGAGAGAGAGAGGAGGAAGCAGGCTCCCTGCTGAGCAGAGAGCCCAAAGCCAGGCTTGATCCCTAGATCCTGGGATCATGACCTGAGCTAAAAGCTGAGGTCTTAACCCACTGAGCCACCAGGCGCCCCTAGTCACCATTTTAGAAATGTCACTACAAAATGTGGATTCTTGTGCAACTACATGTCACACCCCAACAACCTTCGTATCCCAGGGGTTCCCTAATGATTAATGAAATTCCCAAGATTGCTAAAGGAATTAATAATAATTAGCTACCTATAGCCAGAAATGCAGATAAACCACCAGCTTTTCCCTTTGCCAGTTCATTTCCTTCTTTCTTATAATCACACAATGAGACCATTATCTTCCATTTATGACATCACAGTCACTCCCATAGCAACAAGCATCTTCTATCTCTTCAGTTTGGGAATAATCAGAAAGCAGATATGAATTTTTGAAGGAGAAAGAATGTGTTTATATATAAATACACTAAGAACCAGCAATTTCTAGGAGACAGAAATAGAGAAGAATAGGAATATCTCCTAGATAAGGGTTTCCTTTTAAATGTTAATTTTTGTCTGACTGTAAACTTCATCTTTTAAACCCTTTCTCCCATTATTATCATCATACCTTGAGTGCTTACAGCTGAACACCAGTTCACTGTGACCTTTCTGAAATCGCAAGCCATCCTTTCTCTTTGTCACTGTGATAATGGAATGGATCAGATTCTTCCTGCAGACATTATAATGGAGTTCAACTGTCTATGGCATACACTAATGAAAAATGTTAAACCTTTCTCGTCTCCACCATGTGCTGCCACAGCACACAGCAGATGCCCTGCCTGGAGAAACCCATATGGCAGGCCGGTATTGGTGATATTTCCTGTAATGTCAAGGGAGCCTGTTGTATGGAAAGGATGTTGTGGGTGCCATTTGGAGGCTTAGGTACAAGTGCCTTGAGTGAGAGCCACATTATTTGTATGCCTGTCCCCCCTCCACAGTGCCAGCTAGTCCCTCATTGGCAGGCAAGTGGGCCTTTCTGCTGTTGTGATTCAGAGACACTGGAAGCCCTATCACTACCCTTCTCCATAAACACACAGAGTACCTATCTCCTTACAGATGTCTGATGTTCCTTTAACAGTCTATAACATTTTTTCACTGAAACTGAAAAATAATGTTTAAAATGCAAACATTGCAGGCATGGACACATGCTGACTTAAATCCTCATTATACAGATATCAGTATAAATCATGGGTATTACTTCTGTTTCTCAAAGAAAAATGCATTATGGGCTATGTGCTATTAAGGGAATCAGACAACTAAAGTGGGGTGAGGTGAGGAGAGACAAAAATACTCTTTTAAAATTCATACCTACAGCCACTATGTAACAATTATGTTGTTTCATTATCAGGTGCTATTACTCATTGTCCACATTATTAAGTGAGGCATTTAAGGCTTGTGAGATGATGGACCCCATGAATGATGAGGACCAAAAGAAGTGAACAGATTCCATTAAACATGGAATTATAGTAAATGGACACTCAGGACCCACAGAAATTATATTAGTTACATTCACTTAATTGAGCCATGGGGATACATGTTTAGTAAAGGAAAATAAATTATATAAAGCAAGATGATGGTGATGATGATGATAATGTTAACTCAGTAAGCATACTTTCCTGGTCTTTTCTAACTCCTCACTAGAAACCCTGGATACAGAGGCTAGAGCCTCATCCAGACTTCTGGTACCATAGCCCTATTACCCAGAAACATGATGACCTTATAGGGTTTCCAGACTTCTCTAGATAAAAAGCATAAATCCAGAATCATCCTGGTCTGGGCTAATTTTATCACTACTGTTCCTCTAGCTCCACATTGTTGGTATATTATTACAGGTTTAATAATAAGGGAGTACATCTTGTCCAGTCCCATCATGATGTGGTGACTAGCTAGCGTGCTGCCTTTTTTTTTCAAACCACAATAGTCCAGGAGGAATCAACCTGGCATGCTTGGGCACAACTTATCAGCTACACTATAGTTTAATTTTCTTCTTCAGAGACAGACTCAAATTGCATGTATGTTTGCCAAGTCAAAAGGCCAAGTAAGGAAACTATGTGAGTAATTCCACCTAAGGTTCTGCTATTGGCAAAATAGCATGGATACCTAAGGTGTTTGCATTTGTTTTACTTGTGTTTATGGAAATTGACATACACAAACATTTAAGACTCAAATGTTTAGGCTCCTTTTCTTTGATCATGTAATTGAAATAATGCATCAAGATACTGCTGCTTTAAGATTATATTCCCAAGTGTTCAACTAAATATATGGTAGAGCTTATATTTGCAGTTGGCAAAGAGGTTGGAAGTTAAACCCTGCAGTGATTAACACACCAGCTTTGCAATAACACAGCCTGTGTTCAATCCCCATCTGAGACAAGTTTTGTAACTTCCTATGCCACAGTTTCCTAATCTTCTCAAAAGAGATAGTAATAGAAATCCATAACATGATTTTGTTATGAAGGTTAAATTAAGTAAGGTACACAAAATACGTATAACAATGTGTAGTGCACAGTAAACCCTTTGGAAATTTACTAGTCAACTTCAAGTTGCAAAAGGATGAGAGACTGTTGAATGTGAAACTAAAATAAACTCTTTGAAGACAAAGATTTTTAATATTCCTTACACACATGTGTACACACACACACTCACACACCCCTCAGAAGATAGTTCAGTGTCTAACACAAAGCTGGGATTTATGAGAGTTCAGAGGTGTCTTTGTTTTGGAATCCCTAATTTATGTATGATTTATCTGTCTCAGGACTGATGGCAGTCTTTTGTTTGGAGCACCTCTGGAACAACCTTTCTAGGACAATAGGCAGGTGAAGTATCACCTTCTAAAGTTGATAACAACTGGGACACTTCAAAACTACATACAAATTGGCTCTGGTTTTCTGCCAGTGTTTTTTTTTTTTTTTTTTTTTTTTTTTGTACATTGGATGAAGATTTGATTGCTGCTTGGCAATTGCATTGACTTGATGTGTGATCCCTGAGGTTTTAATCGTTTGTATCACATTCTTGTCTCACTAAAAAGTGCAATTGTTGGCAATCACTCTTTCCCTCATTACTGCCAACTGGCTCTTGCCTTCTGTATTTCTTTCTTGTATTGCCTCCTTACTCTAAGTTTTCATATACAAACCAAAAACAGTCCAAGGCCTGTGACTACATACCAGCCCTAACCATCAGGAAGATCCTCACTGGCCTAATACATTTCACTGAAGTTCACCGAAAAGAAACGCAAAAATTAACTACCTTTCTATACTATCATCATACCTATTGGGTCAACTCTTGGTCATATTTCTGCTATGCAGAATAAGATATGATAGTTATATTCATGTGGGCTACCATGTACCTTTTGATTCACTGATTGCCACATTTCTCCATTTAACAGGTCTTCACTGAGTGCTTAATATTACCAAGTACATTCCAAAATACTGGAAATACAATGATGAATGAAAGCAAATGGAGCCCGTGATCTCAGAGAACACTTAGACTAATAAAAGAGACAAATATTTTCAACCACACAAACCAATGTAAAACTAACAATGAGAATGCTCTAAAGTTGATATACAAGGTTTCATGAGTGGCAGGATTATTTGACCCAATCAGGGAGGTTAGGGACCTCTTCCTAAAGAAATGACTCCTGAGTGACAAGAGTAATAAGTGATGATAGGGAAAAATATTTCATATTAGAGACAGAATAAGTGCCATGTTACTGAAATGCAAGGGAGGTTTGACCATGGAACAAAGAGAACAAAGGAACAAAGAGAAGATTGGAGTGACTGGAATCAAAAGAGTATTATAGAACAGAAGATAAAGCTGGAGAGGTAGGAAAGGATCAGATCATATCAGATCTTGAAGGCCGAGTTAAGAAATAACAAATAAAGTTTAAGAACAGAGATTTGGATGATTTTAAGGCCTAAAGGGATATGATTCTGTTTTGGATTTTGAAAATAACACAGAGTAAAATATGGAAAAGAGATATTGTAAGTAGAGAAATGGAAAGATAAGGATAGAGCAATAGCCAATAAAGTGGCTAACAGAAAAATCCTAGAAAGAAAAGGTGGCAGTAGGACAAATGTTGTAGAAGAGATTATGAAGAAAAATAGATGGGATGAAATGACATTTAGAGAGTGATATGAGTAAGGCTTGGAATCAAACAGGCACCCTTAGTTCCGAGTGATCCCTAGTTTCCAGATTGTATAAATTGAATGAATATATGGTGGAGCTATTTGCAAAGATAGATAAGAAATATATGCAAAGATTATATCAAGTTTAGTTTTAACCATATTGAGATTAAAGTATCTTTGAAATCTTTAAAAGATGTCAGATGAGCAGAAGGTTAAATTCATGTGAACGTCAGAAATATCTCACCTGAATGTGTTTATTTGTAAGTCTTCTTCTCATTGGTAATTCCAGGAGTAACAATGGATGAACTTGCTGAGATATGGAGTATGAGTGATAAGAAAGGTATAGAGAGGAGTCAGGTTGTAGAGTCTGAAAAACTTTGTGAACGCTGAGTGCCAGACTTTCCCATTACATTGATGAATCAGTATGTAGATGACCTATATCAAATTAGGGGTAGAACATAAAGAACTGGATATAAAATACATAGGAATTTGAAAGATAATAATAGATTTTCTGGTATCTGCAGTCATTTATTCTTACTACAGATTTATCTGAATAGATTTATGCTTTGACAATTACCTCTTGACCTTTAGCTAACCAATCATATATGTTAATTTTCTACCTACTTTTGCCTATAAATGGAGTTGTTACAGATATCATTCATAATGTGGCTCAACATCTCTTATACATAGACTTCAGTGACAAATTTTCCTCATAGATTTTGTTTGTGCTTAGTTCAGAATGCTTCTGATAAGGTAACTCTCCCCCAAAAATCAGGTCATTCTTTCCCTCAAGCTAAATCCCTAGTATCCCTTTTTTAAAATGTAAACTTCTTTGGCTTCAAGGCTCTTTCCTCTGTGCTCATGTGTGTATTTGTTATGCTAAGATGTCTAGACTCCCCACCATACTATCTTTGCTGCCTTCAAATCACCTTAATTATATAGGTCATTCCTTCCTCTTTCACCAGCTTCTTTCACTTCCTTGAATCCTCTCACATCTTCTCCACTGGGCATTCCTACAACTCAGATCTTTCCATTTTCATTACTCTTTTTCAAAGGTAGGGTCTTGCACTACGGCGTGTGAGATACACCCACAGCTCTGAATATAAATTTGTGAGCCATATGGAAACTGAACTGATAAATCATCCCAGTGCATTGTGGGAATGTATAACAATAGGTAAACACGAAGTGTTCCTACACTCTAGTTTTCTTATGATTTACCCTGAACATAAGGTATATGTCAGCCTTTTTTCCTTTCCAGATAAAAACCAAGTGCTTCTTTTTAATGGAAGGCAGTGTGATTAAGACAATTAAGGAAATAGAAGAAATGAAGGTGCTGTCTAATGGGAGTCCATCCTCTCCTTCCCATCCCATTTCTAAATTTTCTAGTCAATCACTTCTAATCTCCCTTACCTTTCCTGAAAATCAAAACTATAATAATGACAACATATGTTTATAGATTTTTATGTGAATAGTCATAATGTCAATGATGTTGATAGATTTTTATAGCACTGATTGCTTGCTTTGAACATTTGTACTTATTTGAAACTCATCAAATCACTTGTGTAGGTCTCCCATCCCTTTCAAAGATTTGAACAATGCCTTCTTTCAAATCTCCCCTGATACTCAGTGCTAGGAAAAGCAGATATGTTAATCCTTCAAACAATTCTTAATTAATTATATTTGGGTAAAAATGATTTCCACTCATTAACATTTCAGTATGATAGAAATACATATCTGTTTGTAGTTGAGATATGATATGGTTTGATGTTTATCAATTAAAACAAAATAAAAGATTAACCTAACATTCATGCATCTCACAATGTAAAAGGAAGAGGAGTCATGGATATATGTAGCTGTAATGCAAGCTAGAACAGAGTTTGTCTTGGGAAAGTGCTATGAAGATTCATTGAAGAGGGTAATACCTTTCACTGGAGGACTTAAAAAGTTTCCTGATGGGAATGGTAGCATTGCAGAGGTGAGCAAATACATAGGCTAGAGAGTAGAAAGAATGCACTATGTCCAATTAAAAAAAAAAAAAAAGAATGCACTATGTCCAATATTCAATGGGTAGCAGGAAAATGAGAACGTGCTGCTAAGTAAAGGGAAATGAGATTTTGAAGCTAACTTAGGACCTAGCATGTTATAATGCCACATCGGTAGAGTGACATTTATCCTGGGATGTCTGGAATGGTTAGTGCCTATTATTATTAACATCAGCCTTTTGTCTCCCAGAGTACCTTTTTTTATGACTATATGACTGTCCTGTACAGATTATATAACTATCTTCTACTTATGGATCTATGACACTGTTGTGTAGACTGATGATTTCCACAATGCATCAAACAGAATACAAGTTTATAGGGATTCTGAAATGGTTCTGTAGACTTTTGTGAGAATACTGTATATGATTTATGTCCATCTTAAAGATTTGCAATGTATGCTTACAAGTTCAGGACACAAAGTAACATATCATGAAAGTGGGAATGATTGTCCATTGGAAGAGTATTATAGGGTAAGTGTTTTGCTTACCCTACAATAAGAATAATCTGTAGTAGGCTGGCTTAGTTTGTTACAGAGACAAACACTACTAGTGGCAAGAAAATTATGTTTTTAATATTTTTACTTGTATCTTAACATGAAAATATAAAAGATTATATTTTCCAAAAATGAATACAGTAACATCTTGCATTGTACACAGTCTTCTGCAACCTTGCCACTCTCCCACCAAGAGGTGGAATCTACATCTCTTCCCCTTGAAACTGAGTCAATTTTTTGTGGTTATCTCAACTAATATGAATAAGTTGTGATCTGTGGCTTCCAGTTTAGGTCATAAAAGGTACTAAAGATTTTATGACTCTCAGGATATGCACTTTTGGATCCCTGAGCCACTCTTTAAGAGGTCCAGTTACTCTGAATCTGCCAGGCTGGTGAGACTACATAGCAATAAGGAGAGATACCTGAGGATCTCCATATGTTCTTCTGTCCACCATTTGAGTCTTCCCAGCTCAGATGCCAAATATACGAGTGAGGAAGACTTGGAGTGGATTCTGGCCTTAGCCAGTGTCTGGTGACAACTGCATGAGACAGTAAGAACTGCCTAATTGATCCCAGTGAGTCAGTCCCCCAAATTGTTAGAGATAGTATTAAATGACTTTTTTTGGTTTATGTAACAATATTTGGCATGGTCCATTACAAATTATTAGATGACTGGAACATCTGGATTTCCAACAACTTAAATGTGATTAAATAAAAAGTGATTAAATAAAAGAGGGAATGAAAAAAATTTAAACAATAAAGGCAGGAAAGATAAAATTGAGCTAAATGTGAGGTCGGCCCATAATTCCTGATATAGTTTCCTTAAATTGGTTAGAGGTATACCCAAATTAGGCTCTACACTTTGTAAAACAGTATAGTCTCTTGGATCTGTTGCATCATCTGCACTGACCAAGTGGATGGATAGAGTCTCAGGTTAGAGAATTGTCCCTTTCAAGAACAATGGGGTGGGGGTGGGGGTAGGCAATGAACACAATGTAAGGGAGATTAGTCAAAGTTGATGGCAGACAGGAATACTCAGAGTTTGCAACAATAGTATACCAAGGGAATCAAATAATACTGGATAGGAACAAAAAAACATTATAAAAGAAGAGGATTTTTATATGGCATTGATTTAACTTGACAAAAGAAGAAAAAATCAAATATGATTCTGAGATTATGAACTCAGGTAACTAAGAGAATGGTGCTTCTATTAAGAAATAACTACAAAACAGGAAGGAAAATGCCTGCAAGAACAATTTTATTTGAAGTTTGTAGATTGTTGGACAGTAATATTCAACTCAGCAGGCAGATTGAAAGGGAGAATAAGATGCAGAAAATTAATCAAAGTGTAACAAGTTCTAAGAGTTGTTAATTGTCTCCTTGGAGGTGAAAGTTGAAACTGTGGCCATTAATGAAATTGTTCAGGGAAAGTGTTGGGGGACAGAAGGAGAAAATGGAAAACACAAGATCTTAAGTCAGTGTGGGTAAGCAAAGAACCTAGAAAAGAAGATTCAAAGAAAAGAAAATGGAATTAAAAGTCGCACTGTTAATTTATCATTATTCCAGAGTGCTGACTTCTTTATGAAGGAAGATGAAAGGGAGGGATAAAAAGGCAGTATAGAGAAGGGAAAGAAAAGAATGAAGAAGAGAAGCAGCAGTAGGCAGAGACCATTGCCTTAGTTAGACTACCAAATATTGACCTCTCCAAATCCTCCAGCAGACTCAGGAAGTTGGAAAAATTTGATTAGGGTTTTGGAGAGTGGGGTAAGGGCTGCCCCTTCTAATGCTCACTGGAGCCAAGCAAAGACGGTCTCACTGTGTAGCTCTGGGCTGAGTTAATCAAGCTGGCTCTGTAACCAAGATGCCGGCTGTGCCACTCTGCTCCCTTAATGTGCAGCGCAAACCCATTTACTTGTTTGATTTTGCTCCTTTTTGGTAAATAATTTACATAGTTTTGCATTAGCTCAATTTGCAAAAATTGAGCAAACAGTGCAATTTTCTGTAATTATGCCAGTGCAAGACAGAAGTAAAGTCTGGCTGAGAGAGGCTTTATCTGAACTGAAAAGACATTTGGTGGAAATGGAGCATGAGAAGAAAATGAAGATCTGCTTAAATTGGCTCTGGCCAAAGTGAGAAAGAATAGAACACAATTCAGCTAACACTCTAACTGAACTAAAAGTCTTTGTTTTCTCTCTTCTCCTCTAAAAGTTGTCAGGTGGGCATATGTACACCATACATATGGTGTTACACTTGCCCTCCCAAAGAGGAAACAGTTACCATTGTAATGGCTGCCAATATGTTTTCCTCACTCATGAACACATGTACAATTTCTTTGATCTTCATTGTTCTTCACTCTGACCCTATCATTTTGCACATCATTCATTAATCTACTATCCCAAAATAACCTGCAGCAATAAAATCAGGAATTTAAAGATTGAAGTTAACTTTGTCAAAGGCCAACCAAATCTTTGGCTTTGGCTAGATACTTGTGATGGAATTTGGAGAGCCTGAGAGATATGTAATTGTTTACAACTCTGGGCATGGGGCAATAAGGTATGCATTTCAACATTCCTGCCAATCTCTGTATTGTGGAAAACTGGTATAACTAGATCTTCCAGTCTTCTCTCATTGGAATATGGTCTAGAAAGGGATGGATTGCTTCTATAAATAAAGGAACAAAGAGAAACTTCCAGTTCCACTGTTAATTTGATTTAGGCAATGGGTCTCGTTGAACCTAATCACAGATTAGTCTTTTTGCTTGTTAATTTTAATTTACATAGTCTGGTCTGGCTGGGGCCTGTCGATATCTATGTATGGCTTTGACAAAATCACTTTTTATCTGGATGCCTCCCTTTCCTTATCTTTAAATGAATGTACTATGTTCTGTGATGCCCACCCTCTCTGGCAACTCAAGAATTTTGTCAGAATCTCATTACAAACATTTTAACTAAGATATAGATATTTTTCCTATAAATATCTAAGGGTAAAGTAAAAATAATTACTCTTTACATTGAATCTTTTTTTTAAGATTTTATTTTTTTATTCATGAGAGACAGAGACAGAAGGAGAGGGAGAGGGAGAGAGGAAGATGTAGGCTCCCCATGGATCAGGGAGTCTGATGCAGGGCTCAATCCCAGAACCCTGGGAATGTTACCTGAGCTCAAGGCAGACACTTAACCCACTGAGTCACCCAGGTGCCCCTCTTGCATTGAATCTTAAATGAAAAGATAACTTTCCACTCTGGAACTCAAGGAATGGTCTCCCTTTCTGAAAATTTATGTAAAGGGTCAATCTGAATTTTTTCAAATGGGTAAACTTATTAAATTCCATTAAATTCCATCTATTTATTCCTGTGGAATCATGTAGTTACTAGTTTATGTAATACATATATGCACATTCATTATGCCATGTTATTGTAGCAGACATCTCTTGTTTGAGCCTGCTCATCATTAAATTGCTTTTTTTGCTTTTAACAACCACTCATTTGCCTTTGTGGTACCATCTTGCCCCAATTCCACATGATTCAACTGAAATTTTCGAGTCTTCTGCCCCACTTTCTCAACACATGGTTTCTTCTAGGATTATCAGTCATATACACTATTCCCCTGATCTTAATGATTGATATGGGGCTGGGCATATTAACTAATCAGTCAAAATAACATTAAATTAATCAGTTAAACAGAATCTTCTCTGAGGTTTGATGTATGGATTCACAGAAAGGAAAATTCTCTTTTCCTTTGGGTGATAACACATTAGAGTATAAGCTTCAAACTACCAGAGGCTGTATATTTAGTCATGTTGGGAAATCTGCCTGAGAATAAAACCAACATACTGAGAGATCAGAGCTGGAAGATGGAGAGAGAGCAAAAGAGAAAGAGAGGTTTTGCTCTGATCTGATCTGTCTATGCACACAGTCTAATTTACTGCCCTTGGACTTCCTAGATACATAAGCCAATATAATGTCCATTGTGGAAGTTTAGATTATTGTTCAAAAGTACTCCTTATTTTTCTGCCACCTCCATGGGAGGGGTATACTTCCTTCTGTTTTGTTGTTGAGTTCTTCCCCATGACTTGCTTTGCCAGAGGGAAATTAACAATTGTGATATAAAGAGATTTATAATGTACTTGCACCATTGGGCTTATTCTCTGGTGCCTCTTTCATCACCATGAAAAGTGCTACTTGCCTTTTCAGCCTGCACTTCATAATTTATATTCATGGAACAGACACTTGCCCAACCCATCCTAAGAAGCCAGACCCAGCTATATTTGCAGCTTTAAGCTAAGCTGTTCAACTGAGACCAGCTGATCCAACGATTCTTGAAATAAAATAAATGATTGTTACTTTAAGCCACTGAATTTTGGGAGTGGCTTGTCACAGACCAATAGCTGATATATAGATTTTTAAAAATATAACCTAATTTAAGTCAGGAATGAGTTGCTTGCTACTGAAAACATTTTTGACTATTATGGAAACTTCTATTTCTTTGAAATAAACTTGTAAAATCATAGTGAATCTGAGCTTTTATGAATGACAAAATTCCAATATCTGTTTAACATTGGAATTCCAGATGCAGTAGATAAGAAGGAGGTAAAAAGAGCTGAAAAATAAACCCTGAAACCTAAGAAGTATTGAGATAACAAAGGAGAATTAGAAGTGATATAAAAGGGTGAAGGGAGATAACAACAAGTAATTCTAGCTACTGACTCCAAGTTCATAAAACTCACACCATAACCTTGAATATGGTTAGAAATTACTTAATTTTCCACCCACCCTACCTATGCAAAAAATAAAAGTGAAATGTTAAACCTATTGAAAAAAAGCAAAAACAAAAACTACTCAGAAGAAAAACAGAAATAATGCACATATGTTGTCTGTAAAACCTTTTTAGTGAAAAGAGAGTGCTTTTGCTTTCTTTATTTTGTTTAATGCATCTTCCCAATGGTCATGATAGCTAATTGTCACATAACCAAGTAGACTGCAGATTGGCCCATGGAATTCAATTGTTAATTAAGATCAGAGAAATAACCAACGTGACAGCAGAATTGTTTTAACAAGAGAAAGTGACAACCTCATTGATTTTTTTTTTTTTTTTGGTTGCCTCTGAATAGTCAATATGATGTCCATGCAAAGTAACTTGGATTTTTTTCTTTGTTTTTTTCTTTTTAATCTATAGGTATCTGGATCAAGTGCAGGCATTCCCAAACCTTATAGAGACCACCCCGCATCTCTTAGAGATCTTGGACATTAAACTACAGCTGAGGGGACTTCAAAATGATTTTCCTAAGAATAATAAGAACAAAATAATCTCTCCTGTGGAAGAAGAACCATAGGAAAGAACTGTAAATGAATAATTAGTGTTCATTAAATATTAGAGAGATGATTCATGGGAGCCACATATGCTATTTAACCAACATGTCTGGTACCCCTCCTGCAGGAACATGACAAGTCTGTGCTCTCCTGCACCCCAGAAGCCAGGCCAGGCCAGGTGTCTTCACTGGCTAATAAAATTTTAGCAGAAGTGACATGTTACTTTCAGATAAAACTCTTTAAAATCTATGTGCGACTTGCTATCTACCTCTCCCCTTGCAGGTGACTAGCAATGTTCAAAGTGGTGAAGTCTTCATTTGTGCCTGATTGAGGATGACATGAACAAAACACCATGCTGACCATAGGTGGAGACATAGCATGAGCAAGAAATACTGGGGTTTTTTTTGAGCAACTGAAATTGGGGGATTGTTTATTACTATAATATAATCAGGCCCTGAAGGATACAAAGGGGTCCTTCTCTCAGCAGAAAAGCAGTAATATAACTAGAATCTGTTGGTCATATTCTGCTCTGAACTTTATCTCCTTTTCAGCTGTTGTTTTTTTCATTGGACTACAGACTTCGAGAAGTTAACTAATCTTAACCCTTTTACACATAGTCAGAATAAGCTTATTCCTTTTTTGTGTTTCTCTTTTAAAATAAATTTTAACCTTGAAATACTTTTTATGTGTGTGTGAATGAGAAAAGGTGACAGAAGATGAGGCTTTATTAATTTTACTTATTCCTTCTGCTTTCCCTTATTACTGATGTTTCTCCTTTGCCTCCTCCTTGGACAGCAGAGAAAGAACACTACAAAAAGCAATCTTTCACACTTAAAAGAAAACCGATGCCCTGTCCTGGTGTGTTGTCAAGAAAAAAATAAGCTGTGTCTCTCCAATAACTGTGAAATTCCTTTGCCCCTAGAGAGGGCTGCTTCCTGTATCTTGGCCAAGTCATGACTTTCTTTCTTTATAAATGCAGCCAGTGTGATCTCCAAAGAGATAAATGATGAATAAGGTAGAGGCTATTTATAGTCTGGCTAGGAAAAACAATTTCACTTAACAAGGATGTCGGTTAAAATAATTAATGTAGATCAAGTGGACATGTGAATAGAGGAGCCTGTTGAAAAGTGATTAAATAGACAGCCTGATCCAGGAAGAAATATACCACTCAGATACTGGGGAATCATTTCTCTCCGTGACCTGGGCAGTTATTGGTTAGATGCTTGACCACAGACTTGAAAGACCAGGGCAGTGCTTTTCTAGATTTCGTCAGATGTCGCATACATGAAACAAAATGAGTCAGTTTGTGTTTAGAAACTCTGGTTTATTCAAATTTGTCTTCCCATTTTAGATCTTTCCTTGGTTTTCACTGAAAGATAACAGGTAAGGGCAATGTGCTTTTATTTGGCAACAAGGTATTGAGTTCCTCTTACATGTTTACCATGGTGATAATATTTACCATGCTAATAAGCACTCATGCCACATAGATAGTGGCTGTCCTTGAATATCATATGTTAAAAGGAAAGCAAGAAAGCAGAGAAACAAAGCAATGAAATTAAATGTTCATGTAAGTCCAGATAGGATTTCAAACATAAGATACAGCAGTCTGTGTAGGTATGGTCAGAAAGGAATGTATGGAAGAAACTTGGCCTTGAAGAATCATCAGGATTGATAGACAGAAGGAAAAAGGCAACAATCTTAGGCCTGTGAACTAGGCTGAGAAATAAGGGAATGTCATTGTGAGCATACTAAGTGAACTTCCACTGGAGGTAGGGCTGGGAGATTCTCATCTGACTCCTGAAGTGGCCATCCAAACCTAGGTGCAACTTAGAACACCCAAAGCTGGACAGTGTGAAGAGCTTGGAGGATTAGGTTTAGCCTACCAAAAGTGCAGTGTGTTTGGGTCTCCTAGCTCCACTCCAGTTTAATTTAATGCTAATGAAGTCATAATGCTATGGCTACCTGATTACAGAACAGTGCAAATCACAACACTCAAACTTTCTTTTTCCAACTTGTCCTTATTCATACCCACATATTTCTAGAGTGAAATGGAAACACTAATCTCAGAACTGTTTCTTTTTTAGCACTTGTTATTTTTTATCTCTAATGATCTCTATTTTTAGAAAGAAAAAAAATTCTGAAGCATTTTGCAGAAGGCGCTACCTTAGTTTCAGAGAGCATGATAGCAGCATGTGCTTTTTCACATTGGCCAGGTAGCTTGATGAACGTCCCTTATTAAGGCCAAGAATGACTATAAAAATCATGGGGATCTTAAAAGGAAGCTGAACTAAATGGCTCTGAAAGGGCTTGACAACCCTGGAGCTCTATGATTCTCTAAGTTGTGACTGACACAGTCAAATAAGTACCAACACAAACAAGGGCAGAATTCATTATAGATTCCTTTGTTTGCACAGGGGGCGGGTAGTAAAAGGGGGTAGGGGTAGTTTCCAGAACTGATATGGTATATCTGAGTGGAGAAGGATATCAGACTTACACACTGAAATTCAAAGGCTTCATCCACACTTCGGTAATCTCATGGATAAGTCATTTAAAAATCTCTGCCTCACCTTCACTTTCTGTAAATGACATCTATTGTGACAGATAATGGTGAGATAAAGTGAAATAACATACACAAATAACCTAACAATAATAGAGGCTTCATGAGTATTAGCCACTTTCCTACTTAGCCTGGAAATCTGTCAGTGATGGAATTGACTAAGAGTCTTTAAAGTCAAGAACATCAAAATCATCAAGTTTCCCTTTTTTTCAGTATTTGTTATAGAGCATGTGTTTTATTACTTTTTAATTTTTATTGAGGTATAACTGACATGCAATATGCTATTGGTTTCAGGTGTAGATCATAGTGATTTGTATTTTTATATATATTTTATATATTACCATCTGTCATCATACAAAGTTATTACAATATTACTGACTATATTCTCTGTATGGAGAATTCTATCCCTGTGACCTATTTATTTTATAACTGAAGTTGTTTCCTCTTAATCCTCATCAAGTTTTAAAACAATCAAGTTTTTGAGTGTTTATAAAAGTTTTCATCTGGACAAGAATCTGTCTTGGATATGGCTCTTAAATTCCTACATGGAATGAGTATTTTTATCAAATAACTACCTGTAATTTCAAAATTTAGAATCTCTGATTCTGATAAAATTTCTTCATTTAAAGAGATTGGTTCACTGGGGCACCTGGGTGGTTCAGTCTGTTGAGTGTCAGACTCTTGGCTTCAGCTCAGGTCATGATCTCATGGGTGGTGAGATCAAGTCCTACATTAGGCTCCCACTCAGCAAGAAGTCTGCTTGGGGATTCTTTCCCTTTGCTCCTCCTCTGCTCCCAAATAGATGAATAAATCTTTGAAAAAATTTATTGGATCACTTATCCAAAGACACAAAAAATAAGTAAAATTTTCAGATTAGAAAACAGATCTCTTGGGACTCCTGGGTTGTTGAGGAGGTTAAGTGTCTGCCTTGGGCTCAGGATTCCAGGGTCCTGGGATTGGGTCCTGGATCGGTCTCCTTGCTCATTGGGGAGCCTGCGTCTCCCACTGCCTGCTTCTCCCTCTGCTTGTGTGCACTCCCTCTCTCTCTTCCTCTCTGAGAAAGGAAGGAAGGAAGAAAAGAAGAAAGGAAGGAAGAGGAAAGGAGGAAGAGGGTGGGAGAGAGGGAGGAAGGGAGGAAGGAAGGAGATCTCTTGACTTTTAATCCAAAACTTGTCTTCCAAATATGGTAAGCATGGGAGAGTTAAAGGCAATTCTGTGTCTGAATCTAGTCTTCAGTCCTTCCTCTGCTGCATCCCTCCACTCTGTGGAAGGCTGTAAGAGGTAGCTTGTCCATAGCACTGCCCAAGTGACTAATGTTGATTACAGGTTTCTATAACAAGAATCGGTTTTCTTAATGTGAAGATAGTTGGAAGAGTCAACCCCACCCATCCTCAGCAGGTGGAAGCCCAAGACTCAAAGCCAAGTACATGGAACCACAAGTCTAAACTGCTTGGAGCAGAATTGCAATTCTCGATTACACCAGGATTTCAGTTCAGTAAGGGTTAGGTTAGAAATAGCAAAGGTTTCAAAGTTTAGGGGAAATTGGGTTAGAAACAGAACGGATTTGGAGCAAATGAGGGAGTGGCAGTGAAATTACAGTAAACTTCCCAAAGTTTATGCAAGGGTGTGTTGGACTGGATTAAAGGACCTCAGCACAGACGGACAATATGAGATATTCATAATAGTGGAAAGTATTTTAAGCAAGCTGTTTTCTTTTAAAATATAGTAGATTATTTATTAATGAGAAAATTGAGATTTTTAAAATAGGGAAAGGATATGGATAAAATATCCTTTTTAAAGAATGAGTTGTTCAGGGGCATGAGGTACTATGGAGGGCAAGGAAGTATAGCTTAGAATGAGGGGGTCATAGTGTGAAACTCTTGATGATCAAAGGTTTCATAATTATTGTGGGAATGGAGAATAAAAGGAAGTGGGAAGGGAGCTAAGGGAGACCTTTATCCAAAACCATCATTTCAAATGATTGCCCAGATCCTTATACATGTATCCAAGCCAAACATTCTATGATCAATATTCTTTGGCAAGTACAAGTTATTTTCATGGGTGGCAAAATAGTATCCCCTTTTTAAAATCAAGAAATAGAAAAATAGTATTTAAACAAATTTCTGTAAACTGACATGGATAAGTTTTTTTTTTTTTTTCAATGACTGATTTAAATTAGAGTCTTCCTGCTAAAGCAAAAAATAAAAATAAAGAATCATGAAAATGAGGGTTTCCAATTTCACAACTTCCAACCCACGCTTTGCCTCACCACCCTGGTTTCCTTTTGAGAATTTGTCTCAGACAGATGGTAGTGAGTTAACAAGTCTAGACTGTGGGAGTATATATCTGCATTTGCATCTATATGATTATATAGAATAATTTTTCACTGAAATGGCATGCATCATTGGGATGAGCTCCAGGACTTTACGACTTCTCTCTACTCAATTGAGTATGGCATGTGTACAATTCACTCTGGCCACTACAAAAATTCCACCACAGCTGGAATAGAGAGCAACAGCTGCTTGCCAGCACACAGCAACATGGCACAACAGTTTAGAATCATAAATGAAGAAGACAGCCTTCAATAGACACTGCAGGGGGAATTTAAAGCAAGAGGAAGCAATTAGCTGAACTGGAACAGTGCCAGGAAAGCAAGACAAAATTCTCCCCAACTTTGTGAAGGAGAAGGCTATGTGTGATGCAGGAGTACGTTCCCAATCTGGGCTCACTAACAAAGGCATGAGCAGCAAGGATGAGCTAGTCATAAAGTGATCCCATTTGGACTGGGAAGGTGGAATAGGTTCCTGAGCTAACCAGAATACCTTAATTTTTCCTTGGTATGCCTCTTATCCAAGTACACACCCAGCCCCAACCTTGTTTGGTTTATGAGATCTGACAAGATCACAGTTTGAGGGAGGAGGTCTGTAACACTCTCTGACAGTGGTTGACTTGGCTTTTAATAGAAATGGGCAGACATGTAGAGACCTTCAGCATTTGAACACACGAGATCGGCCAGCTTTCATCGCAGAAGCTTCAGAGCCTCTCTGTGGCAGCTGGAGTGGAGACCTAGGAGCTGATCTGGAAAATGCGTCCTTTCTTTCTAACGGGAGCCACCACATTGCATTCCTTTAATTACATCATGTCATGTCATGTTCCCGTGTGAAATGACACAGAGGAACACGTGGTGACCTGGGATAACTGTGATGAATTGCATCCCGAACAGAGGCCGGCTTTGAAAGACATCTGATGTGGAAAAGCAGGTAGTTCCTCTGTCTGTGAGAGTCATGGATGATTTTTCCCATTGCATATCTCAAATATTTAATGATAAGATTGTGAGTGATGGAGGCTTTTTGCCAACTTTTATTTTTATTAGTGAAATATAATTTTACACTGAAAATAATGAAAATTATAATTATTAAGTAAATAAAAGCAGCCACTTTCAAAGGGATTAATCTCCCGTAATCGGATTAGATGATGGAACTAACATCAGAGAGGAGTTCATTCTAATAGTTGTTTGTTTCCTGAATTTGAAATTAAAGAAGAGCATGAGAGAAAGTAACAATTGTCTCATCAGCCATTAGGTAGGATTTTTTTACAATAAGTTTCTTTGAAGTTCTAATAGAGCTAAAAACAAATATCTAGATCTACCCTGTACAATACAGTAGCCACGGGTCACATGAGGATATGTAAATGTAAATCAGTAATAAAATTAAAGGTTCAATTCCTCAGTTGCAATAGCCACATTTCAGGTGCTCACTAGTGACATATGACAAGTGTATGCTTTATTAGATAGCACAGATATAGAATATTTTCATCATGACAGAAAGTTCTGGAAAATAGCCCTGAATGAAAAGAAGGGGGAAAAAAAGCTATCTCTGTATTTCCCATTTCCTCATATATATTGACATGTAGACTAAATACCTGGATGATTAAATTCATTTTTTTCACTGTATGCAGTCTGTTCATGACAGAAAAAGTTTCATCTTGCTACTGTGGAATTATATGCTTATTTTCTTATAGCTTACTATTATTTGTAAATGCTGTTTTTCCCACTAAACTGTCAAAAATTCAGATTCCCATGGAATGTAAATGAGCACCATTGTTAGGTAAAACCATTTGGGAACTACTTTTCTTGTTCTCAACAGAGTGGAAACCTCCAGATGGAAAATCCCCTTTCAACCCAAGGGAAAAACCCTTTGTCCCCTGTAGAAGGGTCAGGGTTACTCACTGACTTTTTAATTAGGAAGAACCCATTCACATTTTACCATTTCTGAGTTATGTCATTCATACTTAACATTTAGGTCAAATTATAACCTACCAAAAATGCAAACACATCAGTCCATTTTTCTAAAATTTATTTGTAAAATATCCCTCTATGCAATTAAAATGAATTTTTGGAAATCATGTCCAAGAAAAATGAAAAAATACCAAATCCCACATTCTTTAAAAGTGTTTATATTTGCTCCCCATAAAAGCTTTGGAGATGGTTAGAGAAAGTATTTCTTCCCAAGTTGAGAGTAAAAAGGGTCCCCCTCTACAGCTCCGCCTGAAGTTAGGTTAATAGTAACTGCACTACTTGGTGACAAGATTCAGGACTAGAAAACAGATATTCTGACAGGGATACAGGACTCTTTCTAGGTAGACTGCATTTGCCACTTTGAATCCAGCTTTGGGAATCTCAGGAGCACAGAATCTGTGCAGGAAGGAAAAAAAAAAAAAAAAGCATTTTAATGAATCGAATGGTGAGTAACCCAGCTATTGTCTTCAGACTGCCTTCTTATCTGTGGAAAGGTATTAAATGGCTTGCCCAAGCCAGGGTGCTGCTTCTCTCCTGCAACTCATTATTGTCAATAATATTATTTTATTACTAAGATGTGGCTAGCTTTTTAATATACTAAAGTATGGGAAAGTACATGACTTACTGTGCCTTTAACGTTTTATACTTACAAGCTAGAAACCATTGGGATGTGGTGGGTAAGGGTGAAGCATTGTACTGTAGCTGGAAAAAAAAATCAATACCTGCTCCTGAGATAGGGTACTTGACCAGAAAGGATATTGCAAGATACAAAAGAGCAGATATGAAATACTATTTTGCTGAAGGTTTTTTCTTTTTCTTTCTTCCTTTTTTTAAAATCTTACTGCATCAGCAGCACAGAACACAGATCAGGTAAACCTACAAAAGCATCATAATTCATTGTTGATTTCTTGAGATTATGTGAATTTGTATGAATTGCAAATTGCATATTAATTCCTGAGATAACCCCCAAACTGGGAATTAGCATTTTTTTTAATTGGAATATGCTATGAAAGTTAACTGATTGAACTTTACATGGTAGCCTATTTAATTTCCCACTCCGAGTTAGCCTAGTGAATTTGGCCAAATTATTTAATCTCTTTGCGCTTCAGTTAACTCACTGAGATAAAATAATCCAAAAATTGATCCTTAAATTCCAGTTCTACAATTCTGTGATTTTTTAATTTTCTAAATTGACCATCCTTTCTATGTCTCCTCTTGCTTTCTGGAAAATGTTGGGACTCAATTAGGAACTTCTCATTCAGACCCATGCCTAGATTTATACCAGCATATGGCATACAGTACCTGTTCAGCCAACTCCACCTCTTTGGCAACATCTGCAGGCTTAAGGTGTCCTTCTCTAGAGGGTAGTTCTAATGCCAAACTCTGACCTTTTCCTCTTGCTTAGCTTCTATGAGATCATCTTCTCTTAGATCAAAATAAGTTCTGGGCTATTGGCCTAATTTATAAAATATTATTAAAAGACATCAAAGAAAATGTAAATGAGTAGTTTGTAAGAGATAACCATGCCATCCCCCAGGACACTTCAGGCTTGTGGTGGTGCTTTTGATCAACACAATGATTAGGGGCACTATTAGATGTGAGGGTCAAGGTTCAGAGATGATAGTTATTTTGTAATAAGAGTATTTATCCCACATGAGCATTTATTGAAGAAAGCTGGAATGACCATTCTGATAGCAAAAAAAGTATATTTCAAAGCAGTGGATATTACTAGAGATAACAATCAAAGGGTTAACTAAGAGGACACAATGATAATATATGTTTGTACACCTAAGAAGGGAGCCTCAAAATGCAGGAATCAAACACTGATAAAACTGCAAAGAGGAATAGATGAAACTACAGTCATAGTGATATCTTAATACACTACTCTTAACAACTGAAAGAACAAATAGAATATCAACTAGACTTAAACAACACTATCAACTTAATCTAATTCATATTTGTAAAACATTCCACCCAACAACAGCTGAGTAGATATTTGTTTCAAATGCACATGGATCATTTACCAAATAGATCATATACTGGACCATAATACAAGTCTCAATAAATGGAAAATAAGTCATGTCCTATAAATTATGTTCTCTGATCACAATGGAATTAAATTAGAAATCAATAACAGAAACATGTCTGGAAATTTCTGAAATACCTGGGCACAAAATGATCTGTTTCCAAACAACACAAGGGACAAAGAAAAAAAATAACATAAAAATTATAAAATACTTTTAGTTAAATGAAAATCAATACAATATATCAAAATTTGTGTCATATCCCTAAGGCATAACGTAAGGAGAAACTCAGAGTGCCAAACAACTGTATTTAAAAAAATTTTCCATAACTAAGCTTTCACCTTAAAACAGCATACATAAAGACAAATTATTATAAAAGTAAGCAAAAGAAATAAAGGGTAACCATAAAAATGTGAATAAATGAAATGAAAAACAACAATAAACCAAAGTTTGCTCTTTGAGAATATCAAAATAATGAATAAAACTTTAGGCAGACTTATTAGGAAAAGGGAAGATGGAGAGGGGAGACCCAAAGTACCAATATTAGGAATAAGAGAGATAACATCACTATACATGCTACAGATAATTTAACAGATATTAAGGAGATATCATAAACAACTTCATGCCTATAAGTTGGACAACAAAGATGAAGTGGAAAAATTCATTGAGATACAAGCTACCAAAAATTTCTCAGAAGATGGTAGTCTTATTTATAATAAAAATATTACATTTGTAGTTTGAAACTTTCTAATAAAGGAAACTATAGACATAGATGACTACTTTGGTGATTTCCAAAATATTTAAGGAAGAACTAATCCAATTTCACACAAACTCTAAAGTTGAGAGTGACTGGATATTTTCCACCTCCATCTATGAGGATAGCGTTACTTGATAACATGAGACAAAAACATTACAAAGAAGAAAAAGACAAATAAATATCTGATAAACAGGGGCTCCTGGATGGCTCACTGTGTCAAAGCCTCTGCCTTTGGCTCAGGTCATGATCTCAGGGTCCTGGGATCCAGCCCTGCATCAGGCTCTCTGCTCAGCGGGGAGTCTGCTTCCTCCCCTCTCTCTGCCTGCCTCTCTGCCTATTTGTGATCTCTGTCAAATAAATAAATAAAAGTTAAAAAAAATAAATATAGATGCAGAGATTCAAAACTATGAAACGTTTAGAACTAAGAAGACTTCTTTTTGATTTGAGATTAGGCAGAAATTTCTTAGATTTAATACAAAAGGACACAATATAAAAGGAAAAGTAAATTGGACATGATCAAAATTAAGAACTATGCTCTTTGACATATACGGCTAAGAAAATGAAAATATAAGCCCAATTTTCTTTTGGGAAGAAATAAAAGCAAAACTTATCTAATCAAAGATTTCTGTTTAGAAAACACACACACATACAAACTCTTAGAATTCGATAGAATAAAACAAGTAAAACTATGGGCAAGTGATTTGAAAATATACACTTCACAGGAGAAGATATATGGTTGACAAATGAGCACAGGGAAAAATGCTTAACACCATTTGTCATTTGGAAAATGCAATTTAAAACCACAATGAGAAACCACTATACACCTATTAAAATGTTTAAAATTAGAAAAGGTCAATCACGTGGTAGAACTGAAACTCTAATACCTTACCTGTGGGGATATGAAAAAATGATACAACTACTTGGGAAACAATCTGGCAGTCTTCTAAAAAGTAAAGAGTGCAGTTACTGTATAGCCAAGACATTTCATTGCTAAGTATCTACCCATGAGAAATGAGGAAAGCATTATGTCCACACAAGTACTTGTACATGAATATTCCTATCAGCTTATTTGTAATAGCCGAAACATATATTCCTTGAAAGATGAATGGTTAAACAAATTGTGGCATATCTATACAATGAAATACCACTTGGGAATAAAAAAAAAAATGAATTGAGGTAAACCACATCAGTAAATCTCAGAATAAGTGTGCTGAATGAAAGAAGCCAAATTAAATGGAATGCATATCATATGGTTGCATTTACATAAGATTTTAGAAAATTCAAACTAATCTAAGGCAAGAGAGAGCAGATCAATTTTTACCTAAGGATCAGACAAGCCCAGTGGGACAGGAAGAAGGAATTTCACAGGGGCACAAGGAAATTGTGAGAGTGATATATCTTGATTGTGGTGATAATTTAATTTATGTATACGTATTTCCAAATTTATCAAATTGATTGTACTTTAGAGATACGTACAACTTGTTCAATACCAGTTATACTCTACACAGTTGTTTAAAAAGAGTGAATACTTTTCAAATCACTTTAAACTTTAGTATTACCTCTTATTCAAACCACAGGATAGATTATAAATGTTAAGAAAAAAATACTAACAATAGGCATATACAACTAAAATCCTAAAGAAAATATGATTTACTTTACTTAATAATAATAATAATATGCTAATTACTATACACATGTCACCCTCCTAAGGTATAAAACATGGTGTCAAAAATCTTGTGCTACTCTTACGAAAAATGAGATATTATTATACCTATTTTATATGTGAGGAAACTGAATTACAGAAAGGTTAAGTAACTAATTCAAGGTTGGTTGGCTAATAAGTAATAAATCTGGTATTAGAACCCAATCACCAGTAGGACTTTAGAGTTCATCTGTGTAACCACTGTAATATACAGTCTCTCCCAAAGCAGTGAACGGAATCTTGCAGTGCGTTCAAACATACACACATGGTTGTTGGAGTATATCCTTGGAATATAAGAATGTTTTGCGGGCGCCTGGGTGGCTCAGTAGTTAAGCCGCTGCCTTCGGCTCAGGTCATGATCTCAGGGTCCTGGAATCGAGTCCCGGATCGGGCTCTCTGCTCAGCAGGGAGCCTGCTTCCTCCTCTCTCTCTCTCTGCCTGCCTCTCTACCTACTTGTGATTTCTCTCTGTCAAATAAATAAATAAAGTCTTTAAAAAAAAAAAAAAAAGAATGTTTTGCAATTTAGAAATGTATGAATGAAATTCACCACTTAGCTTACCACTTAGTTCAAAGGAGAAAAAACTATATGATTATTTTATTTATTTTTTTTAAGATTTTATTTATTTGACAGACAGAGATCACAAGTAGGCAGAGAGGCAGGCAGAGAGAGAGGAGGGGAAGCAGGCTCCCTGACGAGGAGAGAGCCCGATATGGGGCTCAATTCCAGGATCCTGGGATCATGACCTGAGCGGAAGGCAGAGGCTTTAGCCCACTGAGCCACCCAGGCGCCCCTATATGATTATTTTAAATGCAGGAAAGTGTTTCATACTATTCAAGAAATGAATTTCTTCGTTTAGAAAATGGTATCTTTCAACAAACCTTTCCTTTTAAAGAATATCTACCAGAAACTGTTAAATAAATATATTTAATGGTGAAAAGTTTAGAAGTCTTACATTCAATTTCAGAAGCAAAAAGGAAGGCCCACTCTTACCACTTCAATTCAATGCTATAATGAAGGTCTTGATGAATGAAGTCATATAAGAAAAGCAAATAAAGCCGAAAAAGATCAGAAAGGAAGGAAAAATTATCATTATGATTGTTTATACAGAAAATCCAAGATAATCAATGGATGCACTATTAGAATTAATATAAGATACCCACCAACAGGGCAAGAGGGTTCCCCTCTCTCCACATGCTCTCCAACACCTGTTGTCTCCTATGTTGTTAATTTTAGCCATTCTAACAGGTATGAGGTGGCAACTCATCATGGTTTTTATTTGTAGTTCCCTGATGATAGGACTTTATTAAATCCAACACCCTAGGATAAGTAATCCAGTTGAGAAATGGGCAGAAGACATGATTAGATATTTTTCCAAAGAAGATATCCAGATGACTAATGGGCACATGAAAAAGTGTCCACACTTTATATGTACAATGGAATACTATTCAGCCATCAAAAAAAAAAAAAAGAAATCTTGTCATTTGAAAGGCCAGGGATGGAGCTAGAATGTATTATGCTAAGCAAAATGAGTCAGTAAGAGAAAGATGGTACCATGTGATTTTACTCATGTGAAATTTAAAAAACAAAATGGATGAATATTTGGAAAGGGGGGAAAAAAGAAAGAAAGGGAAACAAATCATAAGAGATTCTCATCTATAGAGAACAAACTAAGGGTTCATAGATGATAGAGAGACGTGGGTGGGGATGGTATAGATGGGTGATGGGTATTACGGAGGGCACTTGTTATGACGAGCACTGAGTGTCGTAAATGACAAACCAAAACCAAATATTGAACTGTATGTTGACTAACTAGAATTTTTAAAAGAATTAATAGAAGAACTCATCAGGGCTGATTGTTTCTGACACAACATATAAAAATCCGTGTTATTTATATATGCCAGCAATTAGAAAATATAATTTTAAAATGATACCTTATAAAATAAAAAAAATACTGTCTAAGATAACTATCATTAATCTTATCTGAAAATATGCCAGAACATCATAGACAAAACTACAAAGTTTTATTGAAGAAAACATATATTGTAAAATTGAATTTCTCCATGATTATTTATTGATGGCCTTCCAAAAGAAATCCAACAGAGCTGTAAATTATAATAAAATTCACTGGGTAGAACTAAGGTGCTTTAATACCCAATACAATTTTGAAGAATAAGGCTGGTCCTGGATATCGACACTTAATATGTCTGATTTCATCAAGCCTAAAACATACAATTATATGTCTAGCAATTAAACTATATCTCAGGGTTTTCTAATCTCACACATGTGCACACACTTTTATATTTACTGAAAGAACTCCTTTAGACATACATGTATGCATGCACATGTGTAGGTATATAACATGTATCTTGTGCATACATATAAATAAAAATACAAGGAAAGTGCATTGGTTAAGGTAGTACTAAAATGTTTTACCAGTCAGAGTCTGAATCATCTGAATTACTTTTTGATTCAGAGTCATCAGTGTCCATGTTTTCCTTCCAATATCATTTACTATGTAATCAAGTGCTAATGATTTTCATTTCTTTAAAAATGCTTTACTATTGGGGTACCTGGGTGGCTCAGTCCATTCAGTGTCAGATTCTTGATTTTGGCTCAGGTTGTGGTCTCAGGGTGGTAAGAGCAAGCCGCACACTGAGCTCTACACTCAGCAGGGAGTCTGCTTGAGATTCTTTCTTTCCCCCCTCTTCCTCTTCCTCTCCTCCCCTCTCTAAAATAATAAATAAACTAAATCTTAAAAAAAAAAAAAAGTGTTTCACCGTTATCTTCAGAATATTCACCTAAGCTGCAGAAACCTGTTCTGTAAGTTTTAATGCTGGTACTTTGTTGATTGAACATTTTCAGACAATTACTGGGACCTATATTCTTTCCTCAAATCTAGCATCCCCCTCTATATGTGCATAGACCACCAAACTCTTGGGATCACTTTAGGAGTTAAAAAATGTCTCCACCTTCCATTAGGGTCTGGGACTACAGTTTCCATGGCTCAAAAAGCCCATAGATGCCAGTCTCTATAAGTAATTCACCCAAGGCTCCCCTCACTAGGCATCTCTCCATGAAGAGTGGAGGGTCTAACTACAAACACTATACATCCAGCCACTACTCCGTCAGCTCCCCTCCACAACCTTCTGATGTTAACAGGAGGCAAAGAGGCTTTCTGGGTGCTTTGGTGGTAGCAGAGCCCTCCCAGCCACCTTTCAATAAGCTCTAGAGAATGCCTGGCTTTAATTTTTTACTACAGCTCTTGTGAGATCAGAGTTGATGAATGACACCGATTTGTCCACAGATTTGGGACCTAGCTGCTAATTATAGGATAATAAGAGAGATTCCAAATCACCACCCTACTCCATAAGTATGCATACCTGACAGAATCAAGATTGGTTGTCCATTCTAAGATTTCTTTGAATAAGAGAAATTTAGAGAAAGGCAAAAATTCTGAATTCCAAGAACAAAGTCCATAATTACCTACAACCCAGAGGTAGCTGTGCCAGACTTCACCATGTGCACCCATTGTTGAGAATAAAACATTTTGATAGAAGAGCTGAGTATGGGTAAACAGCTATTGGCCAAAATGGAATCAGTTTACTGCCTCATTGTATGTATATCAGAGCTATCTAATAAAATGTATTTCTCCACATACACTCCAGTATTTTTTTTTTATATATTGACATCCTCATAAAGGAGGTTCCTTTTAATCCCAAGCATTTATGGTTCTCATAATTCTATAGTCACTTGTATTTTGAACAATTGTTTTGGTTTTTACTTTAAATGTTCTAAATCTCAAATACTATATTATATTAAAAATTCTTATTCTCTTCAAATAATAAAATATTTTTATTGTTAAACGGTATCTATTACCTCATCATTCCCCCCTTAACAATATATCTTATGAAACCATTTAAAGGTTAATGTGTCTGAGCTTCTTGTGTAATCACATAAATTAAATAATTATTAATTTAATTTGAAAAAAAGTATTCTAGAGGTAGAAAAAAAGTTACTGAGTCAGGATCTCTATCTCTTTTTTCTCTCTTCTTGTTCATATTATATATATATATATATATATATATATATATATTACACACATATATATACACTTTGACTATACATAATATGTATATTTGATTCATATAATATAATTAATATATAATTTGAAAATATATGATAGAGAGAGGATAGCACGATCCCTCCCTCAATTCTAAAACAATCTATTTTCAAATCTGATTAAATGATAGATATTTATTGATGTGGTTAAAATAGTTTTGATTTATAAGAAATCAATTGACATACACTTTCTGAGTAAAGTACCTATTGCACTGGGATAGAAACATATTCTGACATTCTATGCAAGAATATTTGAGTTATCAAAGTATTCCTCTTAACTCCAAAATTATCCTTCAATACATGCTCTGCAACAATGGATGGGCTTTCTACCAGCCCTTCTCCTTTACAGTAGCACAATGTGAAACTTTCTAAAGAGACTGTGCTGAGGGACAGTGCAAGAGGAAGGGGCTCTGCTGCTGGGTTTTGATACCCTAAATGTTGGTCAGCTGTATGGGTGTAAGGACATCTTGTGGGACACTGCCACAACCATGTACCCAGAATATGCAGCCCTTTAGCAACTTTGTAGTTCCATCCTTAGCCAGTGATCACTTTCCCACACACCTCCCTCCATTTTGGATCCTCTGCTCTGGATGGAGGGCTGACAAAAGAAGCACTAGGTATCAGGTTGGAGGAGAAAGCCAAGACGGAACTTGGGAACAGTAAAAATTAATAGAAAATTATATCTGAATATAATTTATTTTAATAGTATAGCACAGAATAAAAATACCATGGTGGTAAGTTGTCAGTAAATCATATTTTGCTCTTTTTAATATGGTTTCTTCATCTTAGGTTTTATAAGTATTTACATGAGACATGGGTCTGATCACCAAGGGGCACAGAATTGTATTGAGCAAGATATAGGTCAATGTAAAAATCACAAAGTGACTTGTTCAAGCATGAATATCAAAGAAAGATCAAGAATATCAAAGAAATATCAAGAAAGAGGGCTATTAGAGACTGGTATAATTACAGAAGTCTTCACTGAAGGGGCAGAAGTTGCGAGACGATTGGATTGGATCTAAAAGAATTGGAACCTGGAGAAAAATCAAGTGTCTCTGGAGAGCATTGGTTAGAAATTATGGAGGGATTGCCAGGACACCATCTGGTCTACAGACAAAATTATGGAAAAATCAGATTGGAAATATATAATGGATCCACACCATAGAAGAGATGTTTTATACTGTTAGGAAAATTCAATTTATCATTGTAGCTGGGCAGTAGTATGTTTTCTACATTTTCTCCCTCCTTTATTTGTTTTCCCATTCTTATCCATCAATAGTACCTTTGCTACAAAGTGTTATATAGCTCCAACAAGCACTCGATATTTAGGATTCTCTTTAGTTTATTTGTGCATTGGCATCATTCCCTCCATTTTACAAGAGGGACTTGTGGTAAAATGTTTGGCAGCCATTTCACCGGCCATGACATCAGTCTCTGTGCCTGTGTCTCCAGATCACAGTTAGACTGCCTTGCCTCAAAACGTCTCTTACCCTTAATGTGGCTGAGTGCAGTTTCCCTTGGCCTTTGATTTTACTTTTCTCTACTTGAGACACATGGCTGTGGATCTGGCTGACTGTTTAGCACTTTGCCCTTACCTATTAATCTTGCCCTGGAAAGAAAGGCTTGCTCTCTGACCTCAGAAGCAAGTCTTTCAGGCTGAGCCTGCCTCTTCCCTATGCAGGGGATATCTTTTTGCTTGACATGCCCATAAAGAAATCAATGTGACCTGCAGAACTGCTGAGACTGGGAGATGGAAAGGGTCTTCATTAGGCCAGTCCAATCTCTAATCAGATCTTCTCCAGCTGGCAGCAGGTGATGGGGAATTATTACTGGTTTGCTGACCGAGGAGGCTGAAGGAACCCTAGCAAAGTGAATGCTTCTCTCCCTCCTCCTGTTACCAAGACTAGCCTCTCGTCTAACCTCTCCCACCCACTGATCACCAAGACCCAGCTCTCCCTTCTTCCAAAAGTGCTATCCCCCCTGGGAAACTTGGTTTCTAAGTTCTTCAAAATTGTTAGGCTCTTTGTAGAAATCTTTTCTAAAAAATGTCTCTCTGAACTAGTTCTTAACAAAGTGTTATATTACAACCAAAACTTTAACTTTTCTTTAATGTCCAGGTATACATAAGCAAAGCAATCCCTTTCCTGATTGTATAGCTACAGTGTTTTTCTAGGGCCTGTGGAATGTTCTTTTGAATATCCTATAGCATTCTGAGGATGAGTTTCAGTTTTAGAAACATTGAAGAATTATATATGGTTGATCCTGATACACAGCATAAGGACTCTAGCGAAATAAAGAAATTCTAAATTAAACACAGATTTTTACTTTTAAAAAAAAGGGGATTGAGATTTGTAAATTGGCAGTAATCACTTATGTGTCATCATATCTGAGATTCTGCATCTTACCCCCACATGGCATCTGCAAGGTCCTTCAATGCTTGTAGTGTCCTGGCAAGGAGCATACCTATATTGTAGCACCTATCACATTGTGTCAAATATATTTTTTTAGAGAAATTTCTCTCCTTTCAGACAGTGATATCTTAGAAGGCAGTAAATATGTCATAGCCATCTTTGCACAATATCTGGCACTTAAAATATGTACAACAAATATTTAGTAAACACATAAAATATTGACTGGGAATTATTTCAGTAAAGGTGAGAAATTCAAATAGCTCTATGGCATTTTTTCCCCCAAATGTATTTATTTTTATTGTTTCTCCTGATCGTTGTCATTCTTTACTTTCCCAGTTTTCTAAAGTTATTCTATTAAACCAGAGAAAAGAAAGTTACAAGGTAAGAAAAAACACATATCTGTAATATAGACAGTTTTACCTGTTCAGGGCCATAATTAAGAGAAAGCATCTAATATAAGCAAAAGCATGGTTGATTTGGAAGTGTGAATGGGTCTGTTCCTTGTTTTTCTCTTTCTAGCTTTACATATATACAATCTATGAGATACGTGATCACAGATGAACTAAATGAAAGGGGATTTCAGCCTGAGATAGAATTTCGTAAAGACAGGGTAAAATTTGGAAAAGGGGGACTTGTAGATGAAGAAATGGCTTGATCAGGAAGGTTATGTTCTGGGGGAATGTGTCTAGACTAGTGTAAGTGGTGCAGAGGATTTAGTTTAGAAGAGAAGTCCAGGTTCCCTGTGAAACAGTATGCAAATATGACAAGGTCATATGTGGGGGCAATGATGGCATTCAAAAAAGCCAAGCTGTCAAACCATTTCTCTGTCCTTGCAAAAGAGCATGTCTGTCAGGGAGTTGTAAATGAGTTGAATTTGTGTTAAGTCTGGGCAGACAGGAGACTTGGAAACAATCCAAGGCCTGCGATTGAAGCTTGCCATCCATGGCTATCTTGATGCTCTTTCTTTTTTCGAGAATGGTTTCCGACCTCTGCTCTGATTATCTCCATCCTCTCCCTTCCTACTCTCAGGCCCATCTCCTCAGCATCACCTTCCCTAACTGCTCTACCCTCAATGATCTCTCCATTTTCTGAATGTCATGAGTTCTGATGCTTGATTAGAGAAGATTTAAGATTAATTTAGCAGTGAGGCATTGCATGAAGTAAAGAGGGCAACGCAGAGTGACACGGAGGCCATTTAGAAGGTGATTTCCATATCCACGTGTGAGGTGATGAAAAGATGAACGTGAATAGAAAGATTGGAAATGGGAAAAAACATATGTTAAAGAATCAATATGAATTAGCTTATCAGATAAGGAACAGGCAAGAAAGGAGGAAATCTGGTTAGTTTTTAATTTTAACAATTAATTTGACACCATTAAGATATTCCTAAGGAAGCAGAAATCTGAAGGAAGGGGTCTGAAGGAGTGATTGGAGGCAAAAGCCCAGGACATTATAAAGGAATACGTGGAGTGAGGGGTATGGAAGCTGTGGGGAATGATTGGGGTGAGCAGCTGAGATTGTGGACCCATAGTACTGCCAGATAAGGGCTTGACTTGAAGATGTGAAGGTCATCAGGACAATCAAGAGCTCACTTAGTTACTGTGTCTTGATTGATCCATAACTGTGGCTAATACTCCCTTCAGTGCAGAGGGAAGCCCGACTGCTTGCTGCAACGTTTCGAAATGTTGCAAAACTGCAAAAACCATTGTGAAAACTGCAACACAATCGTCACTGCCAAGTTTCGGGCAACAGCATTTCCTTTTCCTCCTTTCTATTCAGTCATTGTTAAGGATTTGATTCTAAACATTTTGTCCCCAACGCAGAAGGTCCAATATCTAATTTTAATGTTTATAAGAATTGAATTTGAGCTCTTAAAGTTTCTGTTCTGTGAAAGTTAATGGTTTCGAGCAAATAAGGAAGCAGGGAGTGGTGACATTGGTATCTGTTGTTGTTGTTGTTGTTGTGAGTCATTCTTTTTGATCTATGTACTTTTCCTATCTTGTGCTCTAAATATTAATATACTTTTCACACACACAAAATACCTCCATACACATAATAAATAAGAAGTCCCAAACTTAAAGCTTTTGGGGATTTCAATTTGATTATTTTAAAAATAAAACTGCTGTCAGCTTTGTTTGTGGAGAGGGTTTAGCAGCTCTGTTTACTCTAAAAGTAATCACTTCTTGATTCAAACTGCTTCACCAGTAAATAGAATATCTTAGGACATTAATTATATGGGAGAGAAGTCAGCAAGAAGTAGCTGTTACAATTCATTACTGTACAAGAAATAGCAAGAGATGGGAGAAAATGTAAAGACAGAGATAATTGTTAGTGCTTGGTTGTGAATAGGATTGGGATAGATGGATTGGAATTGGTTTATCTTTCTCCTTCATGACAAACTGGAACATAGGCCACAGAGGGAGGTTAGGTAAAGGCAGCCCGTCACCCACAGGTTTAGTGCTCTGGAATACTGAGAACAAAGAGACCTCTGGCAACACCTTTTGAAAATATATATCTATAAATTAAAATTTTTATATAAAACAATTTATTTCAGCTTATATGGTTGGGCAAGGCCCCATGAACTATTTTGTCTTAGATTTACAAACTTTTTTTTTTTTTTAAAGATTTTATTTATTCATTTGACAGAGAGAAATCACAAGCAGATGGAGAGGCAGACAGAGAGAGAGAGAGAGGGAAGCAGGCTCCCTGCTGCGCAGAGAGCCCGATGCGGGGACTCGATCCCAGGACCCTGAGATCATGACCTGAGCCGAAGGCAGCGGCTTAACCCACTGAGCCACTCAGGCGCCCCTACAAACTTTTCTTTATAGCAGTTCTTCTCAAAGAAGATCTTTCTAGAGACCAGAACATATAAACCCTGCTCTGGGGTGACCACAGTACAACCTGAATTTCAGCCATGTACTTGTACCGTATCTCCCGCCCTTCACTCACCACTCACACTCTGAGGCACCCCTGAGGGACACTGGCACCCTACAGAGAACAGTATGAAGACTTCTAATCTCCCTGTCTAGGTCCTCGCATTTTACAGATGCTAAAGCCTAAACCTAGAAAGAGGCAGCTTTTTGTTATCACTTACTCCATTTAGCTTTGAGGAAGCTAAACAAATAGAAAAAGTCTGTTGATTCAGGCCTATTTTTCATGGACCTATACCTTGACTTATTTCAGGATAATAACATTAGAGGAGAGTCTCAGTGTCATTATTAACTCAGCACCTTCCAGCCTCATCTTCAAGTTACTCCTCCTTCATATTGGCTTACATTTATTTAGTATCTCACCTAATTTGATATAAATAGTGAAGTAGGTGATAGTAGGCAAAAGCATATGATAATTTAACTGGAGGTTTAAATGCAATGGGCATCAGGCTGGAAATTATTTCAAAAGAAAGCATAATATAGATGTACATACAAATGTTGTCCTTCTGGATGCTTCTGACCATATGGAGAGAGCCACACTCATTGGTGAATAACCCTGATGTGAGCACTCATGAACACGTGCAACCACATTAGTGTGTGAAGGTGAAAAGATTATCAAGAGACATTGCATGACCAGTTAGGGTGAAAGCTTAAAAGTGCAATGTAGGCAAGCTAAGGAGCTTTGTAGCTGTGTGGATTCATAAATGAAAGGAGGTGCACAAAAGCTTTCTTGTTATAAGAAGGTACAGAGCTATAGAGAGAAAGGAAAAAGGCAGAAAATAAAACATAAAGGAGAGAGATTGCTGCCGAGCCGCATGGTTATAAGAAAGAAGACTTTAAGAAGTGAAAATAAGAAGAGAAAGGAGTCAAATACCAGTGACACTGGGAAAGAGTAGACACTCCTGCCATTGTTAATTATTTGGGGCCACATGGACTCCTATCAAGTTTGTGACAGAGGACTCAAGAAGCTAGCTTTGGCACCTGAAAGCAAACAATGGTTCTGGAAGTGTTGTAATTCCATCACTGTCTCTGCCCCTCACTTTAGTGAGTAGAGTCTGGGATGAATATGTGGCTCCCACCCATAAACAGAGAACAAACAGATGGTTGCCAGAGGGGTAGGAGTGGGCAATGGGCAGAATAGGTAAAGGGGGAGTGGGAGATGCAGACTTCCAGTTATGGAATGAATAAGTCACAAGAATAAAAGGCACAGCATAAAGAATATAGTCAATGATATTGTAATAACTTTGTATGCTGATAGATTGTAGCTACTCTTGTGATGATAGCATAAGGTATAGAGATACTGTACACCTGAAACTAATGTAACACTGTGGGTTAACTATTAAAAAGAAAAAAAGTTGTGGTTCCTAAACTTCCATTAAGGAATTAAAGTCTCATATTTAGCTTTAAGTGATTTGACAGAATGCCTTACCTTAAGCCCGAGAACCTGGAAACTATTTTACACAGGCCTCTTTTGATTTCCCCAATGGGTTTCATTCTCAGCCCCCTCTTTTTCATTCCCCTCTTCCTAGATATGCCACAGATTTCAGAGAGGAGAATTAGACTGCTCAGGGAACACCAATTAATACCTCATTTTTCACTGTAATTGATGTTAGCTGCAAAGAGAAGCATGCTGTGTCTATGCTCCGTATGTGCTGCATGCCATGGCTGTTCCTTGATCATTCTTTTTCCTGATGGCTGCACACACCAGTCATACGGTAGCATCTCAGGGAGAAGGGTACTCATACATAGTGCCATCTTCCCCCTCACAGCAACTTCCACATCATAAATGGTCCACCACCTCCGTTAAAGTATAGAAACTCTCAGCAAGTTATCGAATGTCAACTACATGAGTTCTTGCCCTGCCTTTGACACTCATGCGCTAGATGAAGTTAATAAATCATTAAATTTATCTTGACTTTAGGTTACTCTTTTGGATGATGTAATAATTCATAATCTACTAATCTGATAGAGTTATTTATGGGATTGAGTTAAATACATAAAAAGTTTTTTATATAAAGGTATAGAAAATATATTAGTATAGGGGCTTACTAATATTTTCAGATTGAGTTTTTATAAATCAGTATCTCCATTGTTCAGTTCTAGAATATACATATAATATGATTTTGCAAATTATTGCACTTTAATTTAACTTGCAAATATGTTAGGTAAGGCCAATTTACAAAATACTTGGAATCAGATACAGTCTTTATAATGGTAGATTGATCCCAACAATCCATATAGCCTTACACAGTTCCTTTATGTAGAAATATCTTAATCACCATACACAGAGAGTCATTTCTTTAACAACTAGACAGCCACCAATTTACATTTATCAAATTCAAAACCTTCCTCAAACCAGCCACTTTGTAAGGTTCTTGTTATCAAGGTGTACCTAGTCTATGAAATGAAATAAGGTAGCGAATTATTATAGTTAAATCTAATAAGTAATTTCATATAAATATATGCATAAAAATGAAAGCAGAATGAAAGAAATTGGGACTTATTTCTATTGTTAGCACAACTTAAAATGAAGAGATAAATTTAAAAGAATTCATGGTTAGTCCCAGGACTCTGGGATCATAACCTGAGCCAAAGGCAGATGCTTAACCAACTGACCACCCAGGTGCCTCCAAGATTCATTAGTGTTTTAGCATGTATGAGAACTTAATTTCTTTTTGAGGATGAGTAATATTTCATTATATTTACATACCACATTTTATTTATTTATTCATGTGTTGATGGACACAGCTTGTTTCAATTTTTTGGCTATTGTGAAAAATGCTGCAATGAGCATGGATGTATAAATATCTGGTTGAGTCTGTGTTTACTACTTGGGGATATATACCTAAGTGAAATTGTTGGGTCATATGACAATTCTGTGACTTCCTTTTTTTATTTTTTAATCTTTAAATATCCTTATGATGTATTTATTTTTCATTAACATATAATGTATTATTTGCTTCAGGGGTACAGTCTGTGAATCATCAGTCTTACACAATTCACAGCACTCACCATAGCACATACCCTCCCCAACATCCATAACCCTGCCACCCTATCCCTCCCCTCAGACCCCACAGCAATCATGAGTTTGTTTCCTGAGATTAAGAGTCTCTTATGGTTTGTGTCCCTCCTGATTCCATCTTGTTTCATTTTTCCCTCCCTACCCACGATGGCCCCCCACCCTTCCTCTCAAATTACTCATATCAGTGAGATCATATGATAATTGTCTTTCTCAGATTGACTTATTTTGCTTAGTATAATAACCTCTAGTTCCATCCATATTGGAACTAGCAAGATCCAATTTCCAACCATGTTAGAAATAGCAAGATTTCATTTTTGATGGCTGCATAGTATTCCATTGTATGTATGGTGTCTGTGTGTATATCTCACATCTTTTTTATCCATTCATCTGTTGATGGACATCTAGGCTCTTTCTGTAGTTTGGCTATTGTGGACATAGCTGCTATAAATATTCAGATGCATGTTCCCCCTCAGATCACTACCTTTGTATCTTTAGGGTAAATACCCAGTAGTACGATTGCTGGGTCCTAGAGTATCTCTATTTTCAACTTTATGAGGAAACTCCATACTGTTATCCAGAGTGGCTGCACCAGCCTGCATTCCCACCAACAGTGTAGGAGGGTTGCCCTTTCTCTGCATCCTCGCCAACATCTGTCATTTCCTGACTTGTTAATTTTAGCCATTCTGACTGGTGTGAGGTGGTATCTCACTGTGGTTTTTATTTGTATTTCCCTGGTGCCGAGTGATGTTGAACACTTTTTCATGTATCTGTTGGCCATTTAGATGTCTTTGCAGAAATGTCTATTCATGTCTTCTGCCCATTTCTTGACTGGATTATTTGTTCTTTGGATGTTGAGTTTGATAAGTTCTTTATAGATTTTGGATTCTAGCCCTTTATCTGATACTTCACTTGCAAATATCTTCTCCCATTCTGTCAGTTGTCTTTTGGTTTTGTTGACTGTTTCCCTTGTTGTGCAAAAGCTTTTGATCTTGCTGAAGTCCCAATAGGTCATTTTGCCCTTGCTTCCCTTGCCTTTGGTGATGTTTCTAGGAAGAAGTTTCTGCAGCTAAGGTCGAAGAGGTTGCTGCCTGTGTTCTCAAGGATTTTGATGGATTCCTTTATGAATTCCTTATTTAGGAAGGAATAAGTTTGGACTACGAAACTTATATACAGCTGGTGTCATTATTGTACATTGTGACCAGCAATACATAAGAGTTCTGATATCTTTATACCCTTGCCAACACTTGTTACTTTCCTTTTTTTCTTTTTATTATAAACATTCTAGTAGGTGAAGAGTGGGATCTTTTGTGCTTTTAATTTGAATTTCCATGATGATTAGTGATCTTGAGCACTTTTCATATTTTTTATTTGTAATTTGTGTATCTTATTTGGAGAAATATCCATTCAAGCCATCTGTCTATTTTTTAATTGAGTTATTGTTGAGTTATGAGTTCTTTATATGTTCTAAACATTAAATCCTTATCAGATATATGATTTGCAACTATTTTTTCCCCTTCTGTAGGCTGTTGTTTTTTCCCTTCCTTGATAATGTCCTTTAAGGAGCAAATGTTTTTTGGCTTTGGTGAAGTCCAATTTATCTGTTTTCCTTTTATTACCTATGCTGTTTGTATTATATCTAACAATTAATTGGCAAATCTAAGATTGTGAAGATTTACTCCTTTAAAACTGTAAGTTATGGAAAACAAAAGAGCAAGTAGTAATGTAATGATCAAAAAGCACAGAGATGTAGTAGAGGTATATTACATTCTGGAAGATGTTATTCCTAAATGTAGTTAGCATAGTAGAAACAGAATCCTGGAGAGAGAATATGCTGGGTACTGTAATATCTCATGAGCTCTGTCTATTTAATAGATACTAGAGAGATGGGGAGCATTGCCATTCAGTGCCACAAAACCATATGACATATTACATACATGCTTGGTAGACACTAGGGATCAGGTGAGGAGCTGCAGCCTGCAATCTGAAATCCTCCAGTGAATAAGAGAGGAGGATTTTGCCAATATACACAGAGAGACAGTAACCAAGAAAAAGTCTTACTAACAATCTGTTGATAACCATTAAATCTGTTTATATCATATCTTGCTTAGATATGATTTTTTAAAAAAGGAGGGAAAAAGTATAATGAAAGATGTACCTAACTATAAGGAAAGAGGAATCCTATACAAACAGTTGGAAAAAGACATACCCTTGGTAGAGATTGTGTTACTGACCCTGATTTTTCACCTCTATTCATATACACTTCTTTTGCTATATTACTTTAGAACCTCTTCCACAAAGGCAGCACATTATATTTCCCCATCCCTTGACTTTGGTCTAGTACAAAGTATATTTCCCTATCCCTTAATTTGACCAACAGAATGAGGCAAATATGACAGTATGTATACCAATTCTGAACTTAGGCCTATGAGGGCTCGTATACTTTGACTTCCTCTCGTGTATAACTGTGACCATGAGAAAAATATGTCTGAGCAAGCCAACTGCTCAGAAACAGAATAAAGTATAAGTAGAGAAAGCCTCTTTACCCAGTTTACCCATTTGATTCCAGTCTATATTAGGCCATACCCATAGGCAATTCACAAATGCATGAGTGACGATGACCAATTTTTGTTTGACTCATTAAATTTTAACGTGGTTTAAATATACAGTTCATACTCAAGCAGATTCCTAAAACTTATCAGTTGCAGGAATCAGGGAAAAATGAGGTAACTGAAGATTTCAAAAGGCTATAAGATTATTTGACCTCCATGAAATATAAGCAGAATGTATAAAGAGATAATTCTTGAGATGAAAAAGTAGGATAAAGTAAAATGAAAATAAGAAAAAAGGTGATTTAAAGATGTGTTGAAAGTAAACTAGTCATGCAAGCAAGAATGAAAGTATTCACAGAGGATAAGAATATAATTCATGGATAGGCAGTATTTGACTATCTCCGAATGTACAATAAAATTAAGTAAAGAGATGCAAAGATTAGAGACATCTGTAATACAAGTCTCTTAAAAAGGAATATTTTAGAAACTAAAACAAACAAACAAACAAACATCCTTATCTTTAAAAAATGAAATAAATTTTCCTGAATCAGAGGGAAGGTGGTTGAACATGTAGGTCCATAGCAAAGAGTTTTTATCATAATCCTATGAAATGAATAACAAGAAACCACTTCTTCATAGATTCTGACTGTGATTTTAGTTGCAAAAATAAACTTTTCACAAATAGCCATGTAGAAGAAAAAAAAAGAGGACCAGAAAAACCTGATTGTTTACAGACTTCTCCTTTCCAACATTAAAATTTGGAAGATAACAGAATAAGTTTGTACTTCATCAATTCATGATAATTTTCTATTTCAAAATTATCAAATAATAGAAGAAAATTGTAAGGTAATTAAAGACTAAAAATGGAGAGGGCTTTAAAACTTTACTCAATAATTATTAAGTTGACTGAAAAGCGAAGCAAGATTAAGAGCTCAAGATCAGGGTTGTCTGGGTGTAAAATTCTGTATGTCTGTTTGTAATTTTTTTGATTCTCAGGTTAGAAATTCATTCAGATTATACTAATGATTACAAAATAGTTTCTATAGCGCTAGAGAAAAAGCTTGGCCCTTTAGGTTCATCTTCTTTGATACTTTCATAGAATCAGAAATGAGGTTCTTTCAGCAGGAAAATTCCAAAGAAAAAAATGAATAATAATAATTTGTTCTCCACTAATGCTTAGGAATTTAAGAAATAATTTGAGGATTTTAAAGGTAACTATTGGATGACCTAAGACTTTATAGATTTTTTAAATAAGAGGAGACCAGTAACCATAGATGTCTCTTATCCAAAATCCTGTCTATAAATTTCTCATTATCAAATAAAATATGCAGTATACTCTCAAATGTGTATTATTATGATGGAATGTACTGATTTTGTAACAGTTATTTCTGGATTTTCTTCTTTCTGCATTTGTAAACTTTTCTAGATTTCCTGGGAAAAAGTAGTAATACTTTTATGATAGAAAAAATATCTTGGGGTACCTGGGTGGTTCAGTCATTAAGCTTATGCCTTTGGCTCAGGTTATGATCCTGAGGTCCTGGGATCTAGCCCCACATTGACTCCCTGCTCGGTGGGGAGCCTGTTTCTCCCTCCCCTGCTCCCCCTGCTTGTTTTCCCTCTCTCACTGTTTCTCACTCTGTCTAATAAATAAATAAAACCTTTAAAAATTTTTTTAAATAAAAATAAATCTTAAAAGAGGAATGTAATATCTGTATACTTCTTCCTCATAAGATTTTTGTCATATACTGATGGCAGTTTTGTATTTTAGTGGCAAAGATTACATAACCATCTTCAAGAAATGATGTGAGAAGAAACAGGTTTCTTTAATTCCACTGCAAGTCCTATATTTTAATGTACAAAGAATGGTTAGCTGTGCTACTGATTTTAAACCACCTAATGTTTGGTATTCCTTGTCAAAGAAAAAACATACAAATCAACAGTTTAGTAAATTTTTAAGATACAGCAATAATGTCACATTAAATTATTATTTGTAACTACTCATGTTTCTATTAGTTTTTCCATGAAGAGCATGCAAATTTGTATGTATACATATGCATACATATATATAGCTGCTATTTCCAGTGTCATTATTATACCATTTCCAAAGCCATTTAGCTCATTCTCTAGAAATAGGAAGTTAACAGTTTGAACCTTCAGAAATTATGAATTGTAACTAGAAACTTCAGAGCAGCATTTGACCTACAATTATTGCCTTGGACAAAATTCACCTGTACATTTTTTCTCCTATTTGTGATATTCATGAGCCTACAGGTGGATGGTTCACTGCCTGTGCCAATTACTTTTAAATAGTTTGATACAAAAAAAAATAGTTTGATATATCAAGTATAGTCTAAATAAAGTTTCTTCCTTAAATATTAGAGAATTCAGCTCCAGTCAGTACCTTATTGTTAATTTGCAAGTGAGTTGTCAGAATATTACTATATGCTAATTGCAGCTGTGAAATTGGGAAATTATTGACAGTGTATTTGAATCGTGGTTTTCTTGGAGATCATCTTCAGGAATAGTACCTAAAACCACTGCAGTGAACTCTCGAGAATAATTTTAAAAATAAAGCACTGTTTTCAACTTTCTCACTCATACCTCTAATGAGATTGGAAATCTTATTTTCATGTAGTATTAAACATTAGGATGACACTTCTAGCTTTTTCCCTCTTTCCTCAGTGACTCTGACTTGTAGTTGATTGTCTCTCCCTATTGCACATAGTTATAGCACTTTAATAGAATCCTAGAACTCAGTCTGAACCCTGATGTTTGAGAAAACTTATGTCTGATGTGGCAGAGAGGAAGTCAGTTAGGATGGGGCCAAAACTGCTATTGAAGACTGCAGTAACTTTTTAATCCCCTTCAAATAAATGTTTGGAGTTATAAGTGAACTTAAATTATTCCACTTCTGTAGGAAGATGGATAGTAAAGCAATTTAAGTGATCCTTATTTATACAGAAAATAAGGAATTTCTCTTTTGAATTGGGAAAATTCTAGAAAAGAAATAATAAAAATTCTCTGTTAAAAAAAAAAAAAGTAAAAGACTTGCTTTTTCCCATGAGAGATAGGGATTGGTGAATGGGAAAAAAAAGAAAAAAAGAAGTAAGTGTATTTTTCCCCTTCTCACTGGTACTCAAAGGAGTGGAAGAGGGAACTCAAACTGGGTATGGGAGCATAGTTAGAGGTACATGCATTAGGAGAAAGCTTACCTCCCTCTCAGACATGGAAACAACCAGGCAAAGCAGAGGGGTGGCTGGTAATAGACATCTTTGGGAAGAGTATGGCCTATGACTCTAGCAACACTCATCTCTACTAACCAATAATGGTTTGATTTCCTACCTTCCCGTTTCCTTCTATTATCCTCAGATCTTCAGTGAAACTGTCTTCAACTGTCTTGCCTTTGGTACCTGGTCTGAACTATGCCTTGGAGGAGTGTTCACAGAGCCCAGGTACGAATTTGAAAAGTGAGACAATTAAACAGAATGGAGAAACCAGGTAAAAGTCCATCTTAATTGGGATCTTCAGGGAAGAGCAGCAAAATACCTACCCATCTAGATCACTTAACAGGCACATTAGGTTTGTGGAATGCATAAATACTCCTTAGAGATTACCAGACATACTTGGGGAGTGGAGCTCAGGGGAAATCCAGTAAAGGTTACACTTCTTCCAAACATGTCAGATGTGAGGGCCAAAAGATTACTACACTGACAGTGAAGGCATCTGACTCAGAAAATTAAAGAAATTGGATACCTTGACAAAGCAACATAAATAAGACTGTAAGAAAAAGTTGTAGCAAAATTTACTAAGGTGTTAACAGCAGGAAATGATTTTTATATTTCTTTTTTAGTTCGTGTTACATAGCTGAATCTATATTTGATTGCATATTCCTATAATTCCATATCTGTGTGTATATAAATAAAAAGAATTCTCTCAGTCATTTAGGTTGTATGCATTTATTCAGGATTGAAACCTCTGTTTTCTAGATATACTTCCTTTGTCTGTATCATTAGAAATGAAAAGTTTGTATAACCTTAGATCTCTACCTTAAAGATTTTATTCTTCTTAGTCCTATAATATAGAAAGTTAAGGTTCACATTATCTAATACCTTTGGGGGTGAATCTACAAATATTTTTGTAGGTAAATAAGTGATTTATTTTATTTATTTATTTGTTTGTTTGTTTGTTTTCTGGTAGGTGGAAAGCCGTGTAGGATTTAATTTTTAAGGGAATTGCCCTTAAGAGTGAAGAATGTGCTGCTGGCCAAGAGTAGCCATAATCTTACCTTTCAGTTCCCAAAGTTCAATTTGGTTTAGCTCTTCCATTCATCAAGTGTATATCTAAATGTGATGTTTTCCCGGGCAGTGTGGTAGGCAACGGGGTTCCAGTGGGAATGAGGCATTCCCTCTGCCCTTAAAGAATCAGAATCTAAGAGAAAATAATAGTATAAGCCGATATTTATGTCCACCTAATATGTGCCAGGCTCTGTTTTAATGCTAGCCCAAAGTCAGAGCAGAGCTAACTCTCCCTGAGGTATGAGGAAGAAATAGAATTTGAAGTGAGCCTTGAAGGACAAGGAAGGCAAAAGGGAGCACATTCCAGATGGAAGGAGCAGTATGTACAGATGCATGCACATGTGAATAAGAAGCTGTGTGATAGCAACAGGGAAATTTAATAGTAGCTGAATAGATGTTGCAGTGAGGAGCTGTCGTAGCAATAGCATAGACTAGTGCTGGTGATAAATATGAGAAAGTAAGCAGGTAGGAAATTAAAAATTGAGCCCCTTCTCTGGCAGTTCCTATTATTCAAATAAAGCTTTAATTAATCTTTACAAAGCATCTATTATTATGATCACTGTTTCATAGACAAGAAAATGGATAAAAATAAATGCAAAGTATTAAGTATCTTCTATAAATTTGCACAACTAGGCAGAGACAAAGACTCCAAAAAGTTTGTCTTCTTGTTGATGTGCCACACATAAAAGATGCTATGTGGCATCCTAAGAGTTCCACCTTCTACCACATGCGGTGGTGGCTGGTTCTTACTAAAGCCACAATTCATCTTCCTTGATCCATTTGTTCATACAAAAAATGATTATGTTCCAGTTGTGTGCCTGGCATTGTTTTTGGTGTCTGTGCATAATCCTTTAGAGGAAGATAGGTATGGAAAAGTATGCATTCAAGGCAAGCTAGGAGGCTGTGATAGAAGCATATTGATAGATTATCACAGTGCCAAAAAGGAAGTAACAAAGCCTAGTATGGAGGCAAAAGACAAATGTGTTAGGAAAAGCTTTACAAGGAAATGATGTTTAAGCAAATTTTTTTAAAAAGATAGTAGATTAGTAGGGGCTTTGAGAATCCAGCATACATTCTAGACACAAAAAGAAAAATAATCACTTGGAAATATATGTAATTCAGTATGATGAACAGTATAAATAGGTTGGGGTATAGGATTCAAGAGGTAGTCAGGGGCTAGATTGTGAATAATCTTATATTCCAAAAGGAGATCTTCACACCACAGATGGTGGCCCAAATTCAGATAGCAGATGTACTTTTTTTTTAATTGCTCACACAGTACTTTCTAAACTAAAATTAGTCATAATAAAAGAAGAAAAAAGAAAGAAAGAGAGAGATGAGAGGGAAGGGAAGGGAAGGGAAGGGAAGGGAAGGGAAGGGAAGGGAAGGGAAGGGAAGGGAAGAAAGTCAGGCAACATGAGGCCCCCAGCTTTGTTTTTCTTTTTCATCCTTCCCTTGATGATTTGGGGTCTTTTCTGGTTCTATATAAATTTCAGAATTTTTTTAATTCCAGCTCTTTGAAAAATGTCAATGGTATTTTAATAAGGATGGCATTGAAAGTATAATAACTCTGGGGAGGATAGACATTTTAACTTATTCTTCTAATCCATGAGCATGGAATACTTTTTATCTTTCTGTGTCTCCTTCAATTTCTTTCATAAATGTTCTGTAGTATAGATCCTTTACCTCTTTAGTTAGGTTTAGTCCTAGGTATCCTATGGTTTCTGTTGCTATTGTGAATGGAACTGATTCCTTAATTTCTCTGTCTACAGTTACATTGTTAGTGTATGGAAGAGCAACTGATTTCTATGCATTGATTTTGTATCCCACCACATTGCTGAATTGCTGTATGAGTTCCAGTAATTGGGGGTACAGGCTTTTGGATTTTCCACATGAAGTATCATGTCATCTACAAAGAGGAAAGGTTTGCCATTTTCTTGGCCAATCTGGATCCCTTTTATTTCTTTTTATTGTCTGGATTGCTCAGGCTAGGACTTCCACAACAATGTTAAACAATAATGGTGAGAATGGGCATCCCTGTCGTATTCCTCATCTTTAGGGAAAAGCTCTCAGCTTTTCCCCATTGATAATGATATTTGCTGTGGGTTTTTCATAGATGGTTTTTATGATATTGAGGAATGTTGCCTCTATCTCTATACTCTGAAGAGTTTTAATTAGGAACGGATGTTGTATTTTGTCAAATGTTTTTTATGAATCAATTGAGAGGAACATAGGGTTCTTGTCTTTTCTTTTATTGATGTGCTCTACCACATTGATTGATTTGCAGATGTTAAACCACCCTTGAATCCCAGGCATAAAACCCACTTGGTAGTGGTGAATAATCCTTTTAATGTACTGTTGGATCCTATTAGCTAGGCTCTTGTTGATTATTTTGGCATCCATGTTCATTAGGGATATTGGGCTGTAATTCTCCTTTTTGATGGGGTCTTTGCCTGGCTTTGGGACTGGGGTAATGCTGGGATCACAGAAGGAGTTTGAAAATTTTCCTTCTGTTTCTATTTTTTGGAACAGCTTCAGTAAAATAGGTATTATCTCTTCTTTAACTGTTTGGTAGAATTCTCCTGGGAAGCCATCTAGACCTGGATTTTTGTTTTTTGGGAGGCTTTTTATTCTGTTTAATTACTGGTTATTGGTCTATTTGTATTGTCTGTTTCTTCCTGTTTCAGTTTGGTAGTTTGTAAGTTTCTGGGAAGGCATCTGTTATTTTCCAGGTTGGTTAATTGGTTGGCATATAGTTGCTGGTAATAATTTCTAGTAATTGTTTCTATTTTCTTGGTGTTAGTCATAATCTCTCCCCTTTCATTCATGATTTTATTAATCTGAGTCCTTTCTCATTTCTTGTGGTTAAGTTGGGACTGTGGTTTATCAAGCTTATAATTCTTTCAAAGATTCAGCTTCTAGTTTCATTGATCTGTTCTACTGTTTTTCTGGTTTCTATTTCATTGATCTCTTCTCTAGTATTAATTATTTCTCTTCTCCTGCTTGATTTAGGTTTTGTTTGCTGTTCTTTCTCCAGTTCTTTTAGGTGTAGAGTTACCTTATACATATGGGCTTTTTCTACTTTTTTGAGGAAGGCTTGGATGGCTTTTTATTTCTCCCTTAGGATCACCTTTTGCAGTGTCCCATAGGTTTTGAACATAGATTCATAGGTTTTGTCCCATAGGTGTTTTCATTCTCATTGGTTTCCATGAATTGTTTTAAGTTCTTCTTTAATTTACTGGTTGAGTCATTCATCCTTTAGTAGGATGCTTTTTAACTTCCAAGTGTTTGAATTCCTTCCAATTTTTTTCTTGTAATTGAGTTCCAGTTTCAAGGCATGGATGGGACTGGAGGGGATTATGTTAAGTGAAGTAAGTCAAACAGAGAAAGACAACTAATCATATGGTTTCACCCATATGTGAAACATAAGCAGTACCACAGAGGACCATAAAGGAAAGGGAGGGAAGTCCAAAGGGAGTGAAATCAGACAGGGAGATGAACCACGAGAAACCATGGACCCCAAGAAACAATCTGGGGGTTTCAGAAGGAAGGAGGATGGAGAGAAGGGGTAACAGGGAATTGATTAGGTCATATGCTGTGATGAGCACTAGGTGTTATACTTAAGTAGTGAATCAGTGGACACTGCATCAAGGACTAATTATGTACTACACAGTGGCTAACTGAACATAATAAAAAATAAAACTAAATAAAAATAAAAAATAAAATTAAAATGGTAACGTGTAGGAAATAAAAATAAACATGGTAATTTTGGCTACCCCCCAAAATAAAATGAAATAAAACAAAATAAAATTGAATTCCTATTATTGAGAGAAAAGAAATCACAAAAGATCCAGATTTCTGCCTCTTAACAACTCAGGGGAAATGCCAGCATTGGGCCTGGATTATTGGACAGCAATAATTGAAGCTGGAGAACAGTTCTCTTTGTGAGGTGGATGTGTTCACTTCCCAAACTACTTCCTTTTGTGTTAATGGACTGGTCTCTGTTGGCTTTGTGTTTGTGAAACTTGTTTGAGGCCATGTGTTCATTCAGGATCACTCACATTGCTTTGTATTTGACTCTAAAAACCCCTGACACCTACTTATATTTTTTAAAAATGTATCTTATTTAAATTCAGTTAATTAACATGTAGTGTATTATTAGTTTCGAAGTAGAGTTCAGTGATTCATCAGTTGCATAAAACACCCAGTATTTATTCCATCACTTGCCCCACCTTATGCCCATCTACCAGTTACCACATTCCCCCACACTCCTTCCCTCCAGTAGCCCTTAGTTTGTTTCCTATGATTAAGGGTCTCATATGGTTTGTCTCCCTCCCTGATTTTGTTTTTCCCCCCCTTCCCCTATGATCCTCTGTTTTGTTTCTTAAATTCCACATATGAGTGAACTCATATGATAATTGTCTTTCTCTGGTTGACTTATATTGCTTGACATAATACTCTCTAGTTCCATCCACATTATTGTAAATGGTAAGATTTCACTTTTTTGATGGCTGAGTAATATTCCATTGTATATGTATATGACATCCTCTTAATCCCTGACACCCACTTCTCACCCAGTGACTCTTGCTGAGGCTCATTATGATTTTAGCCAATGCAAGAATTGTGGAGGTGGTTTTCTAGAGAAGAGCTAAGACCTCAGATTAAAACTAGAAATAGATGCAAGCAGAGAGTCTTGAGATGCTATGATTGTAAAGAGAACAATAAAAGGTCTACTTGCATTTAAACTTTGTATTCCTTTTGCTGTTCTTTCAGTGCCTAACTCAGAGGTTAGGTGCAGAATATTGTGGTACATATGTTGAAACAGTTTTATAAAATGATTTTCTAAAGTGCCTGCTAAAATTCTAAGGCTCTATGATGTTCTTCCCAAGTAAAGAATTTTAGATTAAAATAATAATTTTGGAAAGTTAAGTCCAAAGAAGATTTTGAATGCATTTTAATATATCAAGATATTTTAGACGTTACATCTTTTCCAACAAGAACTAATTCTTTTGCAGCAATTGGGTGTCCTACAATTCAACTCAATTCTGACACTAAATACCTAGAGTTAGTGTAGACCCCCAAGTTAAAGGTTCATTGCCACAGCACTTCTCTTACTTCAGACACTAGCCACAATTCTTGGGTATCCCAAGGCTACTCACACTTCTGCCCTTCAGACTACAAATTTGAGGGCTCCCATAACACCCCACCCTCAGGTGCAACAATTCTCTGTAATGACTCACAGAACTCAGGAAAGTGCTATCCCTAAATTAGAGCTTTATTATAAAGGATGCAACTCATGAACAGCCAAATGGAAGCAATAAATAGGACAGGAAAGTGGTAAGAGCCACAGAGCTTCCATGCATTTTCCAGGAGCTCCATCCACCAAAGACACTGACATGTTTGTGAACCCAGAAGCTTCCCAAACCTTATTGTTCAAGAGTTTTTTTGAAGCTTCATTATGTAGGCATGGATGATTAAATCAGTGACTACTGAGGACTGAACTCAGTCCCCAGCCCTTCTCTTCTCCCCAAGGTCTGGAGGTGGAGCTGAAAGTTCTAACCTTCTAATTGTCTGTTATTTTCTGGCAACCAATCCCCATACTGAATCTATCTAGGGGCCTCAAGAGTCTCTTCATTAATATAATGAGACATTCCTATCACTCAGGATATTCCAAGGGCTTTTGAAGCTCTGCATCAGAAATTAGTGCAGAGACCAAATATATTTTCTTTTATTGTACCACAAAAATCCTTCCGGAAACACACCAATTTATTTTTGTTTAAGTTGGTGCTAACCATACAAATTTGTTATAAAAACATTTTTGATAATTGATTTATATTTCATGAAACAAAATTTTGGAAATCTTAATTTATAAAATGGCAAAGCAATCAATGGAATCACTCAAAAATGCATTATTTGTTATAAAAGTAAACAGAGAGACAACAAAACAAAAGCAAAACCTGCTTGTGTCTCTGAATTCAACCATTTATGAGTATGACCAAATGGTGTTTAGGTGAAAGTGTACATTCTCTGTGCTTTCTGATTTTAGGCCATACCTAAATGAAAAATAGTGATTAAAGCATTTCTTAGCCTTCCCAGTTCTTCTTTCTTTTTTTTTTTTCTCAATTTAATTTAATTTTTTTCAGTGCTCCAAAATTCATTGTTTATGCAAAATTCATTGTTATGCACCTATTGCTCCATGCCATACATACCCTCCTTAATACCCACCACTAGGCTCATCCAGCCCTGCTAACCCCTTCCCACCAAAACCCTCAGTTTGTTTCTCAGAGTCCACAGTCTTTCGTGGTTTGTCTCCCCCTCCAGTTTCCCCCCAATCACTTCTCTTCTCCATCTCCCAATGTCCTCCGTGCTGTTCCTTGTGCTCCACAAGTGAGTGAAACCATATGATAATTGACTCTCTCTCCTTGATGTATTTCACTGAGCATAATCTCTTCCAGTCCTGTCCATGTTGATACAACAGTTGGGTATTCATCCTTTCTGATGGAGGCATAATATTCCATTGTTTATATGGACCATATCTTTTTTGTCCATTTGTCTGTTGAAGGACATCTTGGTTCTTTCCACAATTTGGCAACTGTGGCCATTGCTGCTATGAACATTGGGTTACAGATGGACCTTCTTTTCACTACATCTGTATCTTTGGGGTAAATACCCAGTAGTGCAATTGCAGGGTCATAGCATAGCTCAATTTTTAATTTCTTAAGGAATCTCCACACTGTTTTCCAAAGTGGCTGCACCAACTTGCATTCCCACCAACAGTGTAAGAGGGTTCACCTTTCTCCACATCCTCTCCAACACTTGTTGTTTGCGGCCTTGTTGATTTTGGCCATTCTGACTGGTATAAGGTGGTATCTCAATGTGGTTTTGATCTGAATCTCCCTGATGGCTAATGATGATGAACACTGTTTCATGTGTCTTTTAGCCATTTGTATTTCTTCTTTGGAGAAGTGTCTGTTTATGTCTTTTGCCCATTTTTTGACGTCATTTTCTGTTTTTTGAGTGTTGAGTTTGAGGAGTTCTTTATAGATCTTGATATCAGCCCTTTTTCTGTAGTGTCAGTTGCAAATATCTTCTCCCATTCCGTGGGTTACCACTTTGTTTTGTTGACTGTTTCCTTTGCTATGCAGAAGCTTTTGATCTTGGTGAAGTCCCAAAAGTTCATTTTCGCTTTTGTTTCCTTTGCCTTTGGAGACGTGTCTTGAAAGAAGTTGCTGTGGCGATGTCGAAGAGGTTGCTATCGGCGCGTATTGCCTATGTTCTCCTCTAGGAGTTTGATAGATTGCTGCTTCACGTTGAGGTCTTTTATCCATTTTGAGTTTATCTTTGTGTATGTGTAAGAGAATGGTCAAGTTTCATTCTTCTCTACATAGCTGTCCAATTTTCCTAGCACCATTTATTGAAGAGACTGTCTTTTTTCCACTGTATATTTTTTCCTACTTTGTTGAAGATTATTTGACCATAGAGTTAAGGGTCCATATCTGTCTGGGCTCTCTACTCTGTTCCACTGGTCTATGTGTCTGTTTTTGTGCCAGTACCATGCTGTTTTGGTGACCGCAGCTTTGTAGTAAAGCTTGAAATCAGGCAACGTGATGCCCCCAGTTTTGTTTTTCTTCTTCACATCTCCTTAGCAATTAAGAGTCTCTCCTGGTTTCATACAAATTTTAGGATTGTTTGTTCCAGCTCTTTGAAAAATGCCAGTGAAATTTTGATTGGGGTGGCATTGAAATTATAGATTGCTCTAGGCAGTATAAACATTTTAACAATGTTTATTCTTCTGACCCACGAGCATGGAATGCTTTTCTTTTTTTTTTTTTTTTTTTTTTTTTTTTTCGGTCTTCTTCAATTTCTTTCATGTGTGCTCTGTAGTTCCTCAAGATCCTTTACCTCTTTGGTTAGGTTTATTCCCAGGTATCTTATGGTTCTTGGTGCTATAGTAAATGGAATCAATTATCTAATTTCCTTTTCTATTTTTTCATTGTTATTGTATAAGAAAGCAACTGATTTCTGTAAGTTGATTTTGTATCCTGCCACATTACTGAATTGCCATAAGAATTCTAGTAGTTTGGGAGTGGAGTTTTTTGGGTTTTCCATATAAAGTATCATGGCATCTGCGAAGAGAGTGAGTTTGACTTCTTCATTACCAATTTGAATACCTTTTATTTCTTTTTGTTGTCTGATTGCTGTTGCTAGGACTTCTAGTACTATGTTGAACAACAATGGCAAGAGTGGACATCCTTGTCATGTTCCTGATCTCAAAGGGACGGCTGTCAGCTTTTCCCCATTGAGGATGATATTCACTGTGGATTTTTCATTGATAGATTTTGTGAAATTGAGGAATGTTCCCTCTATCCCTATAATTGAAGCATTTTAATCAGGAACAGATGCTGTATCTTGTCAAATGCTCTTTCTGCATTAATTGAGAGGACCATGTGGTTCTTCTCTTTTCTCTTATTGATTTTTTCTATCACATTGATTGATTTGTGAATGAATCCTTGCATCCCATGGATAAATCCCACCTGGTCATGATGGATAATCTTTTTAATGTACTGTTGGATCCTATTAGCTAGGATCTTGTTGAGAAACTTGGCATCCATATTCATCAGGGTTATTGGTCCAAAATTCTCCTTTTTGGTGTGGTCTTTGCCTGGTTTGGGGATCAAGGTAATGTTGGCCTCATAGAAAGAGTCTAGAAGTTTTCCTTCTGTTTTTATTTTTTGAAACAGTTTCAAGAAAATAGGTATTATTTCTTTGAATGTTTGGTAGAATTCTACAGGTAATCCATCAGGTCCTGGGCTTTTGTTTTTTGGGAGGTTTTGATCACTGCTTCAATCTAATTATTAGATATTGATCAATTCAGGTTGTCAATTTCTTTCTGGTTCAGTTTTGGAAGTTTATAGGTTTTCAGGACAGCATCTATTTCATCTAGGCTGCTTAACTTATTGGCATATAACTGTTGATAATAATTTCTGGTGATTGTTTCTATTTCTATTTCATAATCTTATTAATGTTAGTCCTCTCTCTTTTCTTTTGTATTAGTTTGGCCAGTGGTTTATTGTTCTTGTTGATTCTTTCAAAAAACCAGCTTCTAGTTTTGTTGATGTGTTCTACTGTAATTCTAGTTTCTATCTTATTGATCTCTGCTCTAGTCTTGATTATTTCCCTTCTTGTGCATGGGGTTGGCTTAATTTGTTGTTGATTTTCCAGTTCTTTAAGGTGTGAAGAGAGCTGGTGTATTCTGGATTTTCAATTTTGGATAAAAGTACAGGACCCATCCATATATTGTCTAGAAGAGACCTATTTGGAACCTATGGATATATCCAGACTGAAAATGAAGGGATGGAGAAGAATTTTTCATGCCAATGGGCCTCAAAAGAAAGCTGGGATAGTGGTTCTTGTATCAGATAAATTAGATTTTAGACTAAAGACTGTAGTCAGAGATGAAGAAGGACACTACATCATTCTTAAAGGGTATATTCACCAAGAAGATCTAACAATTATAAATATTTAAGCCCCCAATACGGGAGAAGCCAACTACATAAGACAACTGTTAATCAAGATAAATAGTCGTATTGATACGAATAGATTAATAGCAGGGGATCTTAACATGCCACTCTCAGTAAGAAGTCATCCAAGCAGAAAATCAATAAAGAAACAAGATCATTGACTGACACATTGGACCAGATGGACCTCATTGATATATATAGAACATTCCACCCTAAAACAACAGAATATTCATTCTTCTTGAGTGCACATGGAACTTTCTCCAGAATAGACCACATACTGAGTCACAAATCAGGGCTATACCGATACCAAAAGATTGATATTATTCCCTGCATATTTACAGACCACAATGCTTTGAAATTGGAACTCAACCAAAAGAAAAAGTTTGGGAGGTATTCAAATACTTGGAACCTAAAGACTACTCTGCCTAAGAATGTTTGGGTCAAGCAGGAAATCAAAGAACTTAATTCCTGGAAACCAATGAGAATGAAGACACATCACTCCAAAACCTATGGGGTATGGCAAAGACAATCCTAAGAGGGAAATTTATAGCCATCCAACCCTCACTCAGTTCTGCTTCCAAATTTGGATTTCTGCATTGAGGCTCAGGCACAGAGCAGGCAGTGACTAAGGGGCTCTGAGTAGCTCTCTGCCATGGTTTTCCTTCTAGACCAGTCTGTACCTACCAGCCAGAATTGGGATCTCTTCCTGTTAGTGTAGTTTTACCCAAAGAACAGTAACCCATCAGGAGGGTTCAGAACACACATATATCATACCTTCACTGATCACAACCAACATCCATCATGCAGAGAGGCCCTTCTGTCTTGCAAGTAGCAGTGAGGTTTGGGGAGCTGGGTCAAAGGGCGTACTCTGGAGCTGTGTGTAGCTTGAGGCTTCCATTGGCCAGACTGTTAGCACACACCTGAGCTCATGGTCCTAGCTGCTTTACCTGCCCCTGGACATATGGAGGCTAACAGTTTCAATATGAACAATAAGTGGCTTAATTTTCAAATCCAGTGAGGTATCATTTTGTCTGCAGGTACTATAACTTTAAAATAAATAGAGATGTCATATCTTCTTCCTTTTTGTATTTCAAATGTTTACTTATAAGTTGCCTCCTTTTATATTCCTAACTCAGGTAGCTACATATTACCAACTGACCAAGAACATAACTGCCTTCCAACCAACTTCTGTATTAATAAAACCAGAATCATAGTATCACATATATGAGTTAATGTTTATTTAGATCCCACTTTGTAAATGATCCTGTTTTGAGCATCATTAGCTGTTTTGAGCATCCATTAGCTCCTTGCATACAACAAATCAACGACACAATATTTTTATTATTGCCATTTCATAGCTAGGAAACTGAGATAGACAATGTTAAATAGTCTTCCCAAGGTCACACAACTAATAACAAAGTCAGAATTCACACCCGGCTTGTCTGGCTACATTGCCCATACTCTTACCATTCCATTCGGACAGCTTTGTTAATGAGGAATAATGAAGAGAAGTGAAAGCACTTGGGAAATGCAGTATACTTTGTAAAATTTCTTTCTGACATGTAAAAACAAATGCCTGACAAAGCATCCTATGCTTATGTGAGTGGATGTGTAGATACACCCACATAAATATGTGTATATGTGTATGTACATACCCACACATGTATATAAGGGGTGTGTATGCGTGTGTATGTGTGTGTGTGTGTGTGTGTGTGACTTGAGGAAAAGAACAATAAAGTCTAAAGATCTAACATTCATCTAAACTAGAGTCCTAGTATAATGAGGTAAAATGTTACAGGATTATACCTATTTGAATATTATGACATAATTAATGGGACTAGTTATTTTTTCAAAGTAACATAAATTCACATTGAAATAAATAATCTCATAAAAGGCTCTTTTTTTTAACCTTCTTAGTATTCAAGTCTTTTCTTCACATGCGTAGTTGGCAAACTGTTTATTCAGGTATCCCTGCACCAGTACCCTCAGGCCCCTTCTCCAAGTTGAGGGAGGTGATTCAGTATCACCTCAACATCTGAAGCCTCTTGTCTGGCCCTGTGATCAGTCCAGCTTCTGGATACCCTTCCTCCAGAGAGTTCCTAAACAGACCACTCCACTTGTTTGCATCCCTAAGTGTACTTATCTAAGGTTCCTAACTCTTTTTGTACCATGGTTCTCTTCCAAAATCCCAAGTTGCTTGAGGATTGAGACTTTTTCTTCCTTCTAAAGGCTGCAGCAGACATCATATAAATAAATGGTGTCAGCAAACTGTGGCCTTATTATTGATCTTCCACTTGGCTATTGTGACACTTTAGGCAAGTCTCCTACTTGATTTCAGTTGAGGCCTTCCTCTGTAACACAGAAGGGCAAAACTAGAAGCTGGTGCCACTCTGTGGGGTTTTGTCTGGACCACAGAGCTAGTTACAGCAACACAGAGGAAGCACCAGGATGGCTGTTTGGAGTACATCCCAAGGACGTACTATGTTCAGATGAATTGCATTTGGGTCCTGCCTCTCCTTGATAAGGGTTACTATTCTTTGGATAAAACTACTCTAATGCTAAGAGAGCCAGACATTAGTTTGCTGCTGTAAGAATATGACAATGGCCCAGATGTTAGCAGTGGGGCTCTTGGGGGGTCATCTGTCTGAAATCCCCCTGTAAGAGCCTAAGGTCAGGAAGGCAACTAGCAATTATTAAGTGCCTGGTACGATCTGGACACCATACCAGGAGCTTTCAGTTGTGATATAATTTAAGCCTCATACCAATCACGTGGATTATGTACAACAAATACCCATACTATCCATATGGTGTGGGTAATAAAACCAAAGCTTATTTAGAAGTAGCCTTGTCGGGGCGCCTGGGTGGCTCAGTGGGTTAAGCCTCTGCCTTCGGCTCAGGTCATGATCTCAGGGTCCTGGGATCGAACCCCACATCGGGCTCTCTGCTCTGCAGGGAGCCTGCTTCCTCCTCTCTCTCTCTCTGCCTGCCTCTCTGCCTGCTTGTGATCTCTGTCTGTCACATAAATAAATAAATAAATCTTAAAAAAAAAAAAAAGAAAAAGAAGTAGCCTTGTCAAAGTCAGCCAATGAACATTAAAACTGACACTCGAACTCAGGTTTACGTCACTTGCAAACTTGTATTTGTTTCATTTATTTTGCATTCTGTGTCTTCAGATTTAGCACAGTGGTGCCCACTGTAATTGTACTCATTCAGAACCAATAGTTCATAATCTTCATCACTACCTTTGGTTTTCCTAAACCTGGCTTAGCCTGTGGCACCCTTGCTTTGCTTTTATAAATAAAATAGCTTATCAGTCAAAGGAACAAAGAAGCTCATGTATATGGAGAAAAATTTTAAACAAAGGCTCAAACATGCAGGAAAGCTGGTGCCACAAAATTTCATTTTATTTCACCAAAGTACTTATTTTTGACTGTAATACTTCTAACTCTTTTACTTATGCTTTGAGCAAAAATGTTCACATTCCTTTTTCTTCATACACACTAAAATGCAATAGAATTAGGTTTAAAAGCAGTGTATTCTTCGAGGCAAAATAAATTACAAGCAAGTCTTGCAGATAGTTGCTAGGTAAATTGATTTCTGTATACAAAATGTTTTCTCCCTGATTTGTTGATAAAATTTTAATGTTATACATGTTAGAACTATTAAACACATCCTCCAAGCATGGAGCTTTTATTGGTGTCATGGTTTCCCCTTTTATCACTTGTTTTTTTAAGACTTTCACATTATGTTCAAAATTGGGCAGATCATGCTGATGTGAAATAGGATGCTAACTATTACCAAAGGGATCTCATTGCATTATCTTTACTTTCTGCTCTGAGCATTAGGTCAGAGCATGGAAAATAACCAGCCTGTTCTAGGTGTACTTTAAGGAAAACAGATGAATACGTCTTTGGAACCTGTTAAAATTTGGATTTAATATCAAAACATGATGTTTTTGTGAATCTAGAGACTTACAAAAAAAAAAAAGAATGCAGGAAAGGCTGCTTTAGCAGATGGGCTAAAATTATATTAAAATCTAAGTGGTGGTCAAGTGAGGTCCTGCGGTCAGTGGTAGCATCTGTCGATCGTGACTGAGCAGAAAGTAGGTGGCAGGGTTAAAGGCAGGTTCAAAGTAGGGCAACACACACCCCACAGATTATTTTCAGCTGTTATTCATCTATTTAGATTTCTTTTCTGCAATTCGTTTGAGAACATGGAGCCCTGGGTTATTTGTGGTGGTTGTGCCATACTCTGAACACAAAAGGTAGACGTGCTGGTATCACGCCTTATGTGATCCCATTTTACTGATTTGGAATGATCTTCTCCCTACTCTCTGGCACCTAAATCCTTGTTACTTTGACTGCTTGGATTGGTATCTACCCTGGATGTAGCAAATGAGCACCCATCTCATTTGCTAGGCACTATTGCAGGGACATATCAAAGGGCTAAGAAGAATGCTAGAGGTAAGGAAGCCAACTGAGAGTCCATGTTATTAAAGAAGGCTTCCAGAACACATATGACTTGAATTGCAGGGAATCTGGGTTGGCATGAGGTTTTCCAAATTTCAGATTTTCTGCCACCTGTATGATTTTTTATTTTCTATTAATAAAAAGAGTGCTGTTAACTTAAATCAATTTAAACAGGAAACTTCATATCTTTGAAATCAGTTTTTATGTATATTATATACTTCATATTTTTTCCTAAATTTAAGCTGTTAAAACAACAAGAACAAAGACAACAAAAATGAAACAATATTTCAAAATTGAATCTCTTACCTATTGTCTGCCTAAGGCTCTGAATCTAAAGTCTACTTCAATTTTGCTAAAAAGGTATATTAGCTCAGATATAGTGACCTCCTAAACCCCAAATGAGACTTGTCTTCACATAATCAGCAGCATTGAAAGAGAATTGAAAAGAGAATAAATCTCTCATTATGTGATTCAATGACATTTAATGCCTTACACACATACCGCTGGAATGAGTACATATCTTATGCTGGAAGTCATGTTGTGTAGTATTAGTTTTTTACAAACTACACTATGAACATATTGAATAATTGGAAAGATGAAAAGGAGGAAGTTAAATTAAAGGAAAAACAAAACTGCAAGTTAACGTAGTAGGAGTCCTCCACCAAGGTGTTTCTGGAAGACCATTAAACCCTTCTAAGCTGGACTTGTTTCTTCCTTAAGCCTCTATTCACTAAAATCTACACTTACCTTAGAGAAGACTTGTTTCCCTCCAGATAATGTGGTCTCATTTTGTGTAGAAACAATGTCTGACACTTCTTTTACCCCCCTCAGCAACCAGAACAAATGACATAATGTCAACAAAGGAAATGCTATTTACCTGCAGTATATGTTGAGGAAGTAGCTGCACTCATATATAACTAAAGAAAAATCATGGAGATAGCTATTGTTTGCCATTTAGTTATCACTCCATGGGTGAGAGTATCTGAATAAAGAATGCATCTGAATCCATAATTGAGTTGGCTTCCCAGTCGCAGACATGATAAGGGTCTTCATCTACACTCGAAGAATTAGCACAAGAACTAATCTGAGTTCAGTTCTCAGGACTCTTCTCTGCTTATTCACTAGATGTGCTTGGAATATGTTGTATCTCTTCAGCAGTCTTTCCTGCCGTTGAATAGATAATAATATAATTACTGAATTTCTAAAATACTATGAAATTCATTGATGTGGAATTTTGGATAAAAGAACCAAGGTCATTCAAATTTGGAATGTACTAAATAAACCAAAGAGACTGGTGTACCTTAAAATGAGATAATTACTCTTACAGAACCACCTTTGAAGGACTAGATAAAGCTACATATATATTACATATTCTATATACTACTACATATTCCAATATAGATAATGGTTTTAGATATAATCATTCAAATGGAAATAGTTCATGCTTTGAACGACAGCATCGAGGGGATAAACCATGAAAAGAAAATGAAAAGTATAACCTTAAGCCCAGTAAAACCCATACTGCTATTCTTTCCCTTCTGTACATTCCTGTGAGGGACACTGATGGACAGCTGCCTTGCATGACTTTCTAGAAAATGTATTAGAAAGTGCTACTAAATATTAGAGAATAAGCTCATGAGTGCATATGTGCACGTGCGCACACACACACACACACACACACACACACACACACACTGACTTTGGCCTGAAAAAACTTTCATGGAGAACCTAGCAGTGAAAACCCTTCAGCAGTCTTTGCTCACCCCACCCCCGCAGCCATCCCATCTCTGTAGTCCATCCCTAATGCTATCTATTGGAAAAGGAAAGGCAGCCTGCTTCCATTGTTCCTCTGTTTAAGTGAGATAAGATCCTCACTCTGTACATATTTTCCCTTTATCTCCACAGTCCTTGTGTCTCAGCTTGTTCTTTGAGTTTAATGACTTTTTTTCTTGCTTTGTTTTGCTTCTTCCTATCTCTTTGGGTTATGAGATCTTTACTGATTTCAGGAGTTGGTACTTTTTTTTCTTCTTTGAGTCTCTTCTTTGTTCATTGTTAACTGGATGATTTAAAAAAAAAAGAAGTGTCCAAAGCATATGGAAATTCTATTTCTCCTCCTTTGTTAGTTCAGTTTGCCTTTAGAGACTAACAACAATTGAAATTTATTTTCATAGACTGTTTTGGCCATTTAGTGATACCCTTGCATTCATTCTCCTTCCCACCCAAACACTGCTTCTTTCAACAAAGATTTAAATTGGCAGGTCCTTTTTGTAAATAAAATAATTTTGAATTAATGTAATAGCATGTGATGTGTCTATAACTGCCTTGCATTTTGTTTCTTCACCAGTGAGATATACATACATCCCTCATCTTTGTCTATAGGTTGTAAGTGTTACAATTTCATATAAAGAGATGGTTTTTTTGAATAAGGATGACTCACCTGTTTCAGAATTGGCACAGTTTTGTTTTGTTTTTTCATATCACAAGTTCATGTCTGTAAGCTACCCTTAGCTCTAAGGGTGGTGAACCAGGAGAATAACAATAAATGGAATGAAATACAAGAATAGCTTATAATTCCAAGATTAGAGGATAACCTAAGTGGGAAGTTGCCAGTGCATAAATTATCAAAACCAAAAGCCTTGCTTGGATAAGAATTTGAATGAAGAATCAACACTTAAACTTGATAATCTGATTAACCTGAATTCAGATGCAAAAACATATAGAAGATATACTTTATGCCCAGAAATGTGCCAAGGATATTAAGGAATAAAATATAATCAACATTTATTATCTTTGGCCCTAAAAGAACTTATGATCTAGCTGGAGAACCTAGATTTGAAAACATAAAGCCAGAAGACACTCTAATAGGAATATAATTAAGTGTGTAATGTGCATTGGAGGTTTTTTACGTTCTGGAAGTCAGAGAGGATAGAGATTATCACATGTGTCAACACTGTCAGGAAAGGCACTGTGGAAAGCAAAGAAAGCATGCAGAACATGGTTATATGAAGGGGGCACTATGTGGATACTGCTGGCCCTGAAATTCCTTTCATAGGCATAATTGGTGGGGAAAAATAATGACTACAAATAAGATATAACACTGGACTTAAACCCCCCTGTAGACAATAATCAAGAAACCTAACCTTCATAAGCTATCTTATGATAAAACACTAAAATTACGATGAATGTGCCTGTTTTTAAAAAGGCTAAGTAAATATGATCAAACAAAAATCTATCATGTCCATTTTATCTATGCTACTATTAACAACAATATATTCCTACCTGATACAGACTGTTCCCTCCCTGAGGAATAGATGTAGTCAGTATAGTCACATGGAGACTGTAGGCTATTCATGTATAGTAGTCTTTACTGGCACCTGTGTTCCAGAGAATATGATATTAAGTATGTATATACTTCTAATATTGCCCCTTCCAACAAAATATCTTAATCGCCACTTCAGATTAAAAATATACAAATAAGTTTAGGATCTAATGATGGATCAAATGCTCTAGATGTTTTTATATATGTTTGGATTATAAACTAGAGGTTTTTATTTAAAAAAAGAAGAAGAAGGAGAAGGAGGAAAGAAGAAAAAAGGAAGAAATAGAAGAAAAGAAGAGGAAGAAGAAGCTGCTAGAAATCATGGTTTTACCTTAGAGTTCCATATCCAGGATGGTGAAAGCATATGATAATGTTGAAAGACCCCCTGTGGCAGTGTTGAATTCTTGGGTAAGGGGATCCGCGGGTCTTTCAATGTCAAGAAAGCTTTGAGCAAAAGTTAATTGTGAATGAACTCTGCACTGGAGTTTTGTGAAGCCCTGTTCTTGGTATTCTATACTCTGCTTATGGTTGGTAGTACTCTTGAAATGCTCAAGTGACACAAGTCTGGCAGGGGTATTGACTATCACAATAGCCTAAAATGATAAGTGAAAACTGAGAAGATGAAATTTGGCAAGACTATGTATAAAGAGTTAGAGGGTTCTTGGGATTAAAAATAGATGACTCAAAAGAATCACAAAGTTTAAAAAAAAACTACAATATCATCAATTAAAATGAATGTTTTGTTAATAGATGATCTCTGCGCCTCTGAAAATATCCAACCTTTGGATGATACTTAAAGAATTTTTGTGCTAAGAATTAGGAATTTGTGGGAAATCAGCGATGACTATCTACTGAAGCTGCTAACATCACCAGAGTTGCCTTTGCATCTAGGTAAACTGAATCATTTCCAGTTCACCAGCCTACCTAATCCTGGGGCTGAAAGATGTGGAGCACTTTGGCATGGAAACTGGAATTACCAGAAACAATCATAAACTTGATAAGAAATTACCCCTGTGAACTTCCAATGACCTTCCTCTTGCATTTCATAGGACAACCATCCATAGTCGCCTTATTCCCATGGACATGCTTTACTCCTGTTGTGGTTGGGAACTTCAGTAGTAAATTTCTTATTTATCATCGGGTTTTTACAGAAGTAACCACATCCAAACCACCTACCCAAATTATATTAGTAATGTCCTTTTACTTCCTGATTAAAGCGCAAAGTGCTTTAAACATTCAGCGTAAACACATTTGTTTATTTCTTTCTTAATTTGTGAGGCTACTTTGCTGGCAGAGACCTGAGTAGAGGAATCCAAGATGTATTGATTTCTTTCTTCATGACTATTTAATCGGTTAAAGTGTGGGCCACTTGCAAGTGCCAAGATGCTGGTTACATTTTAATAAATGTCCTCTTTGGTCGATCAATACTTCTCAGCCCAAAAATAAATAAATAAATAAAAGTGCTGTTCTCTCATAAGTTAATGGGGAGAAAATCTTTTTACTATCGTCAGTCATCATGACAAACAAGAATATGAAAAGTGTTAATGAAATGACCAACTGTCTATAAAATAAAAGACTTGCAAGACAGTCTCCTTTCTTCCCTTAATTTGATGAAACAAAATGGAAAATTACACTAGTGCCCATCCAGCGTGAAATGATGTTAACAAGCAGAAAACAAATGCTATAATGAAGGACTTCTAGGATGTACTATGTATAGTCTTACTTGTAAAGAGGGAATTACTGGGCAGAACTCTAGCCCTGAGCAACATCCCACCCCCTGCTGAGGAGAATCACAGCTACCATCACGTCCCTCGTCCCTCGGGAAGTAGAGCCATTCGGCACAATAGGACAAATTGATGTTCACAGCATAATAATTATCCATGTGCTGCAAACAATAGGCCACACAATTACCAACCAGGGCAATGCCCTACACAGGCAGAGTGAAGTTGCAAAATGAAGTGATTGTACAGATAATTGAGGCAATAGCCCCACAATAAAGGGATGTGCACAACTTGTTATTTATTGGGCTTTGTTTGGGAAGGAAGAGTTACAAATAACTGAATTTTCCAGAACACCAAAACTTACCATTTGAGCACAAAATGTTTCATTTTTAAAATGCATTCATTGTGAATGGATATCTTACATAAAATATATTACCAATTCCTTTGCCTTTTTAAGTAGGGTATATAAGTATGATTCTATTTTGGTAGTTCTCTTGATTAAACAAACAAACATATCTTTTGCTAAGGAAAGATGACCCAGAAACTACTACCTGGGATCTCCAGGTTTAAATAGTTTGATATCATGCTTGATGAACTTTTATTCTTTTCTTACTAGAGAGTGGAGCATAGTGGGAAGATTTGGGATTGAAGAAGCAGCCTAACGTAGCGGTCATGACACTGTTGTGAGCCTCCGATTGCCTGGGCTCAAACTTCATCTAGCACTTAATGACCAAGTGTTACTGGAAATCTTACTTGAATCTTTCTAAAAGCTTGGATTCTGTCTACAAAATAGGAATGATTAAGATCCTTGCACTGTTGAGATTTTTAAATAAGATCATGCAAAAACATTTAGCCTTTCCATTGGCACTTATTAAGGGCCCTATAAGTGTTAACAATTTAAGTAAGAAAAAGAGGAATAAATTTGATTAAATCAGAATCCAGAGATGTGCATATAAATGACAAGCAAGAGAAAGACTATAAAAGGCAGTGGAATGATAACAAAAACTAAAGGAAGGAGCAAAGGAAGAGAGAATTCAGGAGACACCGTGGCCTTGAACATGAAAAAAAAAATCACTATTTCAGTATTAATAAATATTGATTGAGCAATACCAGAGACAATACAGAATGCCGGATACTATCAAATTACATAAGAGAGCTTATTTTGCACCAACATCTTTGAGATGGAATTTGTCATTATCGTTGCATACATAAGGAAACCAAAACTGAGAATAAGGGAAAATAAAGGAATACTGTAGGTAATACTGTACGATTCTAACATATTTAAATATATTGTCTTTTGGCTCTAAATCCAATGTGCTTCTCACCTTGTATATATATCTCACCATGTATATATATGTATACATATATATACAGACTTTGAAATAAGGTGAGAAGCGCATTGGATTTATATAAATCCATATATATATATATATATATATATATATATATGTATGTATTCTTTTTTTTTTCCTTCCTTTTCTCTCCTCTTTCTGATCCAGTTTCTCCTTCTCCTGTGTTTTCTGAGCCCTCCCTGTGTGTGAAGCACTGGAATGAAAGGATAATTAAAATTAGGTCTCTCCCCTTAGAAATTTTACAGTCTATTGGAGAACAAAAGCATGTGAAAATATGCATAAAATATAACCGATGACTTCTCTAACAGGGATATGAACGAAATGCCATTGTTTCTCACACCTACCTCTCTGCCTAAAATGCTTTCTCTTCCTTTCCAGGCTCCCCGATCATTATATCCATCTTTCAAATTTCAGGTCAAATTTATCCTCCTCTTCCATAATTCTACCCACACAGTGATCTCCTTCTTATTTAAATCCTTCCATGATTTATAGTCTACACTCAAAGAACCTGTTAGATACACAGTACCAAATCCACCCCAGAGTTTAAGATTTAGTATCTGGGATGGTCCTGGGAATTTGCACTTTAACAAGTTCTAGGTGATCCTGAGGCTACCAATCCAAGAAACATGCTCTGGACACCACTGGCTCACTCCTACGGCGTGTGGCAAACATTTCCCCCTGGTCTTAGCTGATGTTCCCATTGTATATGCCCAATTCCCTACGCAGTCATTTTGTTCCTTGAATCCAAGGAATATTTCTTTTTATTCTTTGTACTTTCCACAACTAGTAGCATGGTATAACAGTCAGTAGCATGTGTCTAGGAAATGTGTTCTACTTGACTGGTTGATTGGTAGACCAATTTACAGAGTGCGAGGTGGCTGTTTCTCTCCCAGCACCTTCCACCTCTCATGAAAACTCCACCCAGAGAAGCTATTTTATGTGAACTCAGGTTACTGTATGGAAATGGAGGTGAACATATGTAGATATTTGTATTATCATATCTATCAAATAAGATCTCTCAAATAATGATACTTACAAACTTTTCCTCATGCTTATTTGCAGGGTAATACATAGACAGTTGCCTTGGAAACACTCGCTCTGAATATTCTAAATTTTCTATAATGGAAAATCTTGCCTTTGCCTTATCACTTACACAGCCTCCCTCATTTTTGTGTTTTGCTGAGAATACATAATGAGATCCGAATGCTGATAAATGTCATTTTTGAGGACATAATTATTGTATTCATCTATTATGCTTTTCATAAACCCATTTTTCTCAGTCAAGCTTCTGAAGGGCAATTAGCTAATAAAAAATAAATTTTTAACTAATGCTATTTATAGTTGTGTTTTAACTGACCTCTCTGTAGTGTCCATTTCTTTTTTACTAGTGCATTTAAAAATCATTTTTTATTAGTCCTTCCCTCTGTAAATCAGAATTAAAGTTGACATTTTCACGTTTGATTTTGGGAAACACAAGTAGAATTACGCAACTTTTCAGTTGAACTGAACACAGACTCACCTTAACAATTCTGAATATACCGATATTCAGAAGTTGCATTTTCTACTAGACTCAGCAGAGTCTCCATTAGTTATTGTTACTGTTTACTCAGTTTTGAGCTAAACTGTCCCAGAGTGCCAATTAGATCCTGAGAGCAAGTCCACACACCACAAGGTGAAGAACAAGTTTGACAATTATCCTATTAATTTGATCTATGTTTACATGTAGATGGTCAAACCAGATAATTCAGTACACATAACTCACCCAAAGGACTTATTATCTGGATTGGTTATCTACATAGATCAAATTAGACCCTAATAACTCCCAAGCCTCCATTTTACTTTATGTCCTATAGACATAACCAAAGGTGATTCTACCTGTTATAGCCCATGCATGGCAACCTATCTGTGGAAAAGTGTATTCAACTTTCAAAGTTATCACATATTTACAAAAAAGGTCCTGAAATCTGAAGATGTCAAAAAAAAAAAAAAAAGCTACTAATGGGTTATTATTACATTTATCTTCCTGAGATCTACCAGAATATACATTTTTTTTAGGTTTGTGTTGCCATGATCTTTCTTTTGCATAGCATGAACCCTAAGATTGGTTTAAATATCCATCTCAGTCAGGGGTCATCTGACCACTTATACACAGATGCCTGTACTTGTCAATGACAAGTGTTTTACACTTGATCTTGTCTTAGCTATGGGAATCTGCTGGCAAGAATGTTAAATCAATCTAAGTACATCTGGTTGAAAGTAATTATTCAGGCGTTCCTTCTTTTACCATTGGCAGTGTCTGGCTACTGCATGCTTCAAAGACAAAGAATATTCATGTGTGTATTAGCAAGGCCTTTCTGAAGCATAGTAAGTATCCAATAAATGATTGAATAAATATGAATATTACAGATACTAAACATAAATATTGTAGGAAAAAAAGAAACAACAACAATGAAGAGGAAGAAATATCATACTAATCACACCACCCTAAGGTAACTACTATTGATATTTGGGGCCATTCTTCTAGAAAAGGTTTAGTATATACTTTATGTACTTTCACCAGTATATTCTTTAGTATATACTTTATGTATTTGGAAGAGCTTTGTAAACCTTTTTTACAAGTCAGTATATCACTCTTTTCCATACAAATAAATGTACTTCTGTCACTGTGAGAGACCTGGTTTGCACTCTTGTTAATATGTCTTCTTATCAATGCCATGCTCCCCGCCCTTGTGTAGGTGCATACCTCTTTCCATTGTGGCTTTGACACCCTTATATGGAGCTTCCTCCACTGCGCTTCCCTCTTGGACTTTAACCCTTTTGCCAGGCTGCCTCATATTGAGACCTTCTTGGACCCCCAACAGCAGGGATTCTCTCATCATACTTAGGCTCTGACAGCCATTCTGGGATATTTTTATGTATGGGTGTCCTTCCCACTCTGCTCAAGCTCTGGTACACTCACCTGGCCATCATCCCATGTGCACAACCTTCTCTCTTGCATGGGGCTCTCAGTCCTCATACTGGACTCCCCTCCTTTATGGAAGCACTGCTCGCTCTATTTGAGTTCTTACATTTCCTCAGAGGCATTAGCGGCTTTTCTCAGCCTCTATATTATGGCTTACCCTGTTCAGTCCCACCTAATAGACTTAGGACTGAGTTGTTTAGGAGGGGAAGGGAAGGGGAAATGAGGGGAAGGAATGGGTGACAAAGAAGACCTCTTTTTATAAAAAATAAATTAGTAAGAATCTGGCACTCTACTACGTGTTTTGCCATATTATCTCATTCAAATCAAGACATGCTCCTCCAGAACATGTACCACAATTATTGTTACCAATCACTGTTAATTTTATTATTATCAATTATGTAACTGATCTTATAGACATTGAAAAGAACTTTTCTACTATCAAAATATAAGTCATAAAGATAGAATTTGAATATTCACTTGTCTAATACCAAACCATGTTCTTAACTATAAGGTAGAATGCTTCTCCTTCTGTAGTTTTAACCCTTGGTTTTTACATGGCTGATTTAAAAGAAAAATTACATCAATTTTTCCATTTTAAATGTGTAATATTGCTAAATTAATGCAAGTTAACAATTCTACTCCTTTACTTTTATTATGCTATAATAATCTCATTTAATTATTTTCCTTTTTACTTTTATTGACTTACCTTGTCTCTTAATTTATCTTATTTACTTTTTATTTTTATTTTGCCACTTAATCTTATTTATTTTATGCCCTTTTTCTTGCTATTTTATCTTTTTGGTATATTTTCATAAGCACTGCTTCCTATTCTTAATACATTTTTACCATGTTTCTAGTAGTGGAAAACAAGACAAACAAAAAATCACCCAGAAAGAGAGGGACTGTGAAGGTATAACAAGACCTTGCAGGAAGGTCTCCTCTTGGCCAGCTCCTCCCACTGTTCACCAGAGTGCCCCTTTTCTCTTCATATGTAAGCTACATTATTAATTCGAAGTCAGTTAAAAAAAAAGATCCTATAATCATTATATCCATCTTCAAAATGAGAAGGATGAAACCTTTTGTTTATTTGTTTATTTAGCATGGGAACTCACTTCATAGCAAATCCTGTATATAGATCAAGCATGGAACCTAGAAAACAACCTTAAGCTTACTAGGTTAAGTTGTAGTTAGGGGGATGGGTGGGAAGTCTAGAGACCTACCTATTCTAGGCCTCTGCCTTGGTCTCCCCCCTGGTAGACTCTGTAAAAGTTCTTTATTAATCCTAAAATCTTCTCTTTATACTATTAGAAAAACTAGTGTTAGCATTCAGTAGTTCTCAAACATGAACATGCATCAGAAAAAAAACTGAAGAGCTTGTTGAAGCACAAATTCCTTGACACCCCCTCTACCAGAGATACTGTGCTTCACACAAGTTCCCAGATGCTTCTGATGCTGTGCTCCAAGGACCACACTCTGAGTAACACTGGGTTAGACTATTACCTAGAACATTTATAGCCACAAAATACTATGCTCTATCTCCAGATTCTCTCCACTCTCCAAGTTCAATCACAAAAATATTTATTCTCAACTTGTCCTTCTTACCTTTGTTGTTAAAGCATTTTTGCCTGGGTCTTCTGTTACGCAGGTGCAAGAATAAAATGGCCTAATTTCCACACCCAGAGATTAAAGAGAAAATGGTGACTTGATTCCATATTTGATTTTAATGTCCTCTCACAATTTTTCTTCTACACTTTGTATAGCTAAGAGAAGAATCAAAATACATATGAACTACTAACGTTCCTGTTACTCCTTATGGGTCCAAGAAGACCAAATTTTTAAAATAAATAGAGCTTATGCTAGTTTTTAAAATAATAGTTTGTATATATTGCATATTCTTTCCCTATAGAACTATATAGTAGCCTCTACAATGGAAAGACAGTCCAAGGTGTATACTCTTATAAGTTCTTCTGAACATCTGAAGTATCTGCTAGACAATGTCCATCATCCCACTGAAAGGAAGTACAGTAAGAAGTTCTTTTGTCCATTTCCAAATCTTGAACACTCTTTTTTTTTTTTTTAAATTTCCTTTTGTTGCAGTGTCTTTGTCTTTATACCCAGGGTGCCTAGGTGGCTCAGTGGGTTAAGCCGCTGCCTTCAGCTCAGGTAATGATCTCAGGGTCCTGGGATTGAGTCCCACATCGGGCTCTCTGCTCAGCGGGGAGCCTGGTTGCCTCCTCTCCCTCTGCCTGTGTCTCAGCTTACTTGTGATCTCTGTCAAATAAATAAATAAAATCTTTAAAAAAAAAAAAAAGACTGCTATACCCATATAACTTTATGTGGACTCTACAAAGGAAAATGGGGGGGGGGGGTAGTTGTCACACAGGGAAATGAGGCCTGCTGCACCTCATTGCCACTCACCAAAGGACCTTCTTTAACACAGGAAGAGCAGATAGAGCAGCTAACACCAGACTTCATGAGTTCTAGCAACTCAATGACCGTCAGCAACTAGGTTACTGGTGATTGGAAAGAATAGCCCAGTGAGTGCTCTCTGGGTAGGAAATTACCTTTTTATAGAGGACGACACTTTCACCAAGAGAAATGGATGACTAATGACTGGATTTCAGGTGGGGATATATGTTGGTGTCGGAGAGGTTTTAGAGTGGGGGACCTGAATCAGAAGGAAAAAGCATAAGGATACTAAAGTAAAACCAACTACTGAGACATTTAATCCTGTTTGGCTCACATGTCGGCATACCTAACTGAAGAACCTAAGGGATTATGCTAGTCCAGTGCCATGCTGCTGGATTCCAGTCCCGACTGAATGGGAGTTGTTATGAAAACCTGCCTGATTTCACACCTACCTGCTAAAAGATGTTATCACCCTGCCAGCTCTCTGAAGGAGATAGGCCGTTCTGGGAGAAGAAGAGCAGGCTGACAGCCCTGAAATGTGCCCTGGGTTTTACAGCTGGAAAAGACATAGATCAGAGTGGTGATTTAAGAAAATCCTGTCCCACGTGGATTCTGATAAATATGCAAGCACTAAGACATTAAGCCACCTTTGTCAGCAATCTTAGATCCTATTTTTTTTTCTTTCCTGCTAAGTTCTTTTATTAGCCACAATGATAATGATGCTAATAATAATCTACTTATTCCAGCCTCTGGAATGATTCTTAATAATTTATGATCTCCATTTTTGTCTAAAATTCAGCACAATTCAGCCTAAAAAAAGAAAAAAATGAAGTTACACACAGAAAATGAATTATGCACCAAATTGTAAATATTCCATTTCTTTTGCTGATCTGAAACTCCCCAAAGAAATATGAACACTTGATTTAAAATTCAGCTGCAGTGACATTTCCTAGCTGGAAAGAATACTTGCACAAATTCACAAGTATTTGCAAAAGATAACTTTTTTGGTGGATACTAGTACATTCTAATGTGTTTTTAAAAACTATCCTATGCTTATATTCCCAAAAATGAATAAAATATTTCTTCGTGGAAGCTTGTTCAGTGAATAGACTTTTGCAGTGTTTCAGCCAGAGGGACTTTGCATTGCTAGGGATAACTTCGTGATGGTAAAGAGGTGTGTGACAGAAGCTTCCTGCCTGGCAAGAGGTGTATAAATGCCTGCTATTGCACTGCAGACTTAACTGGTAGGCATCTTGGCCAACTGATATGTCACAACCGAAAACTATGAGCCCACTAAAGTCTGAAGGGAGATGGGAAGCTGACGTGTTATGTTTTCACCACAGTTTCTAAACATGAAGAGCAAGTAAATTAAGCTCAGAAAAATCTCTTTTCTTCTTGTGACTCTTTTGTTTCTTTATCTTTGTTTATCTTTTTGTTTTCTTTAAAACACTGCTCGACTAGGACAGGATTACCTTCCATTCTTGATCTGCTATGGTAAATGATTTCTGATGAATCAAATATACCAACTGTCGAAGTACTTTAGTCACATGGGAGAATAAGCAGAAAATGCAGCTGAGCCAACATCCTTCTTTATTTTGATGATTTTGAGAACACACAGACATAAAACACATTATTGCACCTGAAGTATCTTGACACTGTAGTGAATAGTTGACACAAACAATTTTTTTCCATATTAGTAATAACTGATCTATCACTAGTACTAGCTTCCATTGATATTAGTTGGTTTAATAGTCATTTAACACATACATAGTGACTATATATTTCACAGCTTTTCGTTTACTTTAATCGCAAACCCTGGGAAATGGCATGGCAGGGATAGTTTACCCTATTTTTTCTATGGATAAACTAAGGATTATGGAGTTTATAAATTAGAATTCTAGTTCTTGCTTCCTGCCATTAATCAGATTAGCTGTCACTCAAGAGGAAGTCTATGGATTTTAGGGGCCAGAATCACCAAGGGCTTAGCATCGTCTAAAACTCTAACACTACCAAATGAGAGTATGTGGGATCAGCACCTAAATGTACATCAAACAAGCACCTCAAAATGGCCTGTTTCTAGGAACTTCTTCCCTAGCTAAATCTAGGATTTGTTTGTGTCATCAATATTACCTGGTATATCCATAAATGTTCTTTTCATCTGGAACAGTGGCAACAGAAGCAGAGGCCTGGTTAGACAGCTCAGATTAAAGGAAAAGATGATGATAAGCAATGGGAAAGAGAAGAACTCTGTATCTGAAAGAAATGGCAAGTCAGACAGGAATAATAGACTGTAGCAACAAGTTCACTGGGTGAGAAATGCAGCCGTGCACACCCCCAGAGGTCTCGTGTTTCCCTGAGCTTTGGAAAACACTGTTACCTCTCCAAAGAATTTCAAACTGGGCAAAAGCTACTGGAATGAAAGTGGGTAGATACTTTATTTTATTTTATTTTACTTAAAAAATTTTTTTTCATGAGACAGGTCTACATAAAAATGTTAAGTGATAAGATTTGTTTTCTTGTATTCTTCCGCTTTCCCTTCAAAACCCTTCTCTGTTTGATAGCTGCATACTCCAGTCCCACACACTTTGCCATTACTCTAACAGCCGTGAAGAGCCCAAATGATAGAATCTCTAATGGTGAAGTGTGAACCTGGTGATTGCCACTGAAGGATTAAATATCACCTTTCAGGTGGAGGTATCACTCACTCACTCCCTCCCACACCACCCAACACAGATGTTGCCTCCCCATCTGCTGAGAAGATATATCCAGATCCTTAGATTTGTAGCCAAACCAATCCTGCCTATATCCCAGCTCAGTTCAACTTAGATCACTCTCTGTTTCACTGCAGTTCATCTGTAGGGCCTGGCTGAGAGAGGATTGGAAAAAAATCTCATCACTCTTCCTTGCTTTCTGTATATGTCCCTCAGGAGCTGCCAAGTCAAACTTTTCAGCTAGGTTACATTCTCCCACAGTGAGGCAGCAAGTTTCAAGGAACCTACAGAGCTAATCAATTTTGGCAGAGGGAAAAAGAAAATCAATCCCACTATTTTTTTGTTTTTGTCATTGTTTATAAAAGAATAACTAGTAATTGACCTTTTTCACTTTTTCTAAAGTTTCGTTGTCCTTAAAGAAATAGCATTGCTGAAAAACAAAAAGTGATCAATCAAAATAAAATTCTCATGCAGGTTTCCATTCTCTCTTCCTATTAATATTTTACATACGATGTCATTGTTAGATAACACAAAGCATTTATCACATGCTAAAATGATATGCAACAGTCTCCTACACACACACATACACACACATACAATTTCCAATGAAATGCTGGCATTATTGCAATTGACAAAGTAGCCTAACACCATATTGCAGTATTACTAAAAGCAATAAAGCCTTTGCTTTTCCCATGAGGTATATCTAACAACAGTTCTCCCCTCTGTCTCCCATTCTTCCAATCACCCTCCCTTTTCAGTCTCCTGGCTTATCAATATATCAAAAAGCAAATGTGATGACTCCTCCATATATCTGCTTTTCAGATTTCATTCACCTCTGACCTATAATGTTCCAATTTAGCTCAAGTACTTTTATTTATGCTATTCCTTAGACCTATACATTTTGATCAAAGAAACGACACTCGCTGTTCAGTGCCTTCAGAGAGCACTTTGCAGGTACCATCCGTTCAGAAAAAGCAGTCACCCAATACATGAGATTGTGACAAGGTATAATGTAATGGTAGTTATGCGAACCTCCAATAAACCAGTGCTACTTCACAGATTACTTGGAGAGAAAGTCTCTTAGCGTGCTTGAAGAAGTATGAAATGAATTTCATTTCCTTCTCATTTGCCTTGCTTCTGAAAGGTTTCATGCAAGATATGTGACCAACTATTATAGTACTAATCCATCCATGACAGAGCTCAATTTTCTCTGAGAATTTACTTCTGAATGGGCTTCCGAAATACTTGAAAGCTCAAAATTAAAGTACACTGAACAGAGCAGCCACTGAGCTGTGGACAACTGTCAGTCAAGAAAATCAGTCGGAACAAAATGTAAATTAGATTTTATTTTATTTTATTTTATTTTTTTTAAAGTGATCTATAATGATGAGGTGGTAAAGTTTTATAGCCCATTTCCAAACAAGAACAATAAGGAGGGAAGTGGCAAGAACTGTTGTTGTGAGCTTTTCTCATTACTGCAAATGAAAATGGGAGCTTGTGTTACGGAAACTCTAGAAGTGATGTGCAACACTGCGGCTTGTTGCATGCACTCTTTGTTCTGGTGGCTGAGAAAGTGCAATGACGGGAACTGTCTGCCAGTCACTTGAGATACCAGGAGTGCGTTCCAGTGCTTGGTGCGATAGGTGGGCAGAGATGTCGTCCCTGGCATCACCTGTGTCAAGGATGGTTTTGATCTATTGAAAGGCAGGATTTTTAAAATCCAATACTGTTTGACTCCAAAAAGTTAGAAGGTTAGGGATCTACTGGACAGAAATGGAAAACGTGATTGGCAGAAGGTAGGTTTCCCTAGATGCTGGGATCAAAAGCTTTTGTTTGGTGCCCACCCTGCTCAGTGTATAGAGGAATACAAGAACAAGTAAAGCTTCTTTATTGATCTGAAAAGCTAATATTTCTAGTAATAGCATGGAGGGAGGGGAAGAGGAGGAAAAGTGCTTCCAGAAAGTTCTCAATTTATAATCTAAGCAACAAATTCAGGGTCAAGCAGTTCCTAAAAATGAAATGTGCAGTATTGCTGAAATAACAAGAGAATCGTTGACCAGACCTATGTAAACAATAAACTCATGCTATTCTAGTTGAATTAGATACTTCCAGAGTATTTCTATTTCTTTTTGAGAAGTCTGGGTACATTTTAAGGGGGCATTGACAACTAGGGGCAATCAGGCATGTGAGGGCCTGATAGTGCCTTTGCAGAAGGTATCACTCCCAGCCTTACAAGAAAAGATAATTCCAGAGGGAGTTACAGCATTAAAATATAAATAGAACATTGCTGGGTGTGATGATGCCAAACAGGAGAATAAAACGAGGGCGGAGTCTAAGGTTTTCAGAGAAAAGACTACTAGCAAACTTCGTTCTACCACTTCCTGGTACTAGCTGGACTTCCTGGTGCATGTTTGGTTTGCTTTGGTTGTTTAAATAAATAGAAGAATTTAGTTTTTCTCAGGCTGGAAATCAACTTTGAAATAGTAATACAATCAAATCAACCTGATAAAGGGGTAGAAGGTGATTATTCAAAGTTTCACAAATCTCTGTCAGTTTCGTCTTCCAGGATTTGTGTACTAGAGGAATATCTACAACAAGTTAATGCATTTCAAGGCCCTCCTTTTCCCTCCTCTTTGGCTGAATAAGGAGTAAGCCACCATGCCACAAAACCACATGCTCTGGTCCCAGTTCGTGATGACGTTTAAGGACACTTGATTTAAAAAACCCATTCAATTTGAGGCTCAGAATAATGGAAAATTGGCAGATTGTCTTTTTTTTTGTTTTGTTTTTTCCTTTAAGGCCAAATTTAACAGGTTTAAAACATCCTTATAATATTAGCTATTGAAAATAAGCTTGGGTTTTATATTATATTTGAGTACAATAATTAAAAGAAAGTTATTTAAACCAGTTTTAATAACATAGAAACTTAAAAAGGTCATTGCAGTAAAAGCATCATTTAGGCATTTTTATAAGCATGGGGTGTAAAATACAGCCTGTCATAGAAGGCCTCATGTACCAAGTTAAAATAAAATCTGATGTGTTTCTTCAGAAAAATGTTTAAAATAAAAATGGGTGATGGGGTGCCTGTGTGGCTCAGTGGGTTAAAACCTCTGCCTTCAGCTCAGGTCATGATCCCAGGGTCCTGGGGTCGAGCCCCGCCTTGGGCTCTCTGCTCAGCAGGGAGCCGGCTTCCCCCTCTCTCTGCCTGCCTCTCTGCCTAATTGTGATCTCTGTCAAATAAATTTTTTAAAAAGGAAATCTTTAAAAATGGGTGAGAGAGGGCTGGAAGAGGAGAGGATGAAGGGTAATACCTCCAGAAAGTTCTCAGGTTATAAGAGGAACTGCAAGATACAAATTCGGTATCACATAGTTGCTGCAAAGCAATATTGTCTGAAGCTGAACAGAGATTTAGTGAACAGATCTATGGAGACCATAGTCCCAAGTCATTACAGTCCAGTCAGACAACTTCTAGAGAGGTTGTTTTTTGGGTCTTGGTTTTTTTTTTCCCTCTTCTTTATTTTTTTGGTGCAACCTTTTAAGTGGCATTGACAACGAAGGAGCAACAGTATGGCAGAAGCATGATCCTGATCCTGTTTGAAACATTGTTGAAAGATTTGGTCTGTTTGACCTGCAGCAGAGAAGACTAGGAGGAGAAGAGCATGGTAGAGGGACTCATCAGACCCATCACATAAAAGACTCTTTATTTACCTTTTTTAACATGGGCTTTGGAATAATTTAAGGGAGCAATAAAGAGATAAAAGCCTTTTTCTGTCTATGTCCTAGCATCATAACTGGGATAAATAGCTGATACTGTCATGAGGTGGTGAATGGTAGAGGGATTAAGGGCATGGGCTCTAGCTCTGGGCTGCCCAGGTTTAATTCCCAGCTTGACCTGTAAGTTCTGTGTAACTCTGGACACATTAATACATCTCTCTAGGCTCTTTTATTCTGCAAGAAAGGTATAAACGCAATAGTAACAGCCTGAAGTATTACCCTGAGCATTAAATGGGCTTCTAACTGTAAAGTACTTAGAGAAGTTCTTGGCCTTGAAAGGGTGTGTTGAGAGATTTTAGCCACCATCATGGTAACCCTGTGAAGAGACGGCCTGGCAGGGAGAGCTGTTGCCAAATGAAAGGGTATACCTGGACACCCATTATGATGGCTAAGCAGGGTGATTGGTTTAAGGTTCCTACCAACTTCAGTAATTTAATTAAACATTTCTTTAACATAAAGAAGAATTCTTGGAGGTATTTAAAAATAGTTGTTTCTGTAGGAATAGTCCAGTCTTGACCAGGTTCTAGGAAAAAAGCTAACATAAAGCCTTCCAGAGTGTATTTCTTCCTCTTCCCATTATTATTACAGTCCTAAGAACCCCAGAGCTGTAGGAACTAAAATGGAAGTTGGGCTGAAGATGATCTCTCAGTCATATGGTGAAGTAGCTGGATTGCCTTCTTAGTTCTCTTTGCTCACAACCTGTACTATACCTTCCCCAACCAATCTGTCTGTGTGTTTCCTTCTCCCCACTCATTAACAGAACTGAGAGGGTGTGAAAGTCACAAACGAAGGCACACTGGAAGATGGAAGGATCTTGGGTCATGAATCACAGCAAAGAAAGCCTCCTACCAAAGACGTGAATTCTTAGAAGAGCAAGAAATTAACATGTACTGTATTAAACCCCTGAGGCTTGGTGCTAAACCAAACTTTGATATCATCTACCCTCACAGAATAGAGAAAGAAATACCATACCTATTTTAGTGATGGATGAAGATACTAAGACTTAGAAGATCCCAGACTTCCTTAGTCCATCCCATTCTCTGTTTAATGTAGTAGGTGTCTTCAAATGCTGCAACCAAATAGTAACAGCAGATAATAAATTAGGCTGACACTATATAAAGCATTGTTCTTGTATTTCTGTGCATGGGTCACAGCCTTCCTATCTTTAAGTGCCCCTAGAAGATGAGCATTATAATTACACCCATTTAACAAGTGAGGAAATTGAAACATAAAGATATAAAACAATTTTCCCATGGCCATAGGAGGTGGTTCCAGGATTAGAACTCAGATAGCATGATTCATACTCTGACTGACTACCCAGCATACCCAGCATACACCACAGCCTCCAGACAACAGGGGATTTCACTTCATTATGTGACTTAATGCCCTATGGGAAGCTGATCAACATTGACAAAGGGCAGAAGTAAGAATTATATGCAACCTGTGTTATGTGACTCTTGCTTTTGATTTTTCTTGATATTCAGTGCTTCTGGTAGGAATCGAAATCATTCAGAGACTTTGCTAGAGATCTGTTCATTTGCCACGAGCAGAGGACCATTTTGCTCGTGAATGCAGAAGTCTCGATGGCTGACATGGAGTAACTGACTTACCTGCTGGTTTGGGGTCCTGGCAAAAAGAGCTGAATTACCATGCTGTTAGTCCCATTACAGGTATGATCCCTGAGCAACAATGATTGAGAGCTACTTTGTGTTTGTTCGTTTCCTCGGTAATGAAAAATAGTGGACCAAATATAAGCTCTCTTCACATCTAGTCAAAAGGGCTAATGCCAGCAGTACAAATCTTTGAAACCAGAAAAAAAAAGAGAGAGAGAGAGAGAGAGAGAGAAAGGAAAGAACTAATAGATTCCATTGGATTCCTTTTTCCTATGTTCTCCTGAACATCACTGTAGCTAATGGACTTTGACATTATTTTGTGTCTCCAAGACTATTTTTCTTTCTTCCTCTTGGGCTTCCCTTTCCTCCTCTTCTCCTTCCTTCTCTGCCACTTCCTCTTCTTTTTCCTTCTCTTATTATTATTATACTTCATTCTTCATTTAGAATTGCACTGTATTAGGTACAAAAATAATAAGAAATCAGAAGTTCCGTCTTCTAGAATAAACATCACCATCTGTGTTAAACTGTGAAGGTCCTTTAAAATACCTTAGCCTCAGTTCCCTTGGTGATAATTAGATAAAATATGTTTAAATCAGTCCTCTTTACTTCCATGGATATCATTAATAATGATAATAATTTTAAAAGATATTGAATTCATATACACTTTAGTTGTAGCAAAAAGAAAAAAAAATACCAGTTGTTACTATTTTTGTCAAGCTAATCACTGTACCTGAACACAAAATCACTTTCTTTATTCCTTTGGTATGCTCACTAGTCCATTTGGAATGGTTATTTCATACATATAATCTCCAATTCTTATAATTCAACTATTCTCTCTCTCTCTCTTTTTTTTTTTTTTTTATCATTAGACCTTAACAGGTCAACTAAAAGGCATAGCCTTCTTTTCTCTGAACTCCCAACACACATTCGTACCAACCATTTGGCAGTGCATGTCACATATAATATTCTCTTTTGAGTTGTTATTAAAAATTTGAAATGCATTTAACTTTTTATGAGTATTAATTTTTATTAAAATTTTTTGTATAATCTTCAAAGAAAGGATATTTTTTATAGTCACAATAGTATCTTGCACAGGGCTTTGAACATAGTAACTGCCCCCAAACTGTCTAGATATTAATAATGGGCAAACTACCCAATATTGACAATCCCATACCTCAGCAAAGCTGTAGTCAGTTAATGTTTATGGTCTCTGTAAGGAATCTTCTGTGTTTTGTAAGGATTTTGCTCCTAACTAGAAATGTTCTGAAAGACTAACAAGTGAGTTAAGTTATAATCCTGCAGATTCTCATTATGCTTTTCATGTTTATATGGAACTTCCTGGAACTCCTTAGTATTTCCAGAAGTATCCAGTTGTTTCATACTCCTTGATGGAGATGAGGGAGGACTAAAGAGATGAGGCATACCAAGAGCTTCTGGCACTGAGATTTACCATCAATTGGCTGGCGCCCACCTAATTATGATTTGGCCATGTCTTGCCTTCTCATTTATTCCCTGTGATTATGGCAGGGTAGAACAACAAAGAATTCTGTATTGTCAGCCACAGGAAGGAAAAGTGGAACATAAATATTTTTCATCTGCCAAGTAAGTATTTTTATTCCATGGGCATAGTGTTTTTTGTATTTAAAATGACAGATCCTGTCACAAAGGGTCTTAATATTATATTGAAAAGATATCTGTATTACAGCAGAGGTTAAAAAACTCATTTATTTATAAGACTCTCAGGTCCTGGAGAGGTCTTCTGCCTCTTTCTCCCTGCAGACAGTTAATATCATTGAAAATAAAAAGCTGTTATATTATATGACAAGGCACAGTGGTAATAAAAACAAACACAGGCTGACTGGTGCCAGAAATGTGCTCCAATGCTGGTAAACTGTTGGCTCTAATTGGAAAAAAGTAGGTGCTGGGTTTTTTTTTGTTTTAGTTTTGTTTTGTTTCCATTTGTTTGTTTGTTTTTCTAGTTATTTTTACATACAGAACCCAATGCATTAAAAGTTACACAAATAGGTTACACAAAATAAAGTGGCTTTATTTCACGAGGTTTTTGGGTTAAGAAAAAGTAAAACCACTGAAAGGAGTAGAGGAAGGATGGGAACTGATCATGGAGCTGGCTAGAGGCACAGCATGTCTGACCTAAGCTACAGAGAAGCCTGCAGCTTGAACAAAGCAAGGGACCGCAAACCAAAAGAGCCTCTAAAAGGAGGAGGGATGTTGTGCACTCCCCAGAAACCAGTGTGGGCTTTCGTTGTCTTTCTCCTGGAAGCTTTGGAGCTTAGCTGGAAGAATGAAGACATGGACATGTTGCCTCCTGAACATGCAGTCGGTAGGATACAGATTTTCTCCTCACATCGAACACCTTCTAGGCTTCCTCCACAGGATTCTACCGAACTATGTCTGAGCACCAGCTCACCAGAGGAGGCCAAAGGCCGCTCGCACTGCTGAAGTAAGGGCTAGGGAGTGGCTGGGCCACAGCAGACACACGGGACACCAACCATCTGCAGACTGGCGGGTTATCATGAGAGCTGCCTGGACACATGTTAGCAAACCTGTCCAGAAGAAAACAAATGCAAAGCTGGAGTGCTCTTCAGTGAGAAACCAGTCGTCGTGCACTGGAGCATACAAACTGAAAGGACTAAAAATTCCATTTAACTTTTCTTCTCTAAGCCAAGGTTCATCATAGGTGATGAAGAAACAGCTGGAGGGGTGGTGATAATTTCATTTTTTAATTTGTCTTCTCTGCTCTAGGCATTCTTCAACTCAAAGCAATGCTTTTAGCTTCTTTCATTCTGCTTGTTTGTGTGTGAAGGAAAACCAAATTAGATCAAGGACTTTATCAGTCAAGGCCACGGTCCATCTTGAATCAGTTCATTCAGCAAGGATTTACCTGGTACTGCTGTGGAGATGGCATTACATAAGGAGTTACAGAGAATCCACTGTTCCCACCCTAAAGCACCTACCTTCAAGGAGGAAGGAAAGTCGTGCAGAGAAAGGTCTCCAAAGCAATGTCAGGGACTGAGGTGGAAAACATGACAAAAGTTTGTAGGAGGGAGACATATAGTAATTTTACTGAAAATACATTTTTGTTTTTTATTTTATTTGAAAACTGCAGGATGTATCTATCTCATCTGAAGGGCAGACCTAGCTTATAAATTTATGTGAGTGTAAGTGCAAAGCATTTTTTTTTCTAATTCTAAAGAGAAATTGTGATTTAAACAAATTTGCTCATTTGTAGAAAATCCGTGGCTGGGGGACAATGCTTATTACTCTAATCATTCTGAAATATGTTCTTCAAACTGTGGTAGCACCACCTCAAAACGCAGTGCTAGCCCTCTGCTCTCTGCCACGAAATGCTACAGTGAAAGTCAGCCGTCTGCACCTGGAGAGCGGGTCCTCACAAGATCCCAGCCCTGTCAGCACTCTGATCTCGAACTTTTAGCCTCCAGAAGTATGAGAAATCAAGTTGCATTATTGATAAGACACCCCCACCCCCCAAATGCGGTGTTAAAAAAGTTGTTGTGGGAAAGAAAATTAAGTGTTTATCTTCAGAGATCTGGAATGATGGGCCATGCAAGGTTAGAGCTTATGCCGTTTACAGCTCACTAGGTCCCATCATGGAAGGGGGAGATGGAACTGATTCAGGACTTGTGGTTTAGACTATGATAAATCTGTTTCTAAAAGTATCCCTTCCCTAGTCTTCGTGGCCACAGCAGAGAACCCTTGAGCTTCTGTATGTACATTTACACATCAATTAGACTCTGAATTCCTGGCAAAAAGTAGTGATAAGCCAGCATATGGCTGGCATAAAGTAGCCCATGAAACTGTGGAATAGACCTTCTCTGTCCTCTTTTCTTGAAATGAATAAGAAAGATGTAATCTTAACAAAACTAGTTCTCTTCTTCCCTATAGTTGAATACTCTTGCAGATGTTAACTTTTTTACATATTTGGGTATAGCTAGGCATTGACATTAGCCTCTGAACTACGTGGCTGAAATCAGTGTCTAAATGGGGGGTTACTGGCAAGAATTCTAGTTTCCTGTTCAGCTCACATGAATTTCTTCCTTGAGTAACCTTCCATAATGTTTGTGATATGCTATGAACCACATATTTTGCTGCTTTTAAATTTTTGCCTTTCCTGACTTGTAATATTTACTGTGTCTGAAAACGTACCTGCTCAATCTGGAGCAGTGGCAGAGATTTCTTTATTTATATCTTTATTGTCTCCATTTTGGGAATAAGTCCCAAACAGGTGCTTGACATGCCCTTAGCAGGAGAAAATATTCAGTCTTGTTTGCGGGGGGGTGGGGTGGGGGGAGTGGTTCAATGGTGGTATGTATATGGTATAAGACTATCAGGACGTGGCTTTATGCACAATGGGGTGAACCATCAGTATCCTACAACAAGCTTTTGTGGTGTGCCTATGATGTAGAAGGCATTGTGCAGGTGCTATGTCAGGGCTAGGGCACAGACATGAAGAAAACATGGCTCTTTGACCAGGCTTTTCCACTCAGTTGAGAAGAGCCACTCCATAAACTGTCAAAAAACATGCCTAAATTTAAAGGAAGCTATGATTAGTACCCAAACACAACAATTGTTAAGGCTAAAGCAAAGGTAGATAAAAACTCCAAAGGACAATATTTTACCAGGACAGTCAAAAATGATTAGGCAAACCCACATTTTACAATATGGAAGCCAGCATATCTGGTTAAAAGTAGGAGGAATGCAGGTCCCAACTGGGATGGTTAGCCTATATCATAGGGCCAGAAATCTGTATGTTTTGAAATATCTTAAAGTCTCAATTTTTTTTTTTTTTGCTATTTGGTGACCCATAAGCAACATCATTCATGACTAACTTGGCCGTGGAAATACTCAGTGTGTTTAGATTAATCAGTTTGTCAAGGTTGTTTCCTGGGGATACACACTTCTGTTTTTACTAATCTATATTTAAGCTATGCCAGGACATGACATTATGTCAAAAACAACCTAATAGAATGATGTTCACTGCTCTCCAGAAGGCACTTCGCATCCCAGGTTTAGCTATTTTTGCTGACCAAATTTACATGTATAGAAATGTCTTTCACATTTAAAATAGGTAAAAGGTTAGCCAGAGTTCAATCAAGCTAGTGGTTAAAAAGATCAGTCTAACTCAGAATTCAGATGTTGGATAACAGAGCTTGCAATTTCCTCTCTGTGGCTCTGTGTCTCTTGTCTCTCTCTCTCTCTCTTTTTCTTAAGTTCCTTTAGAGACCAAATGAGATAAATTGCTATCTGACCCATTGCTTGGGGATAAACATTAAATGGTTTATCTGGGCAACCCAATCACCTCCAGCCAGAATGGAGAACTGGCCTAAATAATGAAGGTGTGTGTCATTCATCTCTTTGTCTGACTCCTGGTAACCTTGACAGGAATGAGTGGAGACATGCTGATTTGTATACACTCAATAATTCAAGGTGTTTGCTTATCTTTCCTTGTCAGATGCTGCTCATCCCAAGTCTATGTTACCATCTAATTAGCCTTTTTTTTTCTACTTTGCTTTTCCATAAAGCTTTCTTTTTATTTCATGAATTTAATTTGCAACCAGCCTCGCTTTTATCAAATGCAGCACTTATTTCATTTGTTAACATGTTTTTTTCAGTTTCTTATTCATACCCTAGATATGCCTCCCCATTTTCGATTCCTCCTCAGTGAAATAATCCATTTGATTTTGCTTTCTTAAAATATAAACGAAGTGTATGTATTAAAAATATTATTTCTTAATTGTGATTGTTAAAATCAGATGGTATGTATTTTTGCCTATGAATTCTTTCTCTGGCATGTTTTCATCAGCATTTTTGCTTTTAGTGCTCTTCATAGAAGACTGTTTTTTCTGCTAACTTCAGGTCTAATACTGGTTTTTAGAAGTGAAATATTAGAACTGATTATTAGTATTTCTGGTACTCCCCTTTATGAGTCTTCAAGGAATCAGCCTCTCCCAAACCTTTGGTCTTGGCGTTTCCCTGTGACTTGCTATTACCAATAAAATATAAGAAATGATAGAAATATATAATTGCTTGTGCAAGACTCTGCTGTGTAATTCTCTCCCTTGACTCTGGCTGTGGAGACACTGCAAAGCTGGGCTGTTCCATGAAGAACAATTGCCCTGGGGAAAGGAGGATTTGCTACAAACTTTGGGCAAGTGAAGAATAAGCCTTTGTAACTCTAGGTCACTGAGATTTGGGGAGTTGTTATTTTAGCATAGCCTAGCAAAACCCAATTGACACACTGCTTACAATTTTTAAGAAGATTTTATTTATTTTATTTATTTGAGAGAGCATGAGTTGTTGGGGGGGGGGGGCGGGTTGGAAAGAGACTCCCCACTGAGCAGAGGAGCCAGACATGGGGCTTGGTCCCAGGACTCAGGGATCATGACCTGAGCCAAAACTAGACACTTTACTTATTGATCCACCCAGATACCCCTCTATTAAAATTTTTCTGCAAAAGTATTCAGTCATTGATTCTCTGTGAGTCATAAACATCATGTGCCCAACATTGTGAAATGCCAAGAGGGAATTACAAAAGAAACTAACTTACCTGAGGTTTAACCTTAACAGGAAGACAAGGCTAAGACCCAATTAGAATGGAAGTTAGGCGAGTGTGTGTCTAAGCGCTTGGCTGTGAGGTCTGGATTCTAAGTGCTATAGAAGCTTCAAGAATGTATGAATTCCAAGTGGGATGAAATGGACCAACAAAGAGTAGAAAATTAGGGATTCTAGGATATGGAAAAGGCAAGACTGCAAGCCAGTGAAACAATAGGCAAGAAATGTGTTGAGGCAGAAAGAAGATGGATTTCACATGGATCAGTGTCTCCTTCCCACTTTTTATAATGTTCTGTTTCCCTGATTACTGAGCCCCTACTTACCCCTCCCTATTTCTTAACTTTCTCTTTAAACTGCCCAGCCACCTCCGTACCTTGAAGTTGAGTTCGGTTCACCCTGGACTCTTCTCCCTAGGGCAGTAGTTCACTGATTAAAATCAGTCCTTAACACTTCACTAGTATCAATTTTGTTTATCTTTGACATGGTCTAAGTAGAAAAACATGTATGCGAATGGCATGCTAAGAGTGAAAATTCATGTTATCAAAAGTTGATTACTTTTTTAATACTCAGCATTGTAATTTCGGATCTATTACGTGGCTTTCTAGTAAGGGCACCCTCAGCCCTGCACCACAGTTGCCAGGCACTTCTACCTTCCTGGCCCTTTCTGCTGAAAGGTGAGAATGAGATATACCCGCTTTGTTTGGATTCTATCCTCTTGAAATTGCCATTTCCTCTACAGTCTAGCCATCTTTTGACAACAGTTAAAAACACTTATAGTGAGAGAACAATGATCTAAAATCTACTGTAGTTATAACTTTGGGGATCTTAAGTGACTTAGAGAATTTATTTCCTTTAAAACTATAGAAAAGGATTCTATAAATGTGCTTTCTTTCCCATGTTGTATAGTATTATGGAAATGGTAGTTGGTTAAGTCTAAACACAATGGTTTAGACCAGTTAATTCAGATTTAAGAAAAAAAAAAATTAGAAACATTCTGACACAGAGACGAACTTCACAACTGGGCCCTGAGGGTAGTTTATATGTTATCTCGCTCATCCCTTTCATCTATATTTTTGAGAATAACATTGGTCTCTCATCCTTCCTGCTCGTATCTTATATGTTTCCCACATATTTCAGGATATTAATATTTCTGGAGGAAATTTATTCATTTTCTTTTTCAGAAACAAACTCACTATGGTCTTTTAAAAATGCTGGAAATGGTGGTTGGGAGCTACAAGTGAAAATTGAGTTCCCTCTGTTTCTTAAGTAAATCTGTCTTACAGGCCACCATGACAGAATCCTATGATCCAATTGAGTGATAGCAAGTGACTCTTCCCTGTCCACTATTCTCACTTAAATAACTCCCCGCCCCAGCATACCTACGTCTTGTGCTTGTGCTCAAAGTCCCATGTACTAGAAAGAGAACAAGCCATGTTTCACCTGTGTTGAAACTATCTTTAATCAGAGTGATATTTTTGCCTTTCCAACATTCAAAACCTTAAAATTCACACGAAGCCCTAACTGTATTTTCCAAGATGCTTTTGATCAGCTGGACACGGGCTCACCATTTGATTCGAACCAATGACCCAAGTCTCAAGTGCTCCATCTATTAGACCTGCATAATCATCCAGCTTAGCTGCACATTGTCCATTTTAATTAAGGGTGTGCTACACCCATTAGAGAAAGTTTATGAGCCAGAGGCTGAACTTATTTGTGCATGTACCAATCCCACAAATAGAGCTTTAGCACCTCCAAAAGAGTAAGAATAATAATAAAAATAACAATAATAATAATGAGAGTTGTGTCTCCTTGAATACCAACCTCCTGCTAAGTGCCCTTTCTCTGTTTGAATTTCTTGCTAATTCAATGCCATTAAAATAGATTCTCTTAAAGACTCTGTTCTGTCAAACACAAAAAATAGAGATATATAGAGTGTGGGATTTAATTATCACTGCTCTCTATCTCCAAATGTGAGTTTTTCTGAGTAATAATTGCCCAAGTTTGTCTTCAAAAGGCATTTTAATAGTGCTAATACTAGTAAATATTGCTCATTTTGATACTGATGTGCTGTTTTAATGGTTCCCACGGTTTCTAAAAGTCATTTCTTATCGTTTTACTGTAGAAAGAATCTTACTTTAATTATGTCATAATTGTTTGGAAGCCATAGAATCTTAATTAATGCCAATGGCTTCAAGGCACAAACCAAATGTAGAGTTTATATTCATGTTTGTTTCTTCATCTCTTCCTGCCTGAGAAGAGGCCCCCCATGAGCTTTTTCAAACTACAGACATTCATAGATGTTTTTAAAAGACTCTGGTGATGTCACTGCTTTATTTTTTAAGTCAGATTTTCTCAGCTTCACCTCAGATTTTAAAGGTTAATAAGGAATCAACATTCCATCTTCACAAGGAAATCTTTATCTCGAGAATACAGTTGTTCACTCTCCGTGGTAAGAGGCAGAAACCTCTGAAAGCTTGTTAGGTGAATGGGATGGACTCCAAATGTCTTCCCTTGGAATTCCTTGACTGCCTCAAGACAACTGCACTTTCTTCTCTTGAAAAATCACCTCCAACTAGCATACCACCAACTTGTTCTATTCATAATTTCCCACAGATGTATTTGCTCACTCTCTTGCCTCTACCTAGAATCCTGTTGTGTCCAAGTCCAAGTCCCAGAATCTTTCCTGCCAGTCACCCCGAAGCACAGATGAGCGTACTCCACTCATTTGGTTTTTAGGAGTCACATGTTGTCCTCATCACATTCATGACTCTTTTCTCTCTTAAAATCACTTTACAGGAAAGACCATGTCTCAAAAGCCTTTGAATTTTCCATGGCACTTTGCATAAGGCCTTGCTTGAAAAGCAGGTATTTCTTAAATACTGGTTCAGTGACTGCTTGTGGGCTTTCCCCTTAGGAACTCGCAAGGCTTCAGAGATGCATCCAGAAAACATATCTCTGCTTGGTACCAAAGAAGGAGCCTAGCGATTTATTCTCCTAAAAGCAGAATCTGGAAGTGATAGGAGATTCCATTTTCCTACACTTAACAGAAACAGGAAACTCGTGCATAGGAAATTAAATGATATTTCCCAGGATCCCACAACTAGTTAGCAGCAGAGCTGTACCTAGATCACAGGTTTCCTGACTCTAAATGCTCAAGTTTTCCATTCTAATTTTCGCAAGTATCACATCAATCACTTTCATTTAGCTCTTCCATGTATCCCATCTGATTGTCTCAGTCAAATGCCCATTATGCATGCTAGCTGGTAAGCAACAAAGAGCTATATGGAAACCATTGCTAATCTAACATCTCATTTTCTCTTTAGTTTCAATCTCCTACACAAACAGATTCAAATAACAACAATTCATTTATCTGAATTGATTTGCAGAAGGCTCGAAAACCTAAGTTTCGACTGAAATAGGGAGGGAATTTGCACATGCGGCCCTGAGGAGTAACGGGAATGAATGCAATCAGGAGCAGGGAAAGAGGAAAACAGAGAGGACGGCAGGACTTCTGAACTTGGTTTAGCTCCATGACTTGATGCCTGAGTATAGCCAGTGGAGTTGTTCATATCGCATGAGGAACCAGCAATCCTATGTAGGTCCACATGAGAAGTGTTGCAGAAATGCGGCAAAGAGGGAAAATGTCCCTATTCTCTTAAGAAAATGGCCTAGATGAGGGACTGTACAATTTAGTGAGCATAGAAGTAGTAGGAGTTAGCCCTGTCATCCCAGACATGGCGTTGTCATGGTTGGCTGTGCTCACTGCGGAGCAGTCAGGCCCCGTTCTGCCTTCTCCGGACATGCAACATAACTCAGGTGACATAAAATAAGAAAGGCCTGAAGAGCATGGCAGACATCACACGATGCAGTAACAGACTGAGCAAACCAGTGACGTGACCTTGGGAGAGGTATTTTGAGGAGGCTGGAGTTAGGGAAATTTCTGATACATCTATTCGGATGACCTCCTTCTACCTTCAGGTTCTTTTGTTTGTACTACACCCTATAATTAATATCCAAAATTATATTGAGAGTTAGAGTAGACACTGAGAACAGAGCTATGGAAGTGGTCAGGTTTTTCTCTTTAGTACTCCCAATTACCTTTGTTGCTATTATGGCAAAATTAATCATTACCTTAATATGCATCCCGAGGATAATGTCAGCCTGACCGTTCTGTGGGTGAACAGCAACGCTGGAATAAAGGAGGCTCCTAGAGTTCTAAATAGTTTTTTTATCATTGGTTCTCAGGCTTCAGCTGCTATATTTGTGATCCCGGAACAAACATCTCTTTGAGATGAATTAAAGAGTTTGCAGATAGAAAGCCTATCATCGTAATTGCTATAGTCAGTGGAAGTCCCTGACTAGGATCACTGTTGAAAACTGTTGGTACACAGGATGGCATCTGAAACAAAGTGGTATGTGAATCAACTTTGGCGAACAGGTATATGAGAATTATTATGAGCACATTTTTGGCCTGCTATCTTTTCTCATGTTTACCATCCATTATCTGCCTTTGTTCTGGTTCATGCTAGTCTTTTTATAATCCTTTTTTAAAAATACAAAATCAATACAACTTTAATTACAAAAAGCCCGTGGTGCCTCTTGAAAAACAGGATAAACAAAAAAGGACATTTTGAAAAGGGGCTAGTGATCTAAGAAGCATGACCTCAGGCTATCCTATTTCTAAGGGGCTATGTTGTTGATCTCTTGGTCCCATTATGATGATTTACACATCCATATCTGGCACCTTTTGTTCTTCAGCAGGCTTTGTGTATGGTAAATGGAGAATTGCATACCAACCAGGGGGTTGACATTTACAATGCTTTGTAGCATAAGATAGAGTCACATCTGGGCAAACATTGTCCCTGGTGGTTAGCGGCTCATATCATCTGTGCGTAGTCTGGCTGCCAAAATGATGAGCACTCATTAGAAATGTCCCATTTACTCTCAGAGCCAAATAAAAGCACAAACTAATCTAAAATGAACATTCACATGGTGTCTGTATGTGTGTGTTCAGTTTGTGCTGGCTTCTTCCAGGGGCATAAGACTGCTTGTTTTTCCTTCGAATATTGTTTATATCAATGGTCTAAATCAATGTGAGAGTAACAATGTAGAAAACCTAATCCTTGATCATGTACCTCAGTCTGAGCTGAGGGACATTATACAAAATAGCCGTATCAAACTCTTGCTGATATTTAATGTGTAGATACTACACATTAAATTAAATCTTTGTTCACTGCTTGATATAGGCTCAGGTTTATGAAGACTCCTGGAGATAGATAGATAGATATAGATTTTTTTTTTCTGAAAATGAGGAAAAAGTAGACTTTCCCAGAGCAACTGGACTTCTTGTTTAGTTGGTTATTTGTTTGTCTGTGTTACATCTACTGTCAATTAAGTACCTGATCATCAATCTATCTTCGGGTTGGCTGCTAGAAAGATAAGACATACTGCAACCCATTTAAAGGACTGTAGAGAACTTCACAGCAAACACTTCTGTGTATTAATCTCATCCTTGAATTCATCTTATCTTCTACCGGGATTTTATGTCTTATTTTTTCACTTCTTCATGAATTTATCTTACAGAATTTTGAGTCATTTTGTTAGTCACTTAAAATTGTTTTGGGAACAAGGTAAAACAATTAAAGTAAAACAAAACAAATTGAAGTAAAACAAAATAAATAAAAAAGCACTTAAATTAAAATAAAACAAAACCAAGAAAGTTGTCTCTGAGTCAAAGAACCTATAAATTACTTGTAGAGACTATATAAGCTTAGACAAAGATAAAGATATAAGGAAGTCTGTACTGAGTGCCAATACACTGTAGACATTTAAAGCAATAGTACCTGAGAGGATGGGAGATTAATCTGGGTTGTAGGACTCATGGGAAATTAAGAGCTGGGATGGAATCTAAATACTGGATCTCTAGTCAGTTATATGATACTGAGCGTGACATGAACACCCAGGCATGATACCATATGTGACATAACAGTGAGGGAGAATGCCCCTACCTAGGCAAATGAGAAGTTAGAGATCTTAAAGATTCAAAATTTCTTGTGTTATTCTCGTCTTCATTTAGACCATCCTTGGTCTTATTTTAGACACAGTTTCAGCACACTTGTTTTTGTTGTCTCAGTTCACAGCAGACTAGAGGCAGGAGGAACCTTGACAACCTGAAGTGACAGCTTGGAAAGGGTAGGGGAGAGGAAGGGAAGACCAGAGGCAGGGCAGGGTGCTTGCATTTAGCAGCAGAGGGCCAGCGCCCCCAGGCGAGCATACCTCACAACCCAGCAGCCTTGAAAGCAACACTCTTAATGTGCCAGTACCTCATTTTGCAAGAAATGAGTTTATATGTTATTAAATCAACTTTGGATAAGAAGATAGGTCATATGTAATATATTGGAAAAACACAGATAAAAAAATTAGAAAATGGCTCTAGACAGATGAACCAGTAACCGTCAATCCAATTCCACTAGTACTACAATGACCATGTTCAATCACCACCAATATAATGATGCCATTCTTGAGACCATCACTATTATTATAAAGATGTTTCTACCTAAGCATTCATCAGTAGATGATTGGTTAAAGAAGATGCATTGCGTGTGTATATGTATGTATGCATACACAGATATATAATGGAATATTACTTGGCATAAAAAAGAACAAGATCTTGCCATTTGCAACAACATGAATAGACTTAGAGGGTATAATGGTAAGTGAAATAAGACAGAGGAAAAAAAAATACCATATGGCTTCCCTCCTACGTGGAATTTAAGAAATAAAACAAATGAACAAAGAAAAAAAAGAGAGAGAAACAAACAAAAAACCAGCCTTAAATACAGAGAACAAACTGGTGGCTGCCAGAGGGAGGATGAGTAGGAAGATGAGTGAAATACACAAAAGGAACTGAGAGTACCCTTATCTAGATGAGCACTGAGTAATGTATAGAACTGTTGAATTATTACATTATACACCTAAAACCATTATAACACCCTATGAAGATTACACTTAAATTTAAATGAATGGATGAGGGATGAATAAACAAACAAATAAAATGTTTCTACTGCCCCTGCTCCACAGTTGTATCCCCAACATCCCACAGTAATTTCAGACAAAGGGTTCTTTTAGTTTCTGATTCTTCCAATTTTATAAACCTGCAGCCCCGATCTCAGTTCTCAGTTGATGGGTGCGGGAAATGGCCAAGATTTAGGGCATCAACTCACCTTGTACCTTCAGCACTGACACTTTCTGGTTGAATCAACCCTTCTTTCCCTGGAGAAGCTTCTGTTCCTTCTACATCCATCTTTAGCTGGTCACCCCAGGCCGAGATTTCTACAGATCAACAAAGATACACGAATCGACCTTTAGATTTAGCAACTGGGTCATTATTGGTGACTTCGACAAGAAGAGTTTCGGGTGTGCTGGGGAGGACCGCTCAGAGTAGCATATGAAGTGCCTGCATCAAGGACATGAGGGTGGCGATACAGGCAATGTTTTTGATAGTTTTGCTCTGATGGAAGAAGAGAAATGGAACAGCAGCCAGAGTATGATAGGGGCATCCAGGAGGCTGGTTTGGTGGTGGTGGTTGTTGTTGTTACCGTTGTTCATTTTCTTTTCGGGTTATGACATGTCCTGAGAATTACAGAAGTGATCCACTAGCAGGGAGAAAACAGGAATGAGGGCTTTGAATAGCTGAGAGGGACCTAGAGACAAAGGGGAGAGCAAAACAGGAAGCATGTGGGCAAGGACCAGCTCAGACAAAAGTCTACCTCCAAGAGGGCTGTCCCCTTGACGTTCTCCTCTTGTCCTCCCCGGGTTTCCCACCTGGAGGAGACATGCCAACATGGTCACGTACCAAGGATAGGGGTGATAATTGGACTCCACATCTTGGAATTCCAGTTGACACAACTCGATCAGGTTAATTTTATTGGTACCAAAGTCTATTTTCAAAGTCTATTTCGGAGAAAGAAAAAATAAAAAAGTTTGAAGAAATAGAACAAGCTGGAATGAAAAAGCAAAGGAGATTAATGGGCTCATTTTCTCCCTTTTTGTAAATACAGTTTGAAATCCTACCAAAAACAACCCAGACTGAAAATAAACTGGAGCACTGGAAACTCACACTGGCAATTCAGTGGTCAGTTAAAGGACAGTCGTCTGGCATTATGGATGAGGGTCACAGCACCAGCACGTGGAAAGGAGGGAAGAGAGAGGAGAGAGAAGACGAGGAGGGAAGAGGGCGCGGAGAAGAGAGGAGTGTGGGTGAGGGAAAGAAGATACAGGAAAAGAAGACAAACAGAGCAAAAGGGAGAGAAGACAGAAAGGATAAATAGCCAAGAGGGATAAGAAAGAGGTTTGCAGTTGCAAATGGTTATTATTCCTTTCTCCACACAAATGCCAAGCAGAGCCACGATATGCTCTTAGATTAACAGGCAGCCGCAGCCCAGCCTCAGAGAGTAGTGAGATGTTTTTGGTCTGGTGTCTTGCTCCCCAGATATAATCACTTTACAAAATAAAGACAAATGAATAATGTTGGTATTTTTTTTTTTTTTTTTTTAATGGAGAGAGCCTTTGAGTTTGGCTCAGAGACAATGGCCTGTGGTTGCATCTGATTATAACTCATCTCCATGGGGGCAGAGATAGCTGTTGTAAATGTCTGAGAAATTATGAGCTTCTTCAGCAAGATGAACTCTGTGATTATAATGACACTTGGCATTTGCACATTTTGTAGCCTTTCTCATTCGAAAATCATGGGGTTATTTTTATATTATAACTAGATTCATGTGTATCCCTTTGGGGTACATACCAGTGAGTGTTCCTTTTCTTCCTTTCGCTTTCTCTTCCTCCCTTCCCTTCTTTCTTCCTCCCTCCTTTGTTCCTTCTTTCCTTTCCTTTCCTTCTTTCTATTATTTGAAAATGGGCAAGGGAAAAAAAAATAGAAAGAAAACGGGCAGGGGTAGGGACAAGGGGTGCTATCGTTTGTTATACTGTCATCCGGATAGGCAGAAAGTACCAGAACTTAAGTTCCTGTGTGAGAATGGAGCCCATGAAGCAGGCCAAAGGATCAAAGTCGGTGCGGTGGCTACATGTTAGCTCTCTCAGGAAACAGAGACTATCATTTGGAAGTTAGGCTAAATGTTACCTCCGAGTCCGAAGAGTTTCCTATTCCCTGAAGGCAGAGCCATTTCTACTTTCAAGCTGTCTTCCATATAACCCGACTTGAGAAACAGTGAAGGTCTCCCCAATCTGAAAACATCCTTTCACTGGCTACGAGAGATTTGCACTTTGCCCATGACTTCAAGATAAACCCCTCAAGGACATTAATCGTGTGTGTTGGCAATTTAAACTATCACCATCCATTAAGATTTAGCGCGACTTGGACTACGGAATTTGCTTCAGCCACTTTATAGGAAATTGAGAAGATAGGGACACTGAACAGATTACAAATGTGTATGTCCGTGCGTGTGGTGGTGGTGGGAGAGGAATGCCCGAAACATGGCCAAGAAAATGGGAGCCGAAAGGAACTCTGAGGGCGCTGGACATGAGAGGAAGGAGGAAGCAAACAGGAAGTAGTAGCTGCTATTACCTGCCTTTGACCCGCACTAAGTCTAGAGTGATTTCCATGTCAGTAATAGCTCAGTGCATTTTCCTATACCATATTTACTGAGAGCAAAACAGAAAATGGTAAGACACCATGTACTATAAAGCAGGATTGGAAATCTCAGAGTCTTCATATCCTTGGTTCCTCTTGCCCTCCAGCACTGACTGACAACTTTTACCAGTTGGTGTCAGAACTCTGCCAGCTCCTTTTCTTTCCTTATCGCAGTATGGATGTACGGCTGCCAACAAAATACCAAACACCAGGCTAAATTTAAAGTTCAGGTAAAGAATGAATATTCATCTGTATTTGAATATATATATTGTATGCATCTGTCTCATGCAATGTTTGGGACAGACTTATACTAATTTTTTGTTGTTTATTCTACATTCAAACCTAACCGATAGCCTATATTTTTATTTGCTAAATCTGTCAATCCTACTACAGCCCTTCTGTCTCAGTAGAATAAAACAGATCATAGAACTGGTCTGTCCATAAGTTAAAAATTCACCTTTGGGCTGCTCCTTGGCTTCTGGGCGCTGATCGTCTCTGATCTTCCATATGCCGGACTCTGATCATCAGAGCTGCCTCCGGCCTCCTGCCTGGGACTCCCAGGGCTGCCTGCCTGCTGATACTCTGGCCTTCCAGTCAGAGAATCATCCAGCTCCTCATCCTGGGCTTACTGGATGCGCTCTGTCCTGTTGCCAACAAGTGGAGCAAAAAATACAGATGAGTAGAGAAGACAAGATGGCTGCGGTGGGGGTGGGGAGACTTCTAGAAGTCTTAATTTCCTTCATCAGATACTTAAAGCTAATTCAGCTCTTCGCTTACAAGGTTGTTAAAGTGGCAAAGCTCTTTGCAAATTTTAAAGAAACATAAAATAAGATTCCATGACTGTCACCCTGATGTAAAATAAATATTGGCAAATTGTTTAGTGGAGAAGGAAGGTGAAAGAAAACGTTTCTGTGTGCTTACTCACTTACAGTCCTCTAGGCCCTAAAACTGTGAAAGCTGTCTTTTCTTCCCTAGTCGTCTTGCCTTCATCTCCCCTTGAGAATGACCCGGTTTACCTTGTCACAGGGTAAAGCTCAGTTTTGGCAATCAGCAAATGTCTTTACTATTCAAAATTGCTGTAGCAGCTGCATTTCACTCTCCTGCTCAGCAAGCAGGTTCCTGGTCAAGTTCAAAAAAGGAGCCATACCTTCATTTGTGGGATGCTGTGTTGAAGTCAGACTTCAGAGACATGGCTTTGTGCAGCCTCCTGGGATTTAGCAAGGCCTGAATCACCGTGACCTCGGTGCCCTTACAACATCACAGAAAACACCGTCATGGTGCCCACTAATTGGTCACCTTGATGTCAGTCACAGCACGGAGATCAAGGACAGAGCCGGTCCTGGAAAGTGAACTACACACGCTCTCCGAGGTGGTCTCTACAGGTCAGGCTAGCATCCTGCTGAGAGCACAGTGCGAGGGAACCTTACCCCGGGACTACTTGAAACATGGCTGTGCTGCGCAGGAACAAAGGACAGGTGGCCTCACGAGTGACCCTTTCCTCACCACCTACAAAGTCCAAATTGTCAGCCTTTCACACCTATTATGCTTCCATTATCTGTGGAAAATACTAAGTGCCATGCCCTGGATCTAACATGCACAGAGCAGCCTCTTGAAATTAGTTTCTGCTTATTGGTTTTAAAAATTATTGAGATTATTTTATTTTTAAGGTAGCAAATCAATCAAGGACTGCTGGGGTGTTACGTGCAGGGTGCATTTGAGAATATCACTGTAATAATAATCAATTTTTTTAGAATCCAAATGCAATGTGTTTTTGTGAGTAACTTACACAGCAGTAGGAAGAAGGAGAAGAAATGTAGGAAATAAATCGAACACAGCTTTCTCTTATTTCTCTCGGGTTGAATACATTTGTGGGTTACCTCTTTAAACCAGGCATTTTAAATGCTAAGAATGACTGGGAATAAGTAGAAATTCTAAAGTCTAATCCAAAAAATAAATAAATAAATAAATAAAAATGGAAAAGGAAAAAAAAATAGTGCTAACCACTGTAGAGGATAAGGTTTATTCTGTGGTTTGATTTATCAAATCAAATACTACATGCAGTCCATTTAGATAATATGATATCTTTCTCTAAGTGTACCCATCTCCCTATGCCCCCAGTGCCAGGCTCAGGAGCCTCTAGAAAGGTTTATTTCTGTTCTTAACATGGCGACCAGCATTGTAGGAGAACAAGACAAAGAGAACAGAGGAGATACTTTGTCAGTTAATGGTTTAGGCAGCCATGATCACGGAAACCTACCTAAAACTCTTAAAAATAGTATCCACTGAAAAGAGTAAGGACCAAAATCTTGGATGCCCTGTCAAATAAATGACGAAAAATTGTGAATTCTCGTACATAGATACAGGAGGGGCCTCTCATACACAGATACAGGGCCTCTATTCACCTTCAAATATAAAATGCTTAAATATATTTTGAGTAACTTAATAACGGCAAAACCTTTTGGGAGTTATCTGGGTGTGGCATGATTTCCTCTTCGGGGGTTCTGTATTCTAGGACTGGATGAGGACTGTGGGGAGCACAACGGCTAATCAGTGTACAAATCCAGCTGAAGAGGGTGGTGCAGAAAACACCTCCTGTCACGTAGCCCTGGAAGGGCAGGCCAGCTAGGAAGTTGAGGCACATGCATTAATGATTCCTGGGGTAACGATGACATCTTAAGGAAGATTCTGCTCAACGGAAAGTAGCTCCCTAAAGCAAAATAAGGAGAAATAATAGAGGGGCTAGGAGGAAGAATGATAATTCTAAAAAATAAGACTAAGTGGAAGAATTACATTTTCTGTTTCTCCATCTTCTCCTTACTGTGGTCAATTATCAAAGATAGGGAGTGGACCAGGCAAAAAGGGGGCCGGGGGAGAAATAGCAATGAGGAAATCGTTTGTGTCTGCCTTTGTCAATTGAGGACGGCGGCAAATGGTCAGGGACAGTATACATTACTGTGTATACAAGCTAATAGAGTGTGGCCTGAGGACCGGGGTGAGGACAGCCAGAACACAGTGCAGCCTGTCTCCCTGAATCGCAGACAGGGTACAGACTGCGAAGATACAGAGTTGGCTGACTTGCTTAACTAGTTTAACTAGCTTTCTAAGGACCTTTCTACTCTACCATGCAGTGATAGCAGATTCAAGAAGAGATTTCAAAGAAGGGCTAAAGAGACACTTGAGAAATTGTTTTGGAGTATGACTCCATTCGAAAAGGGACCTGGAGTTCTAATCTTAATAAAAGCTTAGGTAACTTCCTAGTATGTGGGAATGAAATAAAGGGGCCTGAGGGCTAAGTCCTTGTTTCTCATGCAAGAGGACTATTGAGGGTTCATCTTCTCAAATGTGAACTCCGCTGGGTAATCAGTCATCCCCATGGTAACCCAGCAACTTTTAATTGTCTTTAATTAAGGGGCCACAGAGGCAATCAGCTACATTTCTAGCACATTAATGAGGGAAGCATGAAGTGCAAAATGGCTGCCAGAAGTAGACAGTGCTTATACAAACTAGGACTCCTGGACGAATTTCTGAGAGCAAGTGTGATACACAAGTGTGACACATCCTTGAATCTGCAGGGTCAAGAAACTCTGACTCAAGAGGAGAAAAAAATAAAGAAAATTCGATGTCTGGAAAAAATATATGAGAAATAAATACAAGAACAAAGAGGATCTTCTTGGTTAAATAAATTTAAAATATAGATTTTATAATCTGTACCTGGAATTCTTAAAAGGTAAAGACCGAGAGAAAAGACCAAGTGAACAAATTAGATGACGCTAAAGAGAGACTTCGCCAAAATCCTGACACTGAATTACAGAGTAAAATTGGAAAATTGTGGCCCTTCAGTTCATTTTAAAGCTTGCCTGCTTCAAGTATCTAGCTCGGATTACTACAATGCATATTATTCACTCTTTGGAAAAATTTACTATGGTATTTACGACCTGGACTTTTGTTTGTCTAATTGTAAGTGCCCATGAATGCTTTATTTGGGGGACAGGGCAGCCTGACTCCTTGGGACAATTTAAGAAGTGATTCTATACATATGTTCACCTTCGGTTATCACAACATCTTTGTGATTTTTCTGTAGCATATGCCTCTACCAGTTTTTGTAATGAAGACGCCCAGCAGTAATGCGCAGCCTGGGTCCTGTCGCCTAACATAGTAAAGGGCAGGCTGGAACCTGCATCCCCTGAGTGGGATTCAATTGTTCTGCTTCCACCTGTGGCCTGAGGCAGGGGTACAACCCATATATTGGCTACATCCTCTCAACCCTTCTGAGCGAACTATGGAGAGTCAACAGAGATTTAGACTGAATTCAGAAAGAATGACTTCAAATGAAAGACCGTTGTGCTGAGATGAGGCGAGAGGAGGAACATTTTCATTAAACTTGAAAAAATGTAAATATGGACTGTGGGATCATTTCTTTTCATTCACAGTCTCACTAAACAATCTTAAACCATATTGTTTAAAATGATATCTGGTTCCTTCTAGATACTTTGAGGATAATTTGGAAAACAAAGACCTTTGGGCGGGAATAAGGTTCTATGTGAAGAATTACCAAGGGATGCGGTTCTGATTCTTCACAAGGATACTGTTGCCAGGCTTGCTCATGTATTCCTTCCCATAGGTAATAAGACTTGCTTGCACTGGGGGCTGATGCCTAACACTTAGACATTTTTATTAATACCTATACTAACCAGTCAGTTCCCAAAAACCTGAAGTCAGCCACTATGTGCAAGTCGAGGTTCTTTGACACAAAGAAAGGAACAAAACCGGCCTTGTTTCCAAGGTGTTTATAGGTTAGTTGGGAGATAAAGCCCACATGGGAAAGAACACTAACAAAACAGATGAACACTTGGACGAGGTTTTACAATTTGTATATTTAGACTTAGCAGACACTGAACAAGCCTGCTGGCAATTTTTATGTGCTGGCTTTTTGGGCATTATCTCATTTCATTTTCATAACAGTCCAGGATGTAGATATAAATATCATTCACATTCGCATCAGATGTAAATACGATCGAGTCCATCTTCTGCTGAAAATTCTACAATAGTTTCTCTTCTCATGCAGAGTGAAGCAAAGTTCTTACTATGACTACCAAGCCCATTGGTGGAATCCAGTCTTCCTCCTCCACATCCTTCCTGAGCCCCTACTCTTGGCCTTCATCTCCCACCACCCTCCACCTTGCTCCCCACGCTCTGGATGCAATGGCCTCCTCCGTACACCCCGAGAAATATCAAGCTTGTTCCCTTCACAGGCCTCAGTGCTTCCAGGATCCACACTGGATTCTTCAGGTCCTTCAGTTCTCTTCTTAGACCAAACCTTTTTGGCAAGACCATTGTTAACCTCCCTAAAGGAAGCTGCACACCCTGCCGCAGCAGCCTGTCCCTTCACCTAGCTTTTCTTTGTTCCCAAACCTTCTTCTGTTGACATTTTTCCACGTTGATCCATTTGTGGTCTCTGTGTCTGGTCTGGCAGGAACTTCGCTTTGTTCCCTGATGTATTCCCAGTGTCTGGAGTGGAACTTAGCATTAAAGGGGCTCAACAAATACTAGCAGAATTGTTTGGATAAGTAAGGCTTTGAAAGCTCACATAGCTACCCAGTCACAGCCCCATGGCAGAAATGGGGCGAGGACCCCATCTTCTAATACAACCTATCTGGGTGGTCTTTGAGGGAAAAAGGCTGTGGGCACTGAAAAGACATCTGCGCTTAATAGTATTTAGAAACCTGAGTTCTGTCTGGGAATTGAAATTCTGACAAATATGAAACAAGGTATAAAATTGCTGAGAGTAGAACTGCATTGTTTTTTATTACCAATCTCTAAATATATCAGTTCATCCACCCTATGTTCTCCATGTGCTTAGTGCCTAGAGTTGCAGACAGAAGTTCTTTTCTCTCTTTCTTTAGGGATGTAGGTAGATAAATGATGATAGATAGATGATAGACAGATAGACAGATAGATAGATAGATGGACAGAATTTTTGAATTCTGCTGTTGCTGGTTTCCTCATCTCTAAACCCAAATACCTACATCTCACACTCCCCTCCTGTACCCTGAAAACAGCACCCACCTTCCAGAGATTTTTTTTGCAGTGAAAGTTTTAAACAACAACAAAAAAATTGCTATTTCCATATTTCCACAGGTCCTTACTTTACTCTAGGTAAGTAAGTAGCCAGCGTGACATGAAGTCACAGTAACTTCACATTTCTGGTAAGACTTTCACATTTAGCGAGTTTCTGAAAAGAGTACAGTAATGGTAGGAATTGCAGTGTGGTTTTAGGTCAAGGACGAGCCCTGTAACCCTCCTATCACAGTGCTCAGTTGTTGTGAACTCCCTAACTCAACATAAAGCTAGCTTTGACCTGGCAGGGAAACAAATGTGAGAAGAAAATAAGCTTTATGGCTTAAAGGAAAATAATTTTCTATATGTGTTTTCCTTCCTTTTCTTGTATATTACATTCTATCGATAGAGGAATATTCTGTCCTCCACAAGGAATAACCTCTCTTTTGTGCACTGAAAAATGTTGTTTTTGAGTTTCTCTCTGGGACAATTTGACAGATTTTCAGGCTGTGTAAGAAGCACAGACCTCTGTCTTTCTAAGTGACCTTAAACTGACAAGAAAGAAAGTAGAGTATGTTCTACCATCACAGAGCTTATTATTTGGGTTTGTGGCAAAATATATTACAAATTCGTAATCATGGCAATGGTAATGACCTCATGTAGACAGTACTATTTACTTTTTTATTTTATTTTATTATTTTTTATTTTTTAAAGATTTTATTTATTTATTTGACAGACAGAGATAACAAGTAGGGAGAGAGGCAGGCAGAGAGGAGGAAGCAGGCTCCCTTCTGAGCAGAGAGCCAGATGCGGGACTTGATCCCAGGACCCTGGGATCATGACCTGAGCTGAAGGCAGAGGCTTTAACCCACTGAGCCACCCAAGCATCCTGCTTTTTTATTTTATTTTATTTTATGATCGATTTATTTATTTGAGAGAGTAAGAGAGGGAGTGGTGGAGGGGCAGGGGAACAGGAGACAGTGTCCTAAGCAGACTCTACACTGGTTGTGGAGCCCAATGCAGGGCTCCATCTCATGACCCTGAGATCATGACCTGAGCCTAAACCAAGAGTCAGACCTCACTGACTGCGCCACCCAGTGCCCCTCCTTATTAGTTCTTGATGTTCAATTCCTGTCTATCTAGAAAAGAAATTATTTGGAAAACTCTAGAAATGTAAGTACAAAGTATGAAAGTACAGTTTTTTGTTTCTTTAACTCTCTTAGTTAATTAAATTGAAATGGGGATTCTGCTGTTTGCAGCTTTAAAAAAATAGCCAATTGAAATTTAATTGGTATCTTTTTTCTTTAGTATTCATGCCCTGAAGCTAAATTAATGATCAGTTGTAAGTACTTCAGCTAAGACACTGTTATGACTTTTGAATGAAATTAAACCTAGGACCATATAGTGGATAAAATAACCACAAAGATAAGAATGACAACCGTACTATAAATAACAAAGGGTTAAAACGGGTCTCTGTGCACTGCTCTGCTCTCTCTTTCTTTTTAACAATTACAGAGAGACAGGAGGCTCAAGTGTATTCTAGGACCAGTAGCTGTTGTAAATCAAATTAATTACTTTTGCCCAAAACTGTCCTCAGTGGAGGATTTTTGGCCACTGGACTGTTAATACCTCTTTACTTAATCACTGTCCTGTAATGTCATCCCCTGATAGAAGAGATGAGCTGAAGCAATGGCAATCTTTTCACCTTTCTCAAGTCCCCACTAGAGCCTGATTTACAGGGTAAAAGTGTTATGTATCATTCTGCCTATCCCTCAGAAACCCCTCTTTTCTTAGGGAGCAGAATGGTACCCAGAGAAGTTGATGTGGGAAGTGGCGTTTTTTTTTATCTCTCTTTCACAGCTCTATCTCTGCCTTCAGTCCCCTGTGAATCTCTTTCTTTGACTGGATTTTAAAACATCTTTGACGGACATTATATCTATCAAGACTTTTGACATTCCCATCTCTTTGATCAAGAAGAATTCATCACCTCAGTGGTTTGCACCAACACCACACCAGATTAGTCCAGCACACAAGGGCATACTTGCTCAAGGACAAGGCTATGTGGGAGGTGCGTGCTGAATCAGGGTAATTTGTGTGTTATAACTTGTTGGTGCAGCCACTTCAGTCTTCATGGGGGCAAGGCCACCCTTTCCAAAGGCAAGTGGAGAATGCCAGAAAAAGTGCCCAGACAAAAAAGAATTCATGGACTTATTTACAACTGATATTTGAGTTTAATTTTAAGTAAATAGGCTTATTTTTCTCATTAAGGAGTGCTGAAACTAAGATAATAAAAATACCTTCTCTGAGTAAGTGCCAACTGATCATGGAGGTGATTAAGACAGTTTGAATAAGATGAGTACCCTGTATTTGACTACAAAATATTTCATACCCAAACCATACATACACACTCGAGATGTTGACACACGGAGACAGTATTTATTGTGTGTGATTCCCAGAAGCCAGTATCGCTTTCTAACCTCAGAGCTTCCTTCAGTGGAGTTGTTCAAACAGGGAGAATTCAGGAGGAAATTCCTCCCTCACAGCTCTTGTCCCCACAACAGGTTTTAGGAGAGAGCTCACTAGATGTTTTAAGCAGTGGAGTACTGAGGACTTTGGAGAGTCTGTGGAGAGGAGTCGACCTGAATGATTTCACTGCTTTGTTAGAAAATGCTATGATTCTTAAGGCCTAGATTTGGATCCCCTAAATATTGGCATCATTCTGTGGGTTCTAATTTCTCTTCTACTAAAGAGATTGTCATTAATAATCAGGAATTTCAATGCCAAGGGTATGTGAGGGAACTCATACTGTGCCTCATACTGTGCCATTGAATATAATGTTTAAATGATCATGAAAATTGTTTAATGGTAATTCTTAAAATGGAGCTTGTTCTTAAAGTCCTGTGTTCATTATCTGTCTTTCTCTCTGTTCTAAAGGGTTAATGTCTGGAATATGGGTGATAAAGCAAAGGAAAAATCTTTTGCTTAACAATATATAATTTAAAACCCCAGCGATTGTTTTTGGTCAGTTTCTTGCAATCTGCAAGGTAATTTTTTTCAATTTATTTGGAATTAGTCAAGTGCACTGTTGAAAAGGCAGAGTGAATTGATGCTAAATAGTTTTTGGAAGATGTAATTGTCTGATGATTTGTAAATAGCCAAGCTTATCAAAAAAGTAATTTAAATGTTATGCTGACAATTTTGTTCAGTTTGGTATACTCTGTAAACTGGGGAATCCAATTTTTTGCCCTCATTAGCATGAGAATTCTCTTTGCTTGGCTAAATGATTTAAGGGCCTATGGATGTCCAGAGCTTTGGAATCTGAACTTTTAATAGTCTCTTACCCAGCATAAACATCACTGATATGGTGATAATGCTAAAGTGTTTGTCGATAACTAAGTTTTATGTATCATTTGATTGGTTGGAATATGTTCCTTACATGTTCTATCAGTGTCTATGTTGGGAGGAAGTGGGGCCCTGTTGTTTGCCCCTACCACTCCATTTGTACTCATTATCATTATTTTTTTTAATGAAGATTTACGTATTTATTTGAGAGAGAGAGAGAGGGAGAATGTGAGTGGGGGAGGGTCAAAAGGAGAGGGAGAGAGAGTCCTCAAGCAGACTCCCCACTGAGCATAGAGCCAGACATGGGGCTCAAATCCCAGGACCCTGAGATCATGACCCAAGCCAAAACCAAGAACTGGATGACCAACCGACTGAGCCACCCAGGTGCCCCAACATTCATACTCTTAAATGTGAAGGTCCCGACCTTCAGAGTGACTGGTCTTTATCAAATGAAACTACTCTGACAAGTACATTCATATAAATACCTTGGGGGCTCTATCATTTTGATTTTTTTCATTCACAAAAGTAATAAATTCAGGATGCCTAGGTGGCTCAGTGCGTTAAGCAGCTGTCTTCAGCTCAGGTCATATTCCTAGGCTCCTGGGATTGAGCCCCAGGTCTCGTTCCTTGTTTGGGAAGGAGTCTGCTTCTCCCTCTACCTCTGCACTCTCTCTTTCTCAAATAAATAAATAATCTTTAAAAGTAGTAAAATCATTTTAAAAAACAGTTATTACAAGGTAAGATATTTCCTAAGACTTTAAGTGCTTTATATACATCATTTTACTTTCCAGCTCTACAACAACTCTGAAGTAAGCATTTTATCCCTAAATACTGTAAAGTAGCTAGAGACTTGGTAGGTGAAACAACTACGCCATAACATTAACTTGCTATGGTCATATTCTAAGTCACCAACCTGAGACTCAACACTTGCTGACTGAACTGGGGTGTTAACTACCAGGCAAATTGCCTTAAAAAAGAGAAGAGAGGAGAAGAGAGGAAAGGAAAGGTAGGGGAGGGAAGGGAAAGGAAAGGAAATGAAAAAAAAAAAAAAAAAGAAAGAAAAAGAAAAGAAGAGAAAAGTTACAATAACCAACTCAGAAAATTGTGCAATTTCAGGTTCAGGAATGGAAACATCTGAACATACCCAGTCCGGTGTTGGTTCCAGTAATATTTTAGATCATACTCAGGGACAGCTATCTGTTTGGAGAGAGGATATGAAACTGCATTTTCATATCACTTTACATAAAAGTTGAAAAAATACCAGGTTAAAACAAGTGGAAGTAGAGAAACTGAGAGAGTTTATGCATTAACTGAAGACCGCCCCCCAACACACACAATATACATCACTTATCTATATCACTTATTTGGTGAGAGAATGAGCCACAATTCTACTGCCAAACACCTTTGAATCAGGCTTACAGAAAAATGGAACAAACTGTTTCCTTCTCCTAAGCTTTTGGTGGAGGTTCCTATTAAGGATAAGATGAGACTCTTATAATGTGCTAGAGTATCTGGAAAGGGTACACCATCACCCCAGTATTTGCATGAGCATCTGATACTAGGTGTGATATCATTTTACACCTAGCAGAGACATAGATCATGGGGCTGGTCCCAGGATAAGGATAATAGAAGGAAAGAGATGACCCCAGGCCAGCGCTTCTTGTAAAGAAGAGCCTAGCATGGAGGATGATGACAGAGGGTTCCAAGAAGCCTGGGAGGAGGGCAGATGAAGGCAGCGTATTCAACATAGACAGGGAGGAAGGGCTGCTGAAAAGTAAGGAGAAGGTAACAAAAATTCATGCCTGTTTTGTCTACTATGTTTTTTCAATGGCTCTGCTTCTGAAGTTTCCATATATTTCAATTAGATGTGGCTGCACAGCCCAGACGGAATGCATCCGCAACAGAAGGAAGGAACGGCCCAGGCCGAAGGTGTAGCAGGCTTGCTGCTCTGCTGTTTTGTTCTACCGCATTGAATAAAATGAATCTTTTCAAACAGGTGAATTTTCCAACAGAAATGGCCCAAACAGCCTCAGCTCATTGAATAGAAAGTGTAATGGTGATCTAAACCTATTACCTTCAATGGAGTCTGTGACATTTTCTTCCAGCATATTGAACGGGGAGAGAGAGGGAGAGGGAGAGAGAACTTTTTCCTCCACTCACTGTGTTGCATCAGTCATTGTAATGCTAGTCACAATGCATTAAAAAGCATTGAGAATCAACAGGGCTGGCTCTTTTGTAGCAGGAGTAATAAATGATTTACCAAACAGAATTAAAATGCTGTTTAAAATCTACTCTGTACACATTTTTCAAATTTCTCACCAAAAGGACTTCTCTCTTCTCCCCTACAAATGCAGATATAAAAAATTCTTATTAGTTAACAGTTTTCAGCAAGAATACATATTTTTCATAAAAGATTCTGGCATATTTTTTACAGTGAAATACCATAAATACGGTCTCCCAACATGTCCTCCCTCGCACCAATCTTTATCTCAAATCATCTATAACTACAGTTGAGAAATTTTGATCTTATTGAGGCTAATTGGACTATACAACTTCTGGAGGGTAGAAAGGCTTTTTATTTTTGATGTTTTCTTTTGTATTTAAGGATTTGTTGTGTTATTGTTGTTGTTCTTATTTTATAATACAACCTCTAGAGAGAAATAAAACTAGAATCAAATCCAGCCTCATTATATTGAAGTGTTGCTTATGTGAAGGTGGCACTAGCATTTCTGTTAGAATACAATTGAAATTTCCCAATTTCAGTGACTATAATCACGAGTTTATTCATGGAGCTTGAGGGTATATGGAACTTTTTACCACCCCCTAATTTTCAGGTAAATATTATTCATCCTTCTCTATGAATTACTAATTTTCTTTATATGACATATACATTTATATGTAGAAAACACTATCATGAATTTCAAAAGACTGTATAATAGCAAACATCTCAAAGACGGATGAGCGATGCGTGGATGTTCCCTGGTAGGAAGGTACCTACTGAACTATCTTTATCATTAATGTTATTAACTTATATTGAACCTATTTGTTTTGGTTTTATCTTAATTTGGTCCATTCAACATCTTGTCTCTAATATTTATATGTACTTTTTCTTTGTCTCAATATAAACCTATTGCATTTCATGTTATCTGAATTTTATAATCTTGCCTATTACTTACAAGCAATCTGCTGCTACAGTTGTTCCTAGGTGTTTTTATAAACTAATTTAACATCTGTTGGTACTATATAACAATATCAACCTACAAATGGCCAATAGAACTTAGCATTGTTGAGAATTACCATGTAGATAAATGGAGTTACATTAGTAATTGTAGGATCCACTCCATATTTCATGGTAACTCAATGAATAATCAGTGTTATCTGGGTGATTTTCTTTTCAGTATTGTGTGCAATCCACATTTGAATGTAATTGCATTTAAGGGAAAGGATCATACAAACTACCTTTTTAGTAAATTAATTGATAATTGTGCTGAATTAAGGAATTCATATAAGTAATTCAAGAAAATGAGTTTTCTAGTATAGAAATAAAGGCTCAGCTAGTAGGGAGAGGACAAGCTTAAAAGACTTTTGAGAAGTTGCTTTGTCAGTTTGATCTACACAGACAATTATAAAGTAGTAGTTTAAGCAGATCCTACATCCAAAAGTAGAATAGGCAGAAATGCACAGAACCAATCAGGGAAACCTTAACTCCCATTCTAGTTTTGCTACTTATTTGTTCTATTAGTTTTGAGCAAGTCAGTCTGCCTTATATTCCTTCTCTGTAAAATGTGAGTGATACCTATTCTTGACTATACAAAGAGTTGTTGTTGGGATCCAACAAATTTATGTATATAACTCTCTTGAAAAATATCTGTGTATCCTTTGCTCCAAAAATCAAAAAACTAACTTCTATGAAGGAGCATATAGATGAACAGCCCATGGTCTCAAGTAACTATGACACATAAAAGATAAGCAGGTAACAGTCACTGAATCTTCCTCTGTCTGTAATGCCTCTGGTCTTGAATGAACTAGTCACAACAGGATTCCAAGTGTCCCCTACATTCAGATAGGCATAACAAAAATGGCTAAAGTAGAATGGATTGAAGGGATTCCGTTTGGCCTCCCAAGATCATTGTCCTGCTATGGACAACCAACTGTCTCTGCCTGAAAGCCGGGGGTGGGAATCTCAACAGTTCATGCTAGAAAGAGAAATTGAGAAGAATGTGCCTTTCAATCTTAGCTTCATTAGTTTCTGTTTTGACGTTCACCATTACCCAATAGAAGTGGGTAGACATCATTAGCTTGAATGTGCTTTTAAATTCGAAGATTTTCATTATATTAATGACCTAAACATGTGCTCAGGATAGTCTTTACAGTGAATCATAAATACAGAAAGAAAAGTTAGATCTCCAGTCATCAAATCAGGATGGTTGCAACATCAGGATTTCTGGCCTAAGGGAGAGAGGAACATCTACGTATCTTAAAAACCCACTGGAGAGCCCAAGTTAGTAAGCCACAAAGAGTAATGCACACAATCCATATCAAAGTTCAATCCATATGAATCCATAGCTGCTAAGAGTCCCCCATCAATTATCTGATATGTTCTGTAGCAATCTTGTTAGGCTTCTTCTGCAAGTAAGGCTCAGTGTCAATGAGAAGCTTGTAAGTAGCAGTCAGCCCAGGACTGGTTCCATCTTAGTAAAAGTTTAATATTAGATTGTCTTTTATAATTTCAGAGTGAAAAATCCTGATGGTCAATCTATAATAATCCAAACCAAACATAACAGCAGCTGTAGCATGAATTTTAGCAGGCCTATTACTCTATTGAGTTCTCTCTTGTTCTCTCTTCCCAAGCTATCAGGCTGGGCATTATATTTCCATTTTACAGATAATATAATTGGTATTCAGAAAAGGAACTAGGATTTCAACACTAAAATATCTTCCAAATCCTTAAAATTAAGGACTTTTACAGTAGGAAGTATTCTAAAATAGCCTCTAGATTCCCATTTCCTGGTAATCCCCTGCAATTGAATATGGAGTGATCAATGAATATAATGAGATCATCACTTCTTTGATGAGGCTATATTATATCAAAAGGTGATAGGATAGTCCTGACTTGTTAATGGTACCATCCAATTCAGATTGTTTGCAAGTGGAATGGGAGGGGGGCGAACAAGCACATCTGTGAAGCAGATCTATTTCATAGCCTGTCAGTCTGTGATCTTTGTCTTAGGTCCTAGTAGCCAATGACTTTAGGCAAATCAATGAAGTAATAGAGCTGGAAGACTTTTAATGACTATTCTAGTCCAGCGTCCTTATAGAAGTCAAATAGTGTTTCATGGTACTTCAAACTTGATTGTGATTGACTAAAGGCAGAAATCAGCTTTTCCTGATTGCTAAACTACTCCAGGTTTGCTCCAGACTAGATTGCCCAGTTTATGTTTTTCAATTTTGGAATTTTACATTCAGAAGCTACATCATCCCTAGAACACTGATAGAGTTCTTCAGATTTGTTTTATGAGAAAAAGAGTCATTCTTCTCACTAACCATGTATACAGAAAATCCCATCAACCTAGAAGGACTTCTTAGAGAATTACAGAGCAGTTTGAGAGTCATTATTTACTTCCCAATGTGTTAGATTTTAAAGGGGAAACAAATGAGTTTATATTTCAAAAACCGATCAGATGAACTGGTTCAATAGTTCAGAAGTTTTCTTTATAGAGTCCAAGCCACAGCTGTATTCCTTAAGTTAGTAATTGGTTGCTCAAAGGCATCAAATCCATATATAACATTATTATATTCTATCATTTGCTATTACTCAATCTTCAGATTTCTCTTACACCAGATATGAAACAATAATCCTAAGCCTCTACGTCACTTCTCAAATTGCTAATTGAGTTTCTCGAGGGAATAAAATATATAACTTTTAATAGGAAGATCACAAGATTGGGAGATATTTTATAAATTATCTATGTCAAGTTTTGTCCTCACCCTCCCATCTCTGCCATTTTGGATGTTTAAGTTCCTTTTGTTTTTAACTTTTACAATAAATTATATTCTTGTGATACTTTAGTAATCCAGAAAGCATAAATCAAGCAAATAAGTCTAAAGAATATGAAAAAAAGCACATAAGCCAGAGGAATGAAATTTGCTTTGTTATCCAGAAGTTAATTTTAACATTATTCTTCTACTATCAAATTGCTTGTTTTGTCATGGATAACCTGTGCTCTGGAGTAGAAGTTCTTTGAGGAAAATCCTCTTTTTTAAAAATTAAAAAAAAAATCTATAATTGACATATAACATTAGTTTCAGGTGTAATGCATGACGATTGTTATTTGTATATGTTGCAAAATGATCACCACAATAAGTCTAGGTAACATCTGTGACCACACATAGTTACAGTTTTTTTTCCTGTGATGAGAACTTTTAAGACCTACTTTCTTAACAACTTTCAGATATGCAGTACAGTATTATTAACTCTATGTAATGCTGTACATTACCTTCCCAAGTAATATAAGTTCCCCTTCAACATCATTGACAAACCACATTCAGATTTTATAAAAACCTGAGGAGATTAAAAAATATTATTCTCTTTTAAAGAAGCTGATTTCATTTTAGACATTATCTTGAATATTTTTCCTTTTATTGAGCTAGAATCATATTCATCTGTGACTGACTCATTGATCCTAGATATGTGTAAAAAAGCTACATTTCATCTACATTAGAGCTCTTCAAATAATTTCAGATCACTATTGTGTATATGTTGGACTCTGATTCTCCAGCATTACTCCCCCTGCCTCCTTTAATGGATTATGATAGGATATAGTACTGAGACTCCCCCATGTTCTCAGTATTTATAAATACTTGCCAGAATATAGTACTGTACTACTCTTGGTTTGCAAAGTTGGGAGCTTTCCAGATGAAATCTGAAACTGGCCCCATGTATGTAGAGGGTAAGGAGAGCGGAAGAAAGGCAGACCACTCCAGATTGGTAGGTGGCAGCTGTTTTTGTTTTTGTTTTTTAAGATTTTTATTTATTTGACAGACAGATCACAAGTAGGCAGAGAGGCAGGCAGAGAGAGAGAGAGGAGGAGGAGGCAGGCTCCCTGCTGAAGAGAGCCCGATGTGAGGCTCGATCCCAGGACCCTGAGATCATGCCCTGAGCCGAAGGCAGAGGCTTTAACCACTGAGCCACCGGGGCGCCCCGGTGGCAGTTTTTGTTTGTTTGTTTGTTTGTTTGTTTGTCTGTTTGTTTTTAAAGATTTTATTTATTTATTTGACAGAGAGAGATCACAAGTAGGCAGAGAGGCAGGCAGAGAGAGAGAGGAGGAAGCAGGCTCCCTGCTGAGCAGAGAGCCCGACTCGGGACTCGATTCCAGGACCCCGAGATCATGACCTGAGCCGAAGGCAGCAGCCCAACCCACTGAGGTACCCAGGCGCCCCTCGGTGGCAGTTTTAATAAGCAAGGGAATTTACCTATGAGGCATGTCTTGGGCAACCACCCACCAAAATCTTGAAAAGTTTATATGGAGGACTTACCTGGGTTCAGTCACATATATATCATCCAGATGGTCTCAACAATGCATTGCTCTCTCAAGGCTGTGTCCTTGAAAACAGTTCAGGTGGTGGAAATGATGGGCAGAACATATATTCCAAGGACCAGGGAGGGGGCTAGGAACCTCCAGTTGCCCAGGTATGGATTGTAGGTCACCTGGCATCACATCCTCTCAATAACCTCCTCCGACAAGTCCTTAAACTGATTATATATATATATATATATATATATATATATATATATATATTCTGTTTCCATTTGGCCAATAGTAAAAAGTGTAAGGCATGAGTTAATTGATCATTTATATGATTTTTTAAATTGCCATATATTGTTTCCTCCTCATATTTGGCTTTCTAGTATTAAAATATTAAGCCCTTTTCAAAACTGTGTGTTTCAGGATAGTGCTGAAGATAGGCAGGGAAGGGGATTAGACCATAAATACTTAAATTTATTTTTAAAAATTTTTTTAAATTTAATTTCATTTTTTTCAGTGTTCCAAAATTCATTGTTTATGCACCATACCCAGTGCTCCATGCAATACGTGCCCTCCATAATACCCACCACCAGGCTCACCCAACCTCCCACCTACGTCCCCTCCAAAACTCTCAGTTTGTTTCTCAGAGCCCACAGTCTCTCATGGTTCATCTCCCCCTCCAATTCCCCCCCAACCCACTTCTTCTCTCCATCACCCGATGTCTTCTTTGTTATTCTTTATGCTCCACAAGTAAGTGAAACCATATGATAATTGACTCTCTCTGCTTGACTTATTTCACTCAGTATAATCTCTTCCAGTCCCATCCATGCTGGTACAAAAGTTAGGTGTTCATCTTTTCTGATGGAGGCATAATACTCCATTATATATATGGACCATATATATCCATTCGTCTGTTGAAGGGCATCCTGGTTCTTTCCACAGTTTGGCAACTGTGGCCATTGCTGCTATGAACACTGGGGTACAGATGGCCGTTCTTTTCACTACATCTATATCTTTGGGGTAAATACACAGTAGTGCAATTCCAGGGTCATAGGGTAGCTCTATTTTTAATTTCTTAGGGAATCCCCATACTGATATACCTAATCAAATTGTACCCACCAGATTTGGATTGGATTTTATCCCACAATGTTTTCTATCTGTTTTCAGCTTTCAGCCATCTGTGAACTGGCCTTTTTCAGTTCATTAATATAAACACACAAAAGTGTAGAAGCAAACATAGAGATCTAGAACATATTAGGAAAGATTCTCTACCAAGCTGAAATAGTCATTTAAAAAAATTTTTTAAGTTTTTTATTTATTTAAATATTCTCTACACCCAACATGGTGCTCAATCTTAAAACCCTGAGATTAAGCGTTACAACTAAGCCAGCCAGGTGCCCCTGAAATTGCCACTGTAGTCAGCATACAGGCAGCCAGTTATAATTCAGTTTCAAAACAATACAATTCATATCTTCATATTTGTCTAAAATGATGTCGTGTGGGGCCTGGAGCTGATCCATAGCTTGTTGAAGTGCGTACTTAAGTCATCTACCATTTCTCTAATCTATTTATCAAGTAAAAGTAGCATTTGGGAAACAGTAAATCTGGAACTGGTTGCTTTTTATTAAATTCAGTGATTTATTCTACTAAGTATACCTAACAATGACAAATATGATGATGATAATAAATGTTAGTATAGATCAGCATCAAGGTCACTAATTTGTAGCTTGTAAATTCAATATCTACTCCCTAATTATAATGTTGCATAGGGAAATATGAGTAAATAGGCATGAGTACCACTTTCCATGTCCATTCTTAATCCTGATATCCCAAAGACAAGCACAGTAATAGTGGAATTTGAAACACTATAGCACATGAAACCTACATTACTAATTTTGAAATGATAAACTTGGCAAGATTTAGAGAAATAAAGAAGTTATGAGATTCACCATTGTTTTGTGATGTTTTGCCCTACACACAAACCACCTTAGTAATGCTGGTTTTGTGTTCTTTTATGAAAATTAGATTGATGCATAAGCTCCTTCATTTCTCTACTTCTCTTCCATTCTCCAAAATTTCATAGGTGACCAATATTGATTTTATTATCTTATCTGCAAATTCTCTAAATAACCTAAAGTGCAAAACGGAATGACAGACATTTAAGTTAATTTGTGGCAAATATAAATTCTTGTATTCTTTCTGGAAAAATTTTAGTTTTAAGAGTTTTTGCAAATATATTTTATATTTTCATGTTTTAAAAATAATTATCCTTAATTGAAAAGAATGAAGCAATATGGAATGTGACTAGTTATCTATACTTCTCTTTTCTCTTAATGTTAAAGTAAATTTCCCATTTTAAGCACAGCTATAAAAGACCTTTAATTTTCCCTACTAAGTCTTCATTGTAAGCATCATTTTATTCTTTTTGACTATTTGATTATAGGAACAAGACTCTATCATTTTATTGGCATTTTTCTTAAAGTCTAAATAACTGTTTCAAGAAGTCAAGACACTTTTTAAAATAAATATACACACACACACTCTACACACACACATACACACACAATAGAGCTATTATGAGGGAGAAGGAATATGTATGTTTCTTATTAAGAATAATAATTTATCCAAAATATGTATTCATTAAACAAAATTTAGGAGAAAAAGGGCAAAATGAAAAAGAAGTCATCCCCACTCTGCCTCAAATGGGCTCCAGCTCTATCCAGAGTGTGGCATCTTACCAGTCTTCTTTGTATAGTCAAAATTATTTGTTTTTTACTCTGCATCTTTTACTTAACTACAGATGATGAACAGCTTTTTTCCCATCATAGTACTCCTTAGCTCTGATCACTAAATACTTTCAATTCTCAATTTTTTTCTCTTGCAGTCAAGTATGGCATGCGATTTGCATCCACCACACCTCTGAGGGATTATACATGCTTTTGGGGGGCAGAAGGCTGCCAGCTACCTGTGATAATGATCATAGTGTTCCAGATGGTAGAGGTTCTGTAATTCAGCATGAGGGAGGGTGAAGTTGGGCTGCTGGGAGCCAGAACTAAGGGGACTCAGCATGAGACCCCAAGAACAGGCTCGGGGAGGTAGGGAAGCAGCAGTTCACAATTCAGTGTCAGGATAAAAGGAAAGGCAAACTCAAGAGGAATGTGTTGAACCATTCCCAAAAGGTCCTATGGTCTGGAAGGTTATACAGAAGTACATAATGGTAACCCTTAAAGTCATGTGGATTACTTTCTTGAAGCTGGGGTTCAAGACTGGAACCAGCTCTCCTATGGTGGCTAGAACAGGCAGAGATAAGTACTCTTGGGTAAAAGAAATGCCAAGACTTTTAAGACTTGAATGAATAGTCTGGAATTCAGGGAAAGCTTAGGAGTGAGAAAGAATAGAAACACATGACAAAAACTGAAGCGGAAGCCTAATCTTTGCTTCCATCAAAAGTGTACAGGAAAGGAAGGGGGGCAGTATAAGGACATATGAGGACAGAGTCCAAAATTTCAATAATTAGAAAGTTAGAGAGTCTTGCTTTGTATTTTGCATTCTTGAATGTAGAGATGTACAAATACGAATTTGGTCAATGTGGTTCAGAGTCCATCTTAACTGAGTTTTGTTTAGCTGTTCTACCAAAACTTGTGACTTGGATTTTAAAATACCCAACAATGATTGTGGTTTTGTCTGTTTTCCCTTTTGAATTGCCAATTATTTCTCTTTGATATGTGAAGCTCTCCTATTAAGCATATACATATCTGGCATCATTATACTACCTGGTATATTAGCACTTTTTTGTCATGGTATATTCTTCTTTACTTCTTTACTTTTTCTTGTGATAAGGGTTTGATTGCTTTGTCTTTTTCAATCCATTTCTTTTCACCTAATTTTTGTCCTTGGACTTAAACTGTTCCTCTTACAGACAGCATACAGTTAGATCTTGATTTTTTAATTTAATCTTGTCTCCGTATTTTATTTTATTTTATTTTTTTATTTTTTTTTTTTTTAAAGATTTATTTATTTGACAGAGAGAAATCACAAGTAGACAGAGAGGCAGCCAGAGAGAGAGAGAGAGAGGGAAGCAGGCTCCCTGCTGAGCAGAGAGCCCGATGCGGGACTCGATCCCAGGATCCTGAGATCATGACCTGAGCCGAAGGCAGCGGCCCAATCCACTGAGCCACCCAGGCGCCCCTTGTCTCCGTATTTTAATTGGTGTATTTAGTTCACTTCATTCTATGTAATTATTGATCTGATTGAATAAAGGTTACCATGTTATTTTATTTCTACTTCTCTTTGTTTTACTTTTCTGTTATTTAATTCCTATTATTTTAATATGCTTATGTTTATAATATAACTTATTTTAATATGCTTATAATGTCTATAAATTTGCTTATAGTATGAACTTTTTTATTTACTGTTTTTCATCACTCTATTCTTCCATCTTGCACTCTTATTTAATCTTCTTTTTTTTTAATATTCCATTTGATCCTTGTATGTAAGATTTAGCTATAATTCCTCAGTTCTTTGTATTATTAAGTGGCTGCTCTCAAAATTAAATTAGTTTCTTACCTTATGGTAATCTAATCAGAATTTATAGTATACTTTTCGTATGTATGATATAATATATAAGAAACTTTAGTAGCATACTTGTGTTTACCACTCCTCTTCCTTATGGTGGTGGTGGTCTTACAGTACATCTATATTATTTTAAACCCTGCAGTACATTGTTATGCTCTTTGCTTTAATGTTCTTTCAAACAATTCAGAAAAAGAATAGAAAAATATTTTACTATGTTTACCCCTTATTTGTCATTTCACGTGATCATCATTGCTTCCTAGTAGATTTGAGTTTCCATCTGGTGACATTTTTGTCCATCCTTAGTAAATATCTTTAACATTTTTCTTTGTGCATGTGCACACCAGCTGAAAATGAATTGTCAAAATTTCTGTTTATTTGAAATGGTCCGTATTTCACTTTTATTTTTGAGGGCTAGTTTTGCTTCTGCTTGAAAATGCCTTTATTTAACTTTCATTATAGGAGGATAGTTTCTCCCTACATAGAAATCTGGATTGACAGCTTTCACCCTCCTTCACTTTCAGTACTTTAAAGCTATTGCATAGCATTTGGGCCTCCATTATTACTAATGAGAGGTCACCTATCATTTGCAACTTTGATTTCCTTTATGTAATCTAACATTTTCAAGGCTGGTTTCAATAGTTTTCTCTTAGTTTTTGAATTTCAGACATTTGGCTTTGATGTTCCTAAGTGTGAGTTTATTTGTAGTTCTCTTATTAAATGCTTATCAAGGTTTTTGGATCTGGAATTTCCTGAATTTCACCAAATTTGCCAAGTTTCCAGCCATCATTTCTTTGTTTTTCTGCCTTGTTGTTGTTCCCTCCTATTCTAGTGTTTCAGTTGCACGTAAACATTTCCATTGTTTAATATTATTCCACAAATTTCTGCAAATCTGATCTTTTCCTTACATCTTTTTTTTCTCTTTGTTCTTGAAATGTTTAAGTCTTATTAACATATTTTCAAGGAGATTTATTATTTTTTTTTACTTCAAATCTCCTCTTAATGGCATGCAATTAATTTTATATTTTAGTTATTATATTTTCAATGCAGGATTTTTTTGAAGGCAGAAATTTTTATTTGCCTCTTTTTTTGGAGTTTCTATTTATGTGGTAAGATTTTTCTTTTTATTTTGTATCTTTATTTATTATGTATATTTATTCAGCTTGTAAGCCTATTTATAATAGCTGACTAAATATTTTTTTCCTGTTAATTTTAGCATCTGGGTGATATCAGACTCAATTTCTACTGATACTTTCTTTTATTCTTGAACACGGTACATATTTTCTTATTTTCTTTGTATGCCTAATGCTTTTATGTGCTTTTTCTGTTCGTTTTTCTTATTGGATCCTAAATGTAGAGACTCTGAATTCTGTAATGTTTCTCTGAAGACTGATCTGTGTGTTAAAAAAAAAAAAATTACTTTTCTAGAATCAAACTCCCAAATTCTGTCTTCTGAAATTCTCCTTGGTTGTTTCACCTTTCTCCTTCTGCTTTATGCTCAAGGCTCCTAGAAATGTCCTTCCTCCTCTCCATGTACAGTGTAATAGTCAGCCAAGGATTTAGATGAATTTTTATATTCATATTTTGGGACCAATCTCTTCAGTAGGTAGCCACCTTCATTAAAGACTTCAGTCCTAACTTTCTTGCTTTTCTGTCAGCCTCCAGTTCTGCTTTCTGATACTCAAGCCTCTTAGGCAATAGCTTTATGCAGCTTGAGGTGCCTGTTGATTTTGAGTGCTCTCAGGCCAAATGCTGCAAATTCACAAATCTTTCCTTGCTGCAGTCAATCTTGCAAGAGTAGGTACTCCTCAAATTTCTGTGTTCAAACCGCCATAAAACATTATTTTCAGATTTTATAATTGTTTGTAGGGTAGGGTTGTCTGATCATGCCACTCCATCATTAACCTGAAATTGGAACACTCAACTTTTAAAAGTGTCATTGTCTCATCTCTTAAACTTCGGGATTTCACTTTGCTTTCTTGTTTTCATATTGTGTTTTTTTCTATCCATTACCACCTTCTTACTCTTCTTCATAAACCTGATATTTAAAAAGTATTCTAGCTGTTTCATTTTTCTCAAGCAGGTAAAGCAGATTACATTTACATACACTTAGGTGGATCTGGTCTTTTGCTATTTAAACAAACAACTGGTATAGGGGAAACATCCCCTCAGTTTCTGTACCTCCGTGTCGAGTATATAAGATGGAGTCCATTGAGGGCTCCTACTATGACTCGGGTATTTATACTCATATTTCAAATTATTAAACAAGGTTATCAGAAGATCACAGTCTCCATCTTACAATGAGGAAACCAAAACTCAAAAAACAAATTAATTTAATGAAGATCCTAGAATGAAAATTCATGGCACCTGAGTTTAAAGAATGGATCTTTTCCACTGTTAACTTGCTCTTCACTGGTCTTTTCTAAACATTATCTGTTTCTGTGCCTACTTTCCAAAAGAAACTCTATTTCCCGATCAGGTTGACCTGAGTTTTTAATATCAGGTTGAACTTAAGTGTCCCTAATTATAGCTCATACCTTTTCAACAACATGTTCTTTTCAGCCTCACTTCCCAATCTATGCATCTACTTTGAGGAAGATCTGTCTTCTCCATTGCAATAGTTGTGACCTACACATCTTTAACAATCTGTAACCCCAGATTGTAAACACCAGCCAAGGCAGTCGGGGGTGGGGGAGGCTATACAGAGAAAGAGCAGTTTACTATGAGTAGAGTTAAAGTATCATTCCTTCAGGTGTTGATCATCTACCTGATTTATTAAACAAGGGTTTGGGGACACAGCAAACAGGCAGAGAGAGAACACCAGCAGTTCTTACAATTCAGTGTGGTCCCGGGAATAATAGACTACACTGATACTATCTTTCCTACAGGCCCAAATGAGGGGCATTTTTTAAAAGCACATTCAGCAGGCCTCAGGCCTTGTGGAGTCCCTGGATATGTTTGTGTAAAACAGTGTATGGAAAAAGAGGACTTTGGGGAAGACTAAATGATCTAATGGCAACAATTCGCTACATTCTTTTCTCTGCCGGTTATCCGAACTAGTGCAATTCAGGCTGTGAGCACCTGGAAGGAAATGCCCAGGCAGGCACTTGCCATTGAAATATGGTTGGAGAGCCGTTCCTGCATGTAAGTATCACCCTGTTATTTTCTTTAGGGTTTTCAGCCTGAAACCAATCAACCTGAAGTCCAATTGAAAAAGGCATCTTTACAATCACAAGCTGTGGGAAACTTGGTTGGTTCAGTGGGATCTAATTTGTTTTGGGTAAGGGAAAAAAAAAAAAGATAAAAGAAAAAAAGGAAAAAAAATAAAAACAAAAACAGAATTTGGAGCAGTGGGGATTAACAGAAGCGGAGCTGACTGCATACAGCATGTTTGTGGTAATAAACAACAGTGTTATTAGCGAATATAAAGCCTGTGATAAACAATGCCATGATGTTCCATTCACCCTAATAGGCAGGAGCAGATAATTGGGACAAATAAAGTGCTAAAACAGTCTCTAACCACCTTTCCAGAGCGTCTCTCCGAATGAGTGAATCGCCCCGCATGCTGTAAGGCGCAGCGGTAGCCTGGGATACCAGCTTTTGTGTTTCACTAAAAGAATACACTCCCGTTGCTAATGGAAAACAACAGAAGCTAAAGACGATTGCTGGGATTGTCAGATCTCTCTCTCTCTCTCTCTTTTTTTTTTTTTTTAAAGTGGTAATGAGTAGACAAGAAGACAATTCCACACATTCATCAAAGCCAGCAGAGAGCTCTTCGGAATACACGGCCAGTTGATATCCCAAACACTTCCAGCTCGGGGGACTTTTAAATCTTAACTTGAGCTCAGTTGTTTCTCTTGGCAGTTTCTCCTTTTCCACCTTCACTAGACAAGGTATTGTCCCAGCAATGGTGTTTTTTTTTTTTTTTTTTTTTTTTTTTTTAATTTTTTTCAGCAAGTCTTTCTTGTTTCCTATCAGAATATCATTCAGACAGTTTCTGTTCTTCTGTTTGGTTGGGTTTTTTTATCCAGGCACAACCTGGATATGATGTTCTTTCTACGGCAGTAAATATAGGGAATCCACTTCTCCCTTCAACCTCAGTTTCTCCATTGAGATTGCATTGTTACAACTCCAAGTACTGGCTGAAATTATAAGAAATAGTGAAGTAGTACTGATGTTGAAGAGCCCAGAAGTTATGTGGGCCTATGGAGCCGGCAAAACCAAGCAGAATTGGGATATTGGTGAATTTCTTTCATCCATTCAGCTAGTCAACAAATATTTCTTGAGTGCCTACACCATATCAGACAGTTTATTCCTGGTTTTCCATTTATATTTAGGCCCTATACCCATTTACTGTAGCACAAATCATAAAAATCATCCTATTTAGACGGGAAATTATTTTTACCCTTCACTGTTGAAATAAATACTTCCCATCTCAAACCCACCATGTCTAAAAATGCAGCCTTGAACCACATGTTTCAGAATGCAGAATAGTAGAGAAAAGGGAAAGAGACTGGGAATGAAAACTTGTGCCAGTTTCACAGATGTCCAATTTCTTGATTCTTGAAAAAAAAATTAAAAAACAAAAAACAAAAAACTATAAGATGGCAAACTTGAAATTGACTTACACAGAATAAGATACATCCAAATGGGGAAAGAGAATATCCAAAATGGTTTAGGAACTATTTAAACTACAGGTGGATCAACTGATGAGTCCCAAATAAATGATTTTAGGTGCCTGATTATCCCATCGGTGATGAATATTTCACTCCCTAGAACTAATTCATAATATCAAGCATTATCTTTAAAAGCATTAATGCTAAAGTATTCATTTAACATATCACTATTATTGTTGATAGTACACTGTGGTAAAGAAGGGGAAGTAGTCTTAGATTATTATTTATTATGAGAATACTCATTATACCTACATGATCACCACAATGAAGGTAGGTAAAACTGAAGGGAAACAGAAATATGAGAATTTGTCAGATTTGTTTTACATGCCAAATATATTAGTATTTTTATTATTGACATTTTTACACACCACATATCTAAACTTTTCCCCATAAGCCAGATACCTTCACCAAAAGCTATTTATAACATTAGGAATATTCCTTTTGTCTATTGACACTGGTCTACATACATTTTAGTATGCATTGTATGCAGTAACATTATTTTAAATGATGTCACTCAGTTTACCTAATGAAATACTAAATGCTTTTTTTTAGTATTTGCTTTTTTTAAAAATTTTATTTATTTCAAACAGAGAGGGAAAGAGAGAGAAACTGAGAGGACAAGGGGAGTGGTAAGGACAGAGGGAGAAGCAGATTCCCCGTTGAGCAGGGAACCCAACAGGGAGCTCAATCCCAGAACCCTGGGATCATGATCTGAGCTGAAGGAGATGCCTAACTGACCGAGCCACCCAGACACCCCACTAAATGCTTTTTAAAAGTATCTGAAATCAGACAGAGAAAGACAGATACCATATGACTTCACTTGTCTATGGAATCTTAAAAAAAAAAAAAAAAGCAAACAACAACAAGAGAAACAGACTCATAAATATAGAAAATAAATTAGGGGTTGCCAAAGGGGAGGAAGGTAGTGAATAAGCAAAATACGTGAAAGGTGTTTAGAGGTACATACTTCAAGTTATAAAATAAATACGTCAGAGGGATGAAGAGTACATCATAGGGAATATAGTCAATAATATTATAATAACTTTTTGTGATGACCGATGGTAACTATACTTACTGTTAAGCATTTCATAATGTATATAATTGTCAAATCACTATGTTGTACACCTGAAACTAATATAGTATTATGGCTCAATTATCCTTCAATTAAAACTAAAAAAAAAAAAAAAGATAAAATGTGTCTAGTACATATACAAAAATATGTAAAATCAGAATATTTAGCTTTACATATTTATTCAAGTTTTCAGGCATATTATTAGGAAAACAAGATAAAAGGACAATGAAACACTTGACTTACAGAGATATATTATAGAATAAAGTAAACAATTACATGAAATTCAACAGGGTAGCTCAATTTCAGAGAACTGGAAGTTAAAAAATCACTTTTGTTGTACAGGATGATTTATGATAAACCTTACTGACATATAGCTTAACTGATTATAGAAACGGAGGGAGTCGAGATGGTTGGGGGCAGGTTGGTAATGCAGGACTACCATAGGGTGCCCAGTCAGACTGCTCACATGACATCGTCATCTCCTTTGTACCTGCTGGTCTTATTTGCTGTCACTTGTGCCATTGCATTAATCCAGGCAGACTTTCCTCCTGTATCCCATCTGTCTGATCCTTATCTATTCTTCAGGGCACTGAGGCCTTTCCTAACCACCTCAGGATACATGCTGGGCTCACCCTCCTTTGACCTCCTATAGATTTTACTTATCAGTATCACCCACTTGATGCTGAGAATATATAGCTTTGTGTTCTTTTTTTTTAAGATTTATTTAAAAGATTTTATTTATTTATTTGACAAGGAGAGAGAGAGAGAATATAAGCAGAGGGAGTGGAAGAGGGAGAAGCAGGTTTCCCATTAAGCAGGGGGCCCAATGTGGGGCTCAATCCCAGAACCCTGGGATCATGACCAGAGCCAAAGGCAGAGACTTAACAACTGAGCCACCCAGGCGCCCCTTGTGCTGTCTTTTTATAAGTAAATCTCCAACTAAACTGTAAACATTTTTTTCCCTGGTTTTCTGCTGGACACTGCATTTGGCACAGTGGCACAATCCCAGAAAGTTCTCAGTAAGTACTTAATACTACCTATTGCATCATTACATGATAGACTCTGTACCGACCAACTGTACCAGTTCATTTCTTACCACCCTCTGGCCGGATCTGGCCTATATCTCTAGGCAATGGGAATGGGCTTTCTGATTGCATTCCCAGCTCAGTTGTTTGAATCAGATACAAATTGATTGTGAGTAGAAGTTACTCCAATCTGACAGCTCTCCAGTGTCTTGTTTGTGGAGAGAGAAAATGAGACTATGTTGACTGTGTTCCTTTTTCTGATGGGCCACAGGATAAAGAGAGAAAACAGGAAAGGCCTAGCATTATCATGACAATCAAGAGTGTGCCCACTCTGAGCTTGGTGCTACGCTCAGGCTTGTCAAGGAAACACGGTGGCATGTTTCCACTCCCCTGAAAACAAATGTGATGACCAATACTGACAAGATAGCAGAAAGCCCAATAGTATTTCCGTGTCTTCTTTGCATTAATGGAAGATATTGGTCTCCACAGCTGTCACTGTAGCAGCACTTTTCACTGACACTAAAATTCATCTTCCAATATGAAATCAGTATCAAAACAATCCACAGATAGGATCTTACTAGCTGAATTCATGGATTTTTCTCAAGATGCAAATTTATTATTTTACTTTATTTCCAGGAACGGAAAACATGACCTTTCTCTCGCTCGCCTCATCTTAGCATCATGGATTGGTAAATATATTCTGTCTTTCCCTAGATATTTTATTATTATTACCATATTTCCACAGCAGAAAATATGAAGGGGGAGAAAGAGCAAAAAATAAATAAAAAATAGAGAAAAGAAAGAAAAATGTAGAATATCAGTCAGGCTTGACGAGGTTCCCCTAAGAATAGATTACCTAGTCTAATGTTGTGGAAAAATGACTGCTATACATCAGCAGAAGAGGTCAGGAAATTAAATTTTATGTGTCCTGCCTAGTAAAAAAGAGAGTTTAGCTGAAAAATAGAATCCTTCATTGCCTGGTGGGAATTTTGAACATTTCAATTCTGTTTAAAAAAAAAAAAAAAACAAAAACAAAACAAAACAAAAAAAACAATGGTGGAAGTAACCACAAGTCAAGGAATCATGGGGCAGCCAGGTATCACCCATGAGGTGATAGGGAGAGTGGCAGCAATGTTCTGGAGAGTTCTTAAATCCTCTGAGGTTCAAGTTCAGAAGAAACTGTGGCGTCCTTTACAGTTATTTGTAGTGTCCCTCTAAGAGGCAACACCTTGGACTAGATGGCTTATGGAATAGAAGAAGTATTGTCCACCTTGTAAATTTAAGTAGAAATTCTTTCAAACACTGTCCTTATGGAGAGATCGCACTCTTTTCCTTTCCAGTGAACTTGCCTGCTTCTCAAGTCATGTTTTGAATCTTTTAAATGTATTCAGTATTTTTTCTTACCTTTCTTATTCTTTTCCATATTATTTATGGAAATCCATGCTATTTCTCTTTCACCAAAGGTAACTGGTTTACCACTACCTATCTAGTCAAAGAATCTGGTCCATCCAAAATTTCCATACTACTTCAAAATTTTCATTCTTTCTTCTTTTTTTTACATTTTATTTTTTTCTGCAGACATCAATCTTTCTTCTTATCAATACTTTCCATTTGCCCACAGAAAGGTACTAATCTGTTACCATACATACATGTATGCATGTGCATAAGCACACACAACTTTTTGGACCCAATTCTCCTTCAGTTTGCCTCCTTTAATCTTTCCTATTTTTGATGATCCAATTTGGTGAATGAGAAGCAAGTCTCTGGCATCCACTTTTTCATTTTGTACAATGTGGCCTATCAGATCTTTCAGTCTGACTTTTTCTCCCACCTAGCAGAGGATACAAGTAGTTTATCTTTTCAAGAAGGGAAATAACTGCTTAACAATCAACACTTGTCATATTTTTCTCTTTCCTGACTCTCAGCATGACTTGATACTGCCCCTACTGCCTTGAACTTCTGTCCTCCTGGGTCTTTCATGACACAGTTCCTTCTTCCTACCCTTCCAATAACTTATTTTCCTACTCTTATCTTCTAAACGTATTTCCCATAGTCAAGTGCTAGATTAAGGTTAGTTTTTTCCTCTGGTCCTCTTATCTCCCTTTCTTACAATGAGATCCTCCCCCTAATACATTCTGTTTCTTGAGAGGTGCTGAAACAAAGAGGTTAGAAGCGTGGATATGGCAGATGGTCTGGTTCAAGTCCCAGTTTGACATGTTTTAGCTGTGGAGCTTTAAGCAAGTCATTTAACCTATATAACCTCACCTTCTAATTTTCAAGAAAAAAATGGCTATATCAAAAGGATATTGAGAGGAATAAATAAGAAAATACATGAAAAGCACTTATCATTGAACCTGACACATAATAAATTCAAAATAAATTGTTTCATCCTTTTCAATTCACAGCATCACCCATTCTGGTTCATGCCCTCATTACATTTCCCCTAACACACTACAATGGCCTTTTTCATATAGAACCTCTTCATTCTCTTGCTCTTTCTGCCCACATCCCCCTATTTCTCAGTCATCCTGAACTCTGCAGTTCGAATTTTCTTCCTGAAGCACTGCTTAAATCATATACCACCTCATCGCTCTCCTTTTTACTTAAAATCTGTATTAATTCTCCACTGCTTATAGACTTAAGTTTAAACTAGCTTAATATTGAATGCCTCCCCTAATGTGGCATCAAGTTCCTTTCTCTATTTCCTACTTTTACCTTGATAAATCCAGTGTTAGGGTGGAATTGGTTTCATCTAATGTTCTCAGAACCTATCACGAAATTTTTGGTGCTTGTGATTTTGTTCTTACTCTGTTTTCTGCAGGCAATAACGCTTTCACGTCACATTTTCTTCTCTAGAAATATCAGGAATGTTTAGGTTCATCCCAGAAGTCATCAATGGAATCATTTCGGGATATGGATAACAAATGTTCTTACATTAATTAATTAATTTAGATTTTATTTATTTATTTGACAGACAGAGATCACAAGTAGGCAAAGAGGCAGGCAGGACGAGAGAGGAGGAAGCAGGCTCTCCACGGAGCAGAGAACCTGATGCGGGGCTCGATTCCAGGACCCTGGGATCATGACCTGAGCCGAAAGCAGAGGCTTTAACCCACTGAGCCACCCAGGTGCCCCCAAACGTTCTTACTTTAATTCAGTATCTCTGCCGATAAATTATAATCTTTCCAAAGACAGTGATTGATGTTTACTTCTTTTGTGTGTAATTAATAATGAACACGTCCTGGGGCTTCCTCAATGTTTTTGAATTAACAAAAACTTTTTTTAAGGTTTATTTATTTATTTGAGAACTCATGCTCATGAGAGTGGGGGCGATTGGTGAGGGGGAGGAGGGGCAAATAGAGAAGGGGAGAGAATCTCAAGCAGACTTCCCGCTGAGCACAGAGTCTGACCTGGGGCTGGATATCATAATCCTGAGATCAAGACCTGAGCTGAAATTGAGAGTCAGACACTTAACTAACTGAGCCACCCAAGCACCCCAGAATTAACAGAAACTTTTATTCAACAGGTGTAAATCATCTCCTTTCGGAGAGCTGTTGTTGGATAAGCAGTTTCACATGTTTTCCCCACATATAATGCAATCTGCCAAATGCCTTATAATTGGTTTCTTACTTTCACCTTGCTATCTACTGACTGTTTTTGATTCAGCACCCAGGGTTGTCCTGTAAAAAGGAAGGGCAAACGTGCATTTTTTTGTTTAAAGTTCTTCAGTAGCTCCCGATTTCTCTTGGAATAAAATCTAAAGTTTGTACATCATCCACAGAGTCTTACCTGATCTTTCCCTCCTTTATATTTCTGATCTTATCTTCTTATGATTCCCCCCTTGTTCTCTTACTCCAGTGAGTACTGGCCTTTTTACTGTTCTCTTGGCAACCAGCCTCATTTCTGAGTCAGATCCCATGCATTGGCTATTCCCTCCACCTTAAATCATTTCCTGTAGATATCTACATGACTAACTTCCTCTTTGCCTCTTAGTTTTAATTTTTCTATCACCTTCCAACTGAGTACTGCCCTGACTACTTTACTTAAAATGAAGACTGCTCCCCCACCTCCAGCACTCCTGATCTCTCTTACTCTATTCTATTTATTATATAGTACTTATTATCTTCTTTAACTATGTAATTTAAATTATTATTCATATTGTTTATTTTTTGACCCTCTACCACCAGAATGGATGTTCCACGATGAGAAGGATTTTTTTATTGTCTTGTTCACGGATGAAATTCCAACATTTAGAAATTTACCTACCTTTAATTTGTGCCTAGTGAATATTTGCAAAATGAATGTATTGAATAGTTGTGTCAATACATTTGTTCTTGTTTTCCTCCCCCTTTTACTGTATATTTCCTTTAGAAATCTAAATGCGCATCAAGAGAGACAATCAAATATAGATACACTGTTTAAAAGGTGTATAGCATCTGGATATTTGTACAGTTATGGATAACTGATCACTTTAAGCTTCTTCACTATGAAGAAACTAAAGCCCCATCATGTGCATGCTTTAATCTCATGTCCTCACAATACTGGTTGCTTTAAAATGCTGATTCTTTTCATTGAAAAGGAGGGAACTAAAGCTCCACAGATGCTACTATGGGAGTTTTTTCTCCCCAGCCACAGTGACCACAATGATGTCAAACAATTTTATTTGCTATCACATTCAGCTTAACAATGCTATGTAGATATGTCTACAAAGTAAATCTACAAAGTAAAATCAACAGTTGAGAAAACCATCCATTTTTTAAAATAAATTTTAAGTTCACTCTAAGCTAAAACATTTAGATTGTTGAAAATATGACAATAAAGTTGCATGAATGATTACTTTAATTGCCAACTTTATTTGTGTTATTCATAAACACAATTAATGTGTTTCCAATATATGTTGTAAATTGACTAATGGCCAAATCAATGACCTTACTAATGTTTTCGAAATTGCTCTTTTGTTCTTATTTCATTCATATCAGAAATGATTGCTACCTAGGATTTATAAGCATTAACAATTTACCAAATTATTAATCGTTACCTTATTGAATGAATCTTGAAATTATCTCTTTATCCATTTATCTACTCATTTATTTAGCAAATATTTATGCCACAAAATGTTCATGACACCCAGAATACATCAGTGAAAAATCTGACAAGAATCTTGGTCTCCTAAAGCCTGGGATCAACATTAATTCAGATAGAAATCATGATAAAGTGGTATATCATGATAAAAAGACTTTTTACTTCTCCATGACAATATTATACTCAGACTTTCCAAATCCCGTGTTTGACAAACAAATATTTGAAAAAATGGAAGCAAAGATCTTTTGCTGTACACAAAGCCAAGAGAAAGATCCTTGTTAGGAGAGTGGAATCTAAATTTTTAAAAAATCCAAAGCAAAATCCAATAACAATGAAAAATATATTTTATAGCTAGAAGCATATGCCATTCAGTAACATTAAGCCATTAAAAAGAAATAACCCCCATAAATCCCTATGCACATAAATATATAGCCTATATTTATGCATAATTAAAAATTGGTACAAGTTTGAGATTTTGAGGAATGAACACAGAAAATCATATTTTTCATGAAAATTGATGAGTAAGTGAGTAAAAATATTAAGGCAGACTTCTGCTTCTGACCAAACCTCAGTAAAATAGACTGACTTGCCCTCCCACCTGAAATTTTCCAAAACATTGGGGAAAAAAAAGTGAAAAGTTGGTTTTACAATACTGGGCATCAGGCAAAATAGTACAGTGATTGGTGAGAAACAATATAATTGCACCAGCTTATTGCCCTGAAAGAGTTTCTAGATCACAGCACAAGGAGATGTCATGTAGGTAGACTTCCAGGAGACTCCCTGAGTTGAGGACAAGCATCTAAGAGACCAAAATAGTTATAGTGTATAAGACAGAATACCAGAGAGGAACTGTCTGGAAGAACAGACACAGAACTCCAGAGAGATCTGCAGAGGGTCCCATTTGAATATTCAGGCAAGTAATGATCAATGACTGTGTATAAGAAAACTTCCTGGGTTTGGGGATACATTCAATAAAAGGTATTAGAAGTTAGACTTTCCAGTGCTTACCTAGAGCTAGGAATAATGTCTCCTCCCTGCAAGACTGGAAATTCTTCTGATTCACAAGACAATAGGTGGAGTACAGAAAGACTCTCCCGAAGTAGTGGGGAATAATTAGCCTTAGACTAAACACTGCTCTGATTCCACCCAATAAATACTAAAAACAAGACCAAAAAGGATCAAACAGATTTCAAATAACGTAAAAGCCTCCTAGATGAAAACTTAGGAAGAACAGTGGGAATATAAAAATCTCCAGAACCTATACCGTTTCTGATGTCTGACATCCATTCAAAACTTACCAAGCATGCAAAGAAGCAGGAAAATATAATGAGGACAAAATTAACCAATCAAAACCAACCCAGCACTGACATAGATATTAGAATTAATGGATAATGACACCAGAACAGTTATAATAACTGTATTCCATCTTCAGAAAGTTAAGTAGGGAAAAGTAAGACATTAAAAAAGAAAAGACCCGAGCTAAACTTCTAGATATTTTAATTCCAATGTTTGAAATGAAAAATATGTTGGATGTGACTAATAGCAGGATAGACATTTTAAGAAGAAAACATTAGTGAATTTGAATTTGTAGATAGAATGAAATAAGGTGAGAAGAGAGAATTAAAAAGTTGAGTGGAACATCACTGAACTGAACAACTTCAGGAGGCCTAACATGAATGCACTTGGAGTATATAAGAAAAGAGAACAGAATAACTATTTATAGAAATAATGACTCCAAATTTTACAAAGCCGATGAAAACTATAAATCCACATATCCAAAAAAGTCAACACACCCCAAGTACCCCTAAGTAAAAGAAAGCACCTAATGATTTCATAAATTTGATGAAAACTATGAAACCACAAATCAAAGAAAATAATCACACCAAGAAAGCACCAAGACATACTACAATTAAATTGCTCCAAACCTTTGATAAAGAATATTTTTTAAACAACCAAAGGTAAGGGGCGCCTGGGTAGCCTCTGCCTTTGGCTTGGGTCGAGATCCAGGGTCCTGGGATCAAGCCCCGCATTGGGCTCTCTGCTCGGCGGAAGCCTGCTTCCTCCTCTCTCTCTGCCTGCCTCTCTGCCTACTTGTGATCTCTCTCTGTCAAACAAATAGATAAAATCTTAAAAAAAAAACACAAACAAACAACAACAACAAAAAAAACCAAAGGTAAGAAATGAACATTTCTAGCAAAGAAATAAAAATAAGGATGATATTTTACAATCCTGGGGAACAATGCAAGTGAGAAAATAGTGAAGTGACCCTTTTACACTTGATCTTAGCCAAAAGGCCAAGAAGCAATGAAGTGATACCTTTAAAGTACTGGGGGAAGGGAGAGAGAAAACTGAGCTTAGATTTCCATACCCAGAAAAAATATGTTTCAAAAACAATAATAAAATAAAGATTTTACTTCAGCAAAACAAAAGTAAAACAAACCACCTAAGCAAAAACAAATAAGCAAAGAACAGTTATAGCTAATAAGCCAACAAGTAATACAATGAAAGCATTAAAAATGTTAATTTAATTGAAAAGAAGTCAGGAAAAGATGAAAAATAAGGAAACTAAAGACATACTTCTAAATAACCCATGAGTCAAAGAAAATAAAAAGGGAAATTAAAAAGTATCTAAACTAAACAAAAATGTTCACTAAATAGATCAGCATTTTTGGAATATTGCTAAATCATTATGCAGGGGAAATTTATACATTATATACCCAGGAAGGAAGAAAGACAAAAATAAAATAAATGACTCTAGCTTCACCTTGTGAAACTAGAGAAAAAGGAGCAAATGAAATCTAAAGTAAACAGAAGAAATGTATGGATGAATCTTAAAATAATTCTGTTGATCAAAGGAAGCCAGACTAAAAAGAGCACTTGGAGTATGATTCTATTTATATAAATTCTCAAAAATGTCAATTAATTGCCAGTGGCAGAAAGCAGATTAGTGGTTGCCTATAAGAAAAAGTCAGAAATGGTTTATAAAGTAGCATAAGGGAATATTTAGGGGTAGAAGATATATTTTTCTATCTTGATCGGGTATGGTTTCATGGTGTATATTTGTCAAAACTTATCAAATTTTATACTTGATATGAAATTTACTCTAGATCAATTATACTTCGGTACACCTTTACAAAAAAAGAAAGTAAGAATACAGATAACTTGACCAAGACATGAAAAATCTGACTTGATTCTTATGTAGGATGAATTATTCATCAAATTTTTAAAAATCACATTTATTTAAAACATACGTTAAAAATGTGTAAGAGTTAAAGACAAAAGGCAGACAAGAAATCTCAAAGATTACCTGAGTTTAAAATTGGATCAAACTCTGACCATAAAGAGCATTAGAAATACTTCACAAAAATACAAAGAGAATCAAAACTACCTTTCATATATCTATTACAAACTTGCATATTGTACACCTAATACATTCCAGTACTTTAGTGGGTTGATGGGCTCTAAGTATTCTCTGCTACATTGATGTCGATTATAAGTTTGCAAAACATTACTAAAATAATAAATATTTTGGCATTCTCTAACCATTCTTTGGTTATCTTTTGTCTTTCATCTTATTTCCCAGCCACATTATAAATGCCCTTAATATCACTTACCAAGTCTTCTCTCTCTCAGGTAGGAATAGAACTGAGATACTGGTAGGGTTTTGAAAACCCATTTACTGAATCCTATTGAACGAAAATTATTTCTAAGATTATAAAGATATAAATAAAAATATAGATTAAAAAAGTATCCAATTTTCTATTACTTTTATTGCTTATCACAAAAACAATACTCTCTTCATTTCTCAGTAAATGTTTTGTTGTTATCATAAAGACTGTTGGAAGGGAATTTTAGAGCCAAACCTGTTCTAGAAAATTCAGAGTATATAAAGCTATATAAAGTATATGAAGCACAAAGTATATAAATTCACAATGATAGTCTGCATTACACAATTCTACCTACCTAAATATTACTATTAATATTCAGTTCCCATGGACTTTATTAAATTTATTTCCAGCGTTTATGGTAAAAACAAAACGAACATGAGAACTGTTATATAGAAATACTGAATAAAATCACATAAATTGGTATTTATAGCATTGAAAAAGTTTACAGAGGTTTAAATTTTACTTTTTCAGTATACCAATCATGAAAGATTTCTTGAGCTCTACCTATGTTGTTCTCAAAACTATACTGGCATTATAAAAGTTACAAAGAAATATAAAGCATTGTCTGCCTTTAGCAACTCTCTAGTTGTGGAAGTAAAGATAAAAGACATGAAATAGGAAAAATAAAATGAAATAAGTGTCTACATCTAATAAACCTTCTTAGAAAAGAAGCATCAAATCAGGCCCAAAGCCTTCTTTTAAATGTTGAGGCTTGACCTGGATCCTAAATAAGATTAGGATCTTCTTTTCCTAGAGGAGGAAGGAAGGAAGACATTCTAGAAAGGGAAAGAGTATCATGAGGAGGAAAGAAGGAGGAGGAGAAGGAGGAAAGAAGACATTCCAGAAAGGAATCATGAGTCAAAGAACAGGAGTATTTGGGGCCATGAATAAACCTCTAAACAGCTATTGTGATGAGCTGGGGGTAGTGATAAATAAGTTCTTATAATCTAGATACAACCATTTTATGAAGCAGTTTGAACCATAAGGCATGGAAGTAGGACTTGATGGAGTTGGTAATAGGGAGTTATCAAGGGTGCTTGTGAAGAGAAGGAAGGGTTGTTTTGTATGATGAAGATAGTGACTATAGTTATTCGCCTAAAAGCGATTTTCTCTTTGTAAGATATCCCCAAATCCGTTAGGAATAGCAAGTATGCACAGCTAAAAATATTACATTTCCCAGTCACCTTACAGATAGAAGTGGCAATTCGACTCAGATTTGAAGCAGATACTATTGAAGGAGCTTCTGTAATAAAGAAGACCAAAGCCTCAGACCTTGGAATATGTATTTACAGATAATAGGTGTCATTAGGAGAGTGTTTGAGAAGAACACAACTAGAGTACTTGATGTGACCAACATTTAAGGGTTGAATAGAGGCAGAGGTGTTTCTGAAGGAACAAATAAATGTCTGGAGAGAGCGACTAACCACAGTGCCACAGGAGCCAGGGGAATAGAGTGAGTCAGGAAAGTAAACAGTGTCATAGGTCATGGAGAGCAAGACTGGAGGTCCCCAAATTCCATCCAGAACAGGAGAAATATCCATCTGGACATGTGGTATCAAGCCATAGCTTTGGAGAGATAAATTAAATTTTCTTATTATATTAATTCTGGATTAAAGTGTAAAGACAAAAATGATCTTGATAAAAATGAAAATAAATGAGTGCCACACACAGAATTGGATATACCCAGCCCTGTAAAGAAATACTGGCTGAGGGTGAGCAGGATTAGCACCAAATTTCAGGTTTTAAGAATAAAATGGTTTTTCTAGAAGGATGAGAGAGACATATTTTATTTGCAAAATGAAGTCAGTGACTCCATGCAATATACATTTTTTGGTACCTACTCAGTTTAGGAAACTATTTGAGGAACTTAAGCTATAGGAAAAGAATAACTACTTTGCATCAAAAACTTACAATCAAAAGTTTATCTATCATGAAAATTGATATGTAATATGAGTAATTACTATATTACAGTCAAGGCCAAACTGCTCTTTGTTTATATGCATACACAAATATGTATATTTTTGTGTGAATATAAAATGTACATCCAAAATACACATCCTTAGAGACATTGGCAGATTTTTTTTTTTTTCAAAATACTCGGTTCAACACAGAAACAGAAATAGCATATATTTTTATATGTGCATAAGAACACACAAATAAAACAGGTAAGAATGTGTAAATTGTATTTAAGTCATCATAGACAATCATGGATCTTAGTAAGGTTGGGCTTAGGAAAAGTTGTCTAACAGCTGGGATATTTGAGTATATATAGAATTTTGTCATATACAGAACAATTTAAGGTAAAAAAGAAAAAAGTCCATATGAAATACTGGCATTTTTGTCCTCTCCCAAGATTGAGAGCTCATGGGTCAAATAGATTTATTTTGCCCATTTAGCTTAACCCTGGTAATAAGTATGCATATATTACCAGAATTTTGTGTGCGTCTGTCTATCTACCTATCTATCTAATATTTAAGTAACAAATATGAGTATAGAACATTTAGAATCGTAATTTTATATATATGGAAAACCAGGAATATAAATATTTATATAGATATAAATATAGATAAATATATAGGAATTGAGAAGTTTACTCTAATTGATGCTTTAATGGATACAGCCTTAGTTGCTGGGTACAACAGTGTTGAGATGGTATTAAAATAAATAAGGAATTGTTCAGTGTCAGTATAAACATCACTCAGAAAAGGAAATGTTGACCCTATGTGTAAAGATAAAGCAGCTTCCTACACATTGGCGTAAACTTCGTGGTCCCCCTGTTTCCTAAATCAGGAAAATTCACTAGTATTTTCACTCACAGCTGATAGAAAACTAATCTCAAAAGTGAAAGTCTGCTGTGGGGTTTTTTTGGTATCCCAGAATAAAACTCTAAGAACTCTGTTTTTCACGACAAAGAGACAAGCTTCAGTTTTACAATGGAAATCACAGTGCCAAAAACAAACAAATTGAGGGGATAAGAAGAGAGGGAGGGGTAAGAAGGAGGAGGAAGAGAGGAGAATGAGGAGGAAGAAAAAAGAGTGTGAGGCCAGGAAAATGAGAAGAAGGCTGGTTATCTTTAATAGGGAGCACATTCTTTGGAGCTGGTTTGTAGATCAGAATCAACACAGAAGCAAAAGCGTGGACAGAAGAGAGGTACAGAAAGGACATGTAATATGCCTTGGCTAGTGCTTGTGTTTAGGAGACGAAAGGGCAATGTAGGATGAATAAGGTTCGAATTCCTTGGACTAATGTTTGAGTTGTAGTGAGTAGCAGATAAGAAAAATAACCAAATTCTGCTTATAGTTCCTGAGAGAATGTAAGGACCTGTGTGATGACAGGCAAAGAGAGGTTCCATCAACTTATTTTGCTCATCTGACAATGAGACATCTTTAGATCTTTAGAGACATCTATGGATGCTGCTTCTCGTTGCTGCCCTACTCACAGGAACCATATTCCGTACCAGCAGCATGGCTCTGGCTGTCTCTTCTCCCATGTGAGTTAGCCTTCCTGCTCTGCTCATTTTTAGGCTAGGTTTATGTTTGTCAAAAATTTCAGAGAAAACTAAAAACAAAACATTTTTTAAGCCAGTAATCAAAAAAAAAAAATTTAAGTCAAATGCTTGCTAATCAATTGTTTTGAGAAGACTTGTTTCAATACTTAGAAATGTTAAGTGTTTATGACATCTGGGCAAGCATGAAAGGACTTTGGGGGGAAAGGTCTCATGGGTAGAAGCTGGTGCCTTTTTAATAGAAATAAAAAGTGATTTTAGAGGAAAAACTAGCTCTGAAGTTTTCACATTGCTTAAAGACCTTAGCTAGGGCAGCATTTGTGTCTCCATACTATGTGAATTTGTTTCATGTAATTTCACAGTCCATCAGAAATCAGAGTCAAGTTCAGGAGATGTTATTTATATAATGCTGAAGTGGAGGATGCAACAAAGTACACAATGCTAATATTTATCCATTCTTCACAGATGGTTAAAACAGATCTTCTAGACCAGGGGTCTCAAAGTTGAGTCCATAATCCCTGGAGGTACTCAATACCCTTTCTAGGGGGAGTGCAGAATCAAAACTATTTTCATAACAATCTTAAGATGATATTTTTCATTTTCATGTGTTACACTAACAGTGCAAAAGCGATAGTGATTAATAATAATTTCTTAGTATGAATGAGGCAAAAATTAAAATTTTGAAAAACTTGTATATGCCACCTTAAGCTGAACAGCTTTGAAATACTTAATGATTTTATGAGTTCGGTTTTTTAAATTGAGTTTTATTTTTTCAATGTTCCAAGATTCATTGTTTATGTACCCAACTCCTAGGAAAAAAAAAAAAAAAACCAACTTAGTGATTTTTCCAGTAAGACCAATGGTAACATAAATGGGTGAATTTACCAACATTTGGAAGATCTGCAAAACTCAGTAAGCCAACATTTTCCAAATGACTAATGCACAGTTTTATAAAATTAGACACAAAGGGTCATTCAAACAAGATATACAAAAGAATTTACTGGAAATATGCAAAGCTCATTGGTATGCTTTCATATTCTGTACTGTAACTAAACTTTAAGAAAAGACAACTTGTTGATTCTTGGTATAGTATAAAAAAGATCCACACATGTCTGAAAAGGTAATTAAAATAATCCCTCCTTTACTAACTCATATTTATTTATCCTCATTCATATTTGACTGAGGCAGGCTTTTGTTCATAGGTCTCAACATAGAGATTTGTCTTACAGCCCAGTTGCAGAAACAGATATGAACATCCTTGTAAAAATGTAAAATAGTGCCACTTTGTGTGTGTGTGTGCGCGCACATGTGTGCATGTGGTGGGGAGCACATGTGTGTGAAGGAAGAGACAAAACTTTAAAAAGACAGGAGAACTCAAGCATTTGGAGAAAGAATAATTCCTTCTACCCACATCAGTATTTCTTCCTGGCATCATTGTATCTCATATGGTAGACTAACATATAGTAACAATAATGGCAGTCTTGACTCCTCATTATACTACATTTTTAAAGTAGTTTAAGAATCACTACTTAGGTCATTTAAGCCATTTTGGTGGAGAGGTATAGACTTCAGAATCAGATGGACCTGGCGGCAAATACAGGCTCAGTCATTTATTTGTGTGTGTCCTTGGCACACTTCATTTTCATGAGTTTCCTTAGCAGCAAAGTAGGCTTAAAGATATTTCCATTATTTAGTTTTTGTAAGAATTAGATATGATCTAAATAATGTACTTTATATAGAAACTGGCATGTAGTAAATCTTCAATTAATAATGACTATTCAATACATAATTTTATAGATCTTTGGCTGAATTTATATATTGATATAGGCATCAAATAGGTTTAGAAAGGACTATAAAATGCTTTTTATTTTTATTTCCTTAAATCATATTCATATCAATATGATTGGAATGGTAGAAATAGCTTTGACCATGAGATATTGACAAAACGTAGGATGAGTATGTAAGTGAAGAAGTGCCCTGGAGCCAGGTATATGAATTATATATAGGAATTTAGTAGTAAAAATTACAAATAACTTCCTATGGCTAGTACTAACCTAGAAGCTGTGTATTTTAAGGTTATTCTGGTACAGAAAAACATGTGGCTGAAGTATAAAAGCAATGGAAACACAATATACTCCCACTTAACGTTAACTGGTACTTTGAACCTGTGGAGTCTGAAGACAAGTTTCTACTCTACAACTGTGTATTTAAAAACACACATAAGAAAATAATTAAATATAACTGAAAAAAGTGAGAGGAACTGAGGCTATCATTTTCTTTTGCAAATCTTCTCCTAACCAAGTGTTCCTTCTTGTAGTTCTTAGGACAAGACCTATCTGTCCTGCCTCACACAGTCCATATGAAGTCCCCTCACAGATGCTCTTATCCTCCATAGGATTTACTTTACCTGCATTCCGTCCTTTCCATTACTCTCAAAACACTGTCCCGGTCAGGATGCCCCTCTGTTCAATACTACAACACTCCCACCCAGCACTGAAGTCCCCCACGCTCTTGTCCCCCTTATTTCGAGAGCCCATCTCCCATCACGCACCTTTCTCCCCACCTTCTACTTAAGTGGTAGTGCTTGATTGTCCTTCAGATGTTGTAGTTCCTTCTTCTGTAATGTGCCATATACTGTTACGTCTATTTGACCATGCTTCCCAATCCTCAGTTCCACAAGGAGAAGCTCCAGTAGCATATCTTCCTGAATTATCTTCCGTGATATCCATCTTTCTCCGTAAATTGAATATAATCTCCGTGTTCTCTAGTCTCCCATTATACTACATATGAACAATTTTTATGGTACACATGTCTTCCTATCATTTGATTATTATTCAAAAAATTTATTCATCTCCTAATCTAGGGTATCCCAGGTTAAACTGCCACCATCACTTACATTGACTAATGCCAACAATCTTCTAATTGGTCTCCATACATCCATTCTTGGCCTCATTTAATCCATTTCCTACTTAGCAGCCAGAGTGATCCTCTTAAATATTAATCAAACCACTAAACTGCTCAAAACACTTAAGTGGTTTCCGATTTCACTTGGAATAAAATCCAGATTTCTTATCATGGCCTGACCTCCGCCTATTTTTTCAGCCTCATCATGAACTCCTCTACCTTGTTTCCTCTACTCTACACCATGCTGAACTTCTTTCATACTTTGAAGAACAAAGTTCTTTCTTTCTCAGGGAAAGAAGGAAGAACTAAAGGTACCTTTTCTGCTGAAACACTTACTCCCTCACTCTTCATATAGATACTCATAATCATTCTGAATGTCCAGCTCAAATGTTAGGTCTTCAGAAAGGCGTTCCTTGAAGGCCTTTCACCCCTTGTTTCTTAAATTGTACTTATTAAATTTATATTTTAAATGTTTATTTTGTTTTATTTGCATTTGTATGCCTTCCCCCACTGGAATGTGGGTCCTATTAGGGTTAGGAAACATGTATACCTTGTTCTCCACTGCATTTCTATCACATAGTACAGTGCCTAACACAGGGCTTAATAATTATTTGTTTAGCAAATAGATAATTAAATGGTATCAGCTAGCATAATTTTACCTTGGTCAATAAGCTCAAGGTCTCATAAGGGGAATAAATAAAGCCTGCAAACAATATTTGTAAATTTTTAACACCCCAAATTAAAATTGTTCCTTGAAAAGAAATGTGAGAGCTCTTTAGAGTAAATTATTATTCTCCAACAATGTAGATACTCTTAAAAAATGTAATATAATGTAAATTTTAAAAAGAAACATACCGGTGATGTTTTATACATATCCATAAAGATATTTCCCAGAAATTAAGTTGATATTTTATTTTTTAATAATGCTTTATAGGAGCATATGGAGAATTTATCTAGATTTCAATGTATGTCCCTCAGTATCCATATCCACTTCCATTCTTTTAGATGCACAACATACTCTTTTTATTTCTTAAAATATGATCTACCTTTTCTTCTTTAAATGTTTAAAGTATTAATAATATTATTTCCATCACAAGGATGAGGGCCTGCTTGACGTCAGTTTTCTTTGACCTTGCAATTCTTCCTTCCTTTGTGTCTTTCCTCACTTTTTCCTTTCTTCTTTACTTTCATCCTTTCTTCCTATTTCCATTTAGGAAATTCTTCATCCTTTCCATATTTTCCAAGTGTCAGATCTGTTTAAATAGTATATAGGCATATTTGTAGATGCTAGATTAAGGCAGTAATTAAGAAGTTGCTAAGCATTATTACAATACTTATTATCACAGTCCTACACTAGATATCTCACTATGCCTCACACACTTTTTCTTTTCTTGTCTGCCCCCTGCTTCACACTTCCCTAGATCATTTTTATCATGGTCTTGTTATTTTTGTGGAGTTATTTTTACTATCTGGGTCCTCCAAGATTTTGTATTTTGGATATTTCTTTGGGTAAATCTGACCTAGAGACCTTCAGTTTATCAGTTTTTTCAGGAGCCACTTAGGCACCACCTCAGAGCCACTTAGCTTTGCCTTTCCCACAGTCCTGAGCCAGTTGTTTCTCCCCCTCATAGTTGCAGTGACCAGTATTGTAAGCCTGGACTGACTTCACCAAAACCCTCAATGCATGGTCATGATTATGATCATGTTGAGACTGTGCCTCCAAAGGGCTTTGCTGGGGACTGTGATGATTGCAGTCCCATTTGTCCTCTGCACAGACTGAGCTCTGAAGTGTGTTATGCATGCCCTGCCTCTTGTGGATGAGGCTTTCACCCATACAAAACTACAAAACAGTATCTGAGAGTCAATTCTCCCTCCAGCCTAGGGAACTACCAACTTCAAACTATGCAACAGTTCACTGGGCTGTGGAAGACCATCTACAAAATGGAACAATCAGTTTTGTTTTATAAAAATCAGAGATCAACCCTGTCAGGCACTGCATTTGGCTATCCCTTCTTCCTTTCCTCATTTCCCTTCTTCCTCTTATGTTTCTTTGAGATTTTCCAGACTAATTAAGAAATAACACATTAGTTCATTAGTTTTTGCTTCAACCTCTACTTCCTTGGGGGAATGTAATGATGGATATTCCTCCTTTTTTTTTTTTGGTACATCTAATATCTCATATTTATACACTAAGTACCATATCCAACAACTCTGCTTGTAATCTACTAAAATGTAGTGAGAGACAAAGGCTCAGATGTCAAAGTGGTGGTTCTCCATCAATAGTGAAACCAAAGAAATGGATCTTGCTTATGTATTTGATCCTTGGAGTAGACAGGAATATTATGCTAAAATTTTAACAAGTGCATTCAGTGGTAAGCTAGAAATCATTCATAGAATTCTTTATACAGAGAGCATGTTCAATGGATATTTCAATATTTATTTGATATCTTACTTCTTTTATAAAACCTTCTTATATTATCCCTATCTTTACCAAATAATCTCTTTTTCAAATAAGATAACTGGTCAGTCCCAAATTCAATTATAGGAAGAATTTTTATATTATAAATAAATAAGTGAATGAATAAGAACTTATGAATTATAAATAAAGATCTTATACATTATAAATAAATAAATAAACCCATTCATTTAAGATAGTGTTTTACTTCTTACTAATCACCAGACAGTTTTTTAGACATTGAGTATGTAATGTAGAATGAAGCAATCATAGTTCATATTCTCATTGAAATCATAGCCTAATGAAAAGGAAGGCTCTGTACTCTAGAAAAATAAAATATTTTAGGATCTCCACAGGTTTCAAGACCTTACCTTACAGCACTATAATGTATACTCTCTTATTTTATTCTCTAGCTGTGTTTCATGTAAACATTATAAACAGATCTTTCACTGGATTATTCCAGAAATAAAACAAACAAGCCAACCAGATCACCATATCCAGAAACATTAGTACAACCCTCAGGGAGAAATTAAATTTTGTCTAATCTATCACACACCTGGGAAAGGAAAATGAGGTTGAATTTATAATTTGTACCACAAGACTAGTTTAACAATAAAAAGGGATAGTAATATGGTATAATACCACAGAGACTGGGACATAAGGTAAATGTAGCCTAGAATATTTATATCTCTTCCCTGGTGAGTGGGAGCCCCTATCACCACCGGACAATTTTATATACCTAGCCATTACCTGAAAATTTTCTTCCAGACAGCTTCCCATTCTTCTTCCATTAATTCAAAACTTCAAAAGCACTATATTACATTTCATTCACAAATTGGTAAGATATTAAATTAGGGAGATGGCATCTGAGACACTCAAGGTTGTTAGACTTGTCATAGTCAATATAAGCCACGCCTCTCACATGTACTGGGATACTCTACTCACAAAATATGGAAAAGCTTCTACCCACACATACCTCTTCATGAAGGTTTGTACAGTGAGATTCAGCCAGAGTAAAGACACTGACAGCTAATAGCACTTATTCAAAATTAAAATATTGGTGACAAAGGGCATGAACACAAGCACAGCACATATTTTCTGGGCATTTCTAGTCACATCAATCCCCTTGCACCAAAGACCTCCCTTTATAATAGATGTAGTTATTTGTTATAATTTTATGTAAATGAGAAAGCTGATAAATTAAACTTTTAAAAGTTCACTGTACTTTTATCATTTTATTTAGTGAAATAAATTTCCCAAATTTATAGTTCCTTTGAAAGTTCTTAAGACATGAAATGTTTGTTATAGTTCTTTCCTGGCAAACAGTGATCCTTAAATACTTTGATGTAAAAATAAATAAGTAAACAGATATGGGAAGCAGAATGGAGACCATAATTCTAAACTGTTTGAATAATGAACAACATGAAAGATAAAAAGGTATCTTTCGTTTGTGAGTTGTGCGTCATTTGTGAGTTTTTGTGCTGTGTTTGTGAGTGCTCATATATACACACACATATAATTTTAGAACGGTGACCTCAAGAGCTAGGACAGAGAATCAAATTGACTGTAAATTACAAATGTAACCTTTAAAGTGGATGTAAGAATGAACTTCTTTTTGGTTAGAGTCTATTAGGAACCCATAATAATGCAATTTTAATTAAATGCATTAAATCACTATTAGAGCCCAAATAACCAAAATAATTCTGAGAAAGAAGAACAAAGCTAGAGGTATCATAATTCCTGATTTCAAATTATATTACAAATCAGTAACCATTGGAACAGTATGGTATTGGAATAAAAACAGGCACGTAGTTCAATGAAACAGAATAGTATCCAGAAATAAACGCATGCATATATATTCAATTAATTTTTGACGAAGGAGCCCAAAATATGCAATTGGAAAAGGATGGTCTCTTTAATAAATGTTGCTGGGAAAACCAGATATCCACATAAACAGGGACTGGGCCTCTATCTTATACATAAAGATAAACTCAAAATGGATGAATAACTTGAATGTTAAGATGAAAAGTCATAAAACTCTAGAAGAAACATAGAGAAGAAATTCCTTGACATTGGTCTTGGCAATGGTTTTTGTATTTGACACCAAAACACAAGGCCAAAAACCAAAAGGAATAAGTGGGACTACATTAAATTAAAAAGCTTCACAGAAAAGAAAATAATCAAGAAAGCACAAGTTATGGAATCGGAGAAAATATTTGCAGATAATATAACTGATAAGTGGTTAATATCCAAAATATACAAGAAACTCCTACAATTCAATACCCCAAAAAACATAACTCAATAAAAAAAAATGGCAAAGGACCTGAATAGACATTTTCCAAAGAAGACATACCAGTGAGCAACAGGTACATGAAATATGCTCTTCAGCATCATTAACAATCAGGAAAATGAAAATTTAAATCACAAAGGGATATCACCTTACACTTATTAGGATGCCTATTATCAAAAAGACAAAAGATAACAAATAAAGACAAGGATGTTGAGTACAGGAAACTTCTGTACACTGTTGGTTGGAATGTAAACTCGTATAGTCACTAAGGAAAACAGTATAAATATTCCTCAGGAGATTAAAAACAGAACCACCATATGATCCAGCAATCCCACTTGGGTATTGAAATGAAATTACTGTCTGTATCCCAATGTTCATTGCAGCATTCATTATTCACAAGAACCAAGGAATGGAAATGACCTATGTGTTCATTGACAGGTAAATGGATTGAAAATGTGGTATATATAAACAATTGGCTATTATTCAGCCTTACAAAAGGAAATGCTGCCGCTTGCCATAGCATGGGTGAACCTGGGTATGCTGAGTGAAATCAGCTAGAGAGAGAAAGACAAATGATGCATGGTAACACTTAAATGTGGAGTCCATAAATAAAAAGTCTAACTCACAGAAACTGTAGAATGGTGGTTGCCCAGGGCTGATGGGGTAAGAGATATATATAAAGAGAGGCTGGCAAAAGGATACAAACTTTCCATTATAACATGAATAAATTTTGAGATTCTAATGTATACCATGGTAACTATAGTTGGTAATACTCTGCTGTGTATTTTTAAATCTTTAGTAGCTTTCTAGTTAAAGTATAATTACCATGCAGTGTTATACTAGTTTCAGGTATACAATATAATGATTCAACCTTCTATACATTATTCAGTGCTAATCTAGATAAGCCTACTCTTTATCTTCTTTATCCATTTCTGCCATCCCCCACCTGCTTCTCTCTGGCATCTACCATTTTGTTCCCTGTATTTCAGTTTGAATTTTTGTCTCTTTCTTACTTTGTTTCTTCATTTGCTTTGTCCCTTAAATTCCACATATGAGTGAAATCATATGGTATTTGTCTTTCCCTGGCTGACTTATTTCACTTAACATTATACCCTCTAGGTCCATCTGTGTCGTTGCAAATGGCAAGATCTCATTCTTCTTTTTGGCTGAGTAATATTCTATTGTATATGTGCGTGTGTGTGTGTGTGTGTGTGTGTGTGTGTTTACCATATCTTCCTTATCCATTCGTCTGTTGATGGACACTTGAGTTGGTTCCACATCTTGGCTATTGTAAATAATGCTACAAAAAACATAAGGTCTCATATACCTTTTGAAATTGGTGTTTTTATTTTCTTTGGATAAACACCCAGTAGTGGAATAACTGGATCTTAAGGTTGTTCTATTTTTAATTTTTTTGAGGAGACTCCATAATGTTTTCTGCAATGGCTGCACCAATACATATTCCCAGCAATAGGGCATGAAGCTTCCTTTTTCTCCACGTCCTTGTCAACACCTGTTATTTCTTGTGTTTTTTATTTTAACCATTCTAACAGGTTTTAAGGTGATATCTCACTGTGGTTTTGATTTGCATTTCCCTAATGATTAGTGATGTTGATCATCTTTTCATGTGTCTGTTGGCCATCTGGATGTCTTCTTTGGATAAATGTCTCTGCCCATTTTTAAATTGGATTATTTGTTTCTTTGGTGTTGAGTTCTATAGGTTTTTTATATATTTGGAGTATTAACCCACTATTAGATATATCATTTGCATGTATCTTTTCACATTCTTTTTGTTGCTTTTTTGTTTTATTGATAGTTTGCCACTGTCCAAAAGCTTTTATTTTCCTGTAGTCTCAATAGTTTAATCTTGTTTTATTTCTGTTGCCTAAGAAGACTTACCTAGAAAAATGTTTGTATGGCTGATGTGAAAGAAGTTACGGTCTATGATTTCTTCTAGGAGTTTTATAGGTTCAGGTCTCACATTTAGGTCTTTAATCTATTTTGAGTTTATTTTTGTATACAGTATAAAAAAGTGGCCTATTTTATTCTTCTGCATGTAGCTGTCCATTTTTCCCAGCACCATTCATTGAAGAGACTGTCTTTGCTAAGAGAGTAAGAGAATAAAATCCAAATGCTCTCACCAAAAAAAAAAAAGGTAAAAAATATGAGGTGAAGTGATGGATGTTAATTAAGTCAGTGGTAGGACTCCTTTCACAGTATATGTATGTGCACATCAAATGACCACACTGTTCACTTCATATATATTACAATTTTATTTGTCAATTATACCTCAATAAATTGAAAGATGAGTAAATATATTATAGGATCTTAGAAGATAAACAGTGTTAGTATTCCTAAGAAGTGTTATATAGTCAGAGTTTACCTAATTCCTCACTCTCTGTCAGCTACTTTACCAGCTTTGGCTTTTGAGACACCAGATACCACCAGAGCTTCAAAATCCTTCCCTGGGCAGTCAAAAAAACAAAACAAAACAAAAAAACACAAACCACTGTGACTGGGTCTAGAGCATACTAGGAGGGCTGTGGGCAGCCTTATAGAATCACTCCACCCATATAGAGGTCTCATTTTTGTAATGTCTCCTTTACCTGGCTCCTTCAGTCCTTTATTCTAGACCTTTAAAATTTATCTAAACCCCAGGGACTCTGAGTTTCTACAATTTGCATTAGTGGGAGCTCAGTGGTGGTTAATTGAGGATGATGATGAGGAGGAGACAGAGCTACTTATTATTATCTACCATCGCTGCTGGGTCTTGGCAGAAAGGAAGGCCATGTGGCTGACAGAGGTTTAAGAAGACCAAGCACACATGACTCAAACTGGCAGGACCTCAGTGACCTGCCTTCCTATCCAATATCTACTCGTGGCTAGAATAATTAAAACCCAGGAGAGAGCCAGCAGGATGGATAATAGGACTTGGTAATGACTCTCTTTGTTTCAACAAATTCATATAGCAGTTCCTGAATTTTAAAAAGTACTGTGCAAATCGATTCGTTAGCTGATAAAAAGTGAATAGTAATTAGTTTATAATAAAATGGCCCATTTCCATGCTGGCTGGTGTGTTGTGGTGGGGGAGGGATAATAGGATTTCTGAGGCCAAACCCACACAGGTAAATCTTCTGTCAGGCCTCCTCAGCAAAGTTATTAAGGCTAATCTTGCCAGATGGGTCAAAATTCCAGATTTAGCACTAATATTCGTTCTAGGGGCTAAAAGGTTTTTCTTTCCAACCTTTTTAATTTCCTGTCCCATAGGGCACTCCATTAGGTCACTAACATATCACTGTAAATTTCTTTGTCCTCTCCCTTGCCTTCACAATCAGAAGGTCCTAAAGAGTTCTGCTTTGACATAGAAACAAGTTTCTAGAATGCTGCAAGGAAATACAGCTAGTAATAATAGTAGTAATGACAATAAGAGTTACCAGTTACGTAGTTTTTCACATTAACCAAACACTGTAATAATTCCTAAATAGACTTATCTTGATAAATGCTCACAGTGACCTTTTAAGGTACATATTATGCCAGTGTTAAAAGACTAAAGAAAAAAAAAAAATAAGGCAGAAAGAAGTCAACTGACTTGTTCATGGTTCTACAAATAATCAGTGCAACAACCAGAATCAGAACCCAGAGCAAACTGACTCTAAATTTTGTGCTCATTCTACAATATTAAACTATATCTTTGTAATAAAGTAGTGCTTAAATTCAAAGTGAACTTATCTAGACTTAAGTAAAGCTTAAGAAAACATTCTGAACCTAGTGGGGTTATATCATTTGAACCTTCATAAAGACATTGAAAGCATTTGTAAAGGGTGATTAGCCATGCACTCTGGAGGAAGATCCATACATATTTCATTAAACAATTATCTTAAACATAAGTACATATTGTAAATTGTGACTGTAACACAGCAGGATTGTTCTAATAACCCACCGGGATCTAGGACATTGGCAGTGGCTCCTTGGAAGAAAATGCTGTGCTTGGCAAAGACAGTTGTGTCCAGAGTTGTGGCAGTGACCAGTGGAATTTATGTCACTCAGCAGTAACTGTAGAGCTCAAAGCTGAAAGGTGGCACCCAGTGGTCACGTTAGAGCATAGTGGAAATCTCCATGGTCCCTCTGGCAGCCCCATGGTATAGGGAAACACTGGCAGCAGTCGTGTTAGGGTCCTGAAGATAGGAGTAACTGAGTGATAATAAAGAGGTAGTTTGTGAGTACATGTGAATACAATGATAGTCTCCTAAAAGCACCTGGGGGGGTCCTTTTCAGGAACTCAAGTTTCTGACTTGGTAGGTATGGTGGGGAACCATTGAGAAACAGATAACATTAGTGTTATTATATTTGTAATCACAGCCTGGTAAGACCAGGCAAAGACAGACTGCACATCATTTACATAGTCGGTTACATCATATTCTTTTATATCCATGTACAAAAGGCAGCACCTATCTGGGAAATAGGATACTAAGTTCTTCTCCACATTGTTCAATATCACTTTTACATTCTCCTATTATTGTGTTTTCATTTCTGGCTATCCAGTTCTGCTCTCAGCATTATTTCCTTAGATATATTATCATTTTCATTCATTCTATGATCAATTGTTGCTGGCTTTGGTGATTTGAATATTTCTGCTCTGATTACTCTATAATATACTTGCATATACATCAGGGAACAATATTATTTTCAAGTTTGTAGAAAGAAAAACGCTACTGCCCCTATATGCTTCCATTTTAGTTTCTCCTATGTGAAGGATAATATATCTGACATTATCTGAATACTGGAAAGTCTTTATGCTCCATTCCCCAGACCTGCTCATATGGATTTCTTGCTTAGATGAAATTTTGAAAAGTGAAAGTGCCTCATTCATTTACAGGGCCAGTTGCCATCAGAATGGGGAATTATCCTCTCCTGCTTTTCCTCCATGAAATTCCAAAATCGGCATCAGGCCAGAGAGTTGCTTGTTTTTCCAAAACAATGCAAATGCCCACATTGTGAAGAGTAGTTTGATTCTGAGATGATACTGATGAGAAGGTGGCCCATATTTCCTTTGAGAATTCATTTTCTGGATCTCCTATTTCAGATTGGTTAGGGGCAGGGACTGAGCCACAAATCAGCTAACTCATTGTTAGCAAAGACTAAGATTATCTAAAAGTACTCAAAATAGTCATAGGCACATGATAACTTTGAAGTAAATGCCTACTGGTGAGCTGACATGATTTCTTAGCATAAGGACAACATAATATACATGTAATATTTTGGAACTTTCTGAGCATTTTCAAATAAAACCTTGTGATTATATATAATATAAGACAGGTATCATTAGCCCAGCTTCATAGAAAAGAAGATCCAAGAAGCTGATTTTTTACCCAAGATGACAAAACTAATAATCCTAGTTTTGTGTCTACAACAGTGCATTGCATATACAGGTTTGGTTAATTTCAGTTGAAAAAGTATACCACATTTTCTTTTTATAGACTATCTTGGTTTGAAAGCAAATCTGAATTCCTAAAAATCAGGGTGAAGTCTGAAAAAAAAAAAAAAAAACCAACAAGATCACCAGTAAAGTCTCTAAAGAAACAGGTAAAAATATTTAATATAGATAATTATGCAAACAAGGTTTTCATATCCCAAGTTTTAATAAAATTAGGTTTAACAAAATCTCTAGGGACCCAGCCCTAAGGAGTTTATCAAGATGAGCATTCAACTGAAGAAAATTGAGCTTAAGGCTAAATTGATTTAAGGGTGAAAATGTAGGACCTATCAGGGATCTATAGGAAAGAGATGGACTTATTTTTGGAAAAAGAAAAAAGAGTAGAATATCTGTATATATTTGAAAAGGTTTGAGGGTTTTTTTCCCCCTTAAACCTGGAGATAAACTTCAACTATGCTAATAAAATGGGCCAGCTTGCAGCACGAGTGAGGAGAGAGAAAAATGTGTATCTATTTTCTTCAACCTAGGAAGGTCTTACAGTGAGGATCCAAGAATAAGATAGGAAATTTTTTACTGCATCCCATTCAAATGTGTGATGATGAGATCAGCTGCTTTTGTATTTCTGTCTGTGTCGACATGGTTGGGAAAATGAAGATTATTTTATAATGGCATTTATTGCTAGGAAAGATTTAAAATCTACTTTCTGGCAGGTTGCTGAATCCTCAGCAATTTCATGTAAAATGGGTTATATGTGGATTTTTTTTATTTAGTTCTCTAAGAGACAAGCAAACAGTGGTTTAACCTTGAATGAGGATGTTTGAGCAGATGACCTCTATGAGGCTTTTCTAATTGCATATGCAAGATATTAGCAAACATCTATGGTGAATTACCTGAATATTATTGTCACCATAAGAAAATTAATATAAACTAAATAGACAAGTTGTCATCTTGTTGAAGTGAACTATTAAGTACAAGTCTTAAAGAAAATCCTTTTATATTTTGCCCATTACCTCTAATATGGATAAAAACCTCCCGTAGGATGATGTTGCCATGTCTTCCATGAGCGTTACAACAATAACCAAAGAAGTTACTGAATCATGATCATTACAAAAAGAAGGGGGAAAAAGCCACCAAATCAAAGGTCAAGCCTTCAGTCCTACTTAATTTAGTGTGATCTTTTTGGATCGGAGTAGGAAAATCCCGTTGTATTTTAATTAAATGGAGTTAGTAATTTTTTTTAATTAACATACAATGTATTATTAGTCCCAGGGGTGGAGTTAGTAATTTTTGAAGTCAAATGCATGTAACCTTAGGAAACAAAAATTTTCTCAAAAGAAGAAATAAAACAAGGGCATAGGAAAAGGAATTTTAGTGAATGTGCTCCAGTGCCAATGTGTTACAGATGTCCATGGAAGGGAGGACTTTGGCAACTTTGACATCTTCTTTGTTGTTTGTAATAATTTCTACCAGAGTTTTCATATGTATTGGCTATGATAGCGAAGAGACTTATTAAATTCTTTCCTGTGTTTTAATATTTGGCCTTTGTCAAAATAAACATAATAGTACTAGAGGCTTCCTCTGGCCACAAGACAGAGCTCCAGACTCGTTCCCTCAAAGATTTGTTGCCCCAAGGACCACAGACGGGAGAAGGGTGAGAACTTGCCATTGGACTGGTAAAGCTGATAGGGTTGCATCCTGCCTGAAAGTAGGCTGATTAGATGTTTTGCTCTAGCATTGGGGCAACGGATCATTCCCATTATTTTTACCCCCTTAATGTGTTCTTTTTTGCTGTCTTTCTTTGTGTACCAAAGTAGTGCTAAAGTATTAGGGGCTATAGTCTAAACCACTGTCTACTTTAGAGAACTGTGGGGGCACTGGTTAAATTGCATATTCTCAAAACCAATCCTACATCTTCCAAATTGGTTTCTCGGAGCTTGTTGTCCAGGAAAATATATTTTTCAAGACACTCTGCACCCCTCTGCAAGTCAGTATATCTAATTTATAAAAAGTATTAAAAGTACTAACCCTTAAGAGAGACAAATTAGGTAGGTATGCTACATTTAGGCAAGAGTTTAGTGATTAATGTGGTCTAGACCAGTTCCCAAAAGACCACCTAGATGTTTGAGACCAAAGAATCCAGCTAATTAGGATTTCCCTTGCTTCTACTTCTAGGCATTTATCTTCCTCAGACACTTAATGACTGTTGCCATAATGAGTAGCTGATTGGCCAATGCCCCCAAATCAGTCCAATACAGCTATTCATGAGACCCACCTCTCACCCTCTTTTCTATCTCAGGAGAGATTTAGGGATCAGGGACAATATATTTGGGATTAGCTCATGTTATTCCAGGTGGCTCAAACAGGTCAGATTCATTCAGCTAATTTGATGACCTTTGAAATGCAGTCTGCCCTGATAAGAGTCAAAATGCTCCATTGCTCAAGGATGCCAGGTTTAATATTCCTCAAGACAGTAGGATCTAAATCATGCTAATAGGAGATATGCTTTATGCATAGGATTGTTTTATGCTTCTGCTGGGAGAAATCGAACATTCACTCAGGTGAGGTTTTCTTGACCTAAGAAAACTAGCTTTCAAAGTGGCTGGAGCCATGGCTGGTGAAGGGACCAAAGTCATATTTGAGTGTTCATCTCCTTCTATTCATTCAGAGTCCACCAATAGTCCAAATGATATTTCCAAAATAACTGCCAAACTTGAAAAGGGATCAAGAGCTTGTTTCAAGGGAATAATGCATGGAGTTTTAAAAGAGCTGAGATCAAAATAAATAAGGGAATAGAAAAAAGACAGAGATGTCAGGAACAAGGGAACATCCACATGGGCTATTTTCTTTCCAACATTTGGTTGTGGCCAAGATGGGGATCAAGGTTCACATGCCCTTCTTTTAGGGTTTCCAGGTTGTTAGAAACCATAACTATTAGAAAAACATAATAACTATCTTCACAGCTCTCCCTTTCAATAGAGCAGCAGTTTGCAAAATTTAGAAGGTCTCAGGATCTCCTGGAAGACTTGTTGAAACACAGATCTTGGGGCTTGTGTCCAGAGTTTCTAATTCGCGAGAAGCCTGAGAATTATGCAGTTCTAACCAGTTCTCAGCTTCTGCTGTTGCCTCTCTGAGAACCATAGTTGGAAAATTTTTGTGGTAGGATGACTAGAAACACATCCTGCAGAGCAAAAAGTAGAGGTTCTGCCACATCTGAGTTCCACGTGAATAAGGAAATGGAGTATCGAAGGGAATTTTCTTAATGATCATCAGTTCACACAACTATCTTTAATAATAATAATATCATTTTAATGTATTATATTCTATGTGTGACATTGCTTCAAGAACACTTTACTGATATTGTGTCCTTTGACCATTTGCTTATCCTATCAGGTATGTGCTATCACTACAGTCATTTTACAGATGAGGAAACCAAGAGTCAGAAAGCCTTTCTGCTTTCCCCAATGTCACAAATCTCCTCAAAAAGAAAACTAGAGTATAAACCCAGATCTAGATATCTATCAGTTGTACCTGTTTTGATTCACTTTGCCATTCCCACTTTCAATAAAATCACAGTTCCATCCCTGTAAATTATAGAGCCATACATTTTGAAGCTTGCATAGGAAACTATAAATGGGAATCCCAAAACCAAGCCCTACCGCCTTATGCCATGTTACCACCAAGGTATTGTATTTCCCTATGAGTGTCTTTATAAAGCATAGGAAAATATGTTCAAGTTAAGCATGCTAAACAATTAGAAATGAGTATTCTAGAACTGAGAACTGCTCACACACCTGCAAAAGTAGTTGCACACACATAACCCAGCAGACCTGTGGTTGGGGGCAGGTGCTGGGCTGGCATCAGGGATCCAAGTTCTCATCCACACCCAATCATTCACCAGTTGCAAGGACTTAGTGAAATGAAATATTTAGCTCTTATTTGTGCTACAGGCACATGCAACATTTGCACAGCTAATACTATGGGATCATTTTGATAGTAAATATCTATGTAATATAGAAATATGTAATTTATATGTGTGTGTTTACATATAATGTGTTTACATACATAAATGCATTCATACATAATATGAATTGTGTGTGTGTGTGTGTGTGTAAATTATTTTTAAGTGCCAAATCCCCCAAGATGTCAGATAGTGCCATAATGTAATACTATGTGTGATTTCTGGGGCTCCAGTTATAAATTGGGTGTTTAGGTAAAATTTGAAGACTAAGACACAGGACAAGAGTGATTCATCAAATGGAGAATGACTGCACACAAATCAACACCTTCTTCTGTTTACTATAAACTCATTCTTGTTGGTGTTAATGTAATTTTTTTTAAACTTGCATAAACTTTATGTAATTTCCCTGATTCTAGTTTCCTTCATCCTTTAATCCTTTCTCCAAATCTTTGCACTAGGTTAGTTTTCCTTGAATACTCTTTTTAAATTACAATCCTCCCACTGGAATATAACAATTGTTTCCTATTCCCTCATACATAAAATAAAATTCTCTTATGTGCGTGACAGTCACAATCCTAAAAGTTCCTCAATTTCCAATTCTTTTATCTCCTGGTCACACAGATACACTGCTTCCCAGCCCCCTTCTATTTGGGGAATACAGTGGAGGTGTCTCCTCCACATGATTAGTTATGGCAGTGGAATGGGAATGGAGGTGCTGGGCATTTCTTCCTGGCCTGGTCTTTAGGATGTCCTTTACATTCCTCCATGCTCTCTCTCTTAACTTATCGCAACCAAAAGCAGAAGGTCAAGTGTGGATTTGATCAAGAAGATAATACAGCCCTAGTACATATCGAAGACACCAGATGTAAGGACACGGTATCTTGAAAGTTTGAGTAGAACAAAGGCTCTTTCCCTTACTACTGATTCCTCCTGGACTGTGATATGAGGGAAACATGAACCTTCATTTTGTTTATGCATGGAGATTAAAGAATTTGCCTAAGCTAATTAATAAAGTATATGTACCATGGCTCTCTCTACCTGTACGTATTTTCTTGGACAACTCTATGGCATGAATGACCTTCCAAAGATAAGGCTGATCTCTCATGGACTCCTGCAACAACTGCACTATCATATGGTCCCTACTGACATGTGCCTTCCAGATGGAATTATCTCTTTCGTCTCTGCATTCCACATCCTTTCCATCACACAGATGCTAATTTAATATACAGAGATCCTGTGGAACCTTCTCAGATTATTTAAGCCCATACGATTCTGTTATTCATTCCGTCCATTGGGTTTTTTCCACCAAATGTAAATTATCAGTAATGAGCTAAGTTGTGAGCAACCAAAAATCACTAAGTAAAAAATTTATGATATGGATGTACAGAGTTATGAAAGCATAAAGAAATGCTTCCAATCCAATCAGAGAATGTTGTCTAGAGTGACACACCACTTGAGCTGAGAAGCTAATTCTAAGATATAATAAATAGGTATTGGGCAGGAAACATACAGGAGATGTGAAGAGTATCCCAGGCTAAAAGAATAATGTATATCAAGTCCTAGAGATGACAGAACAGTTACTAAGAGCAGAGTGTAGTGTGAGAAGAATAGGGTGCTGGAACATGAGTTGGGATGGCCATTCAGCCATTCAATAACGACTATAATTTTCCAGGGACTCTGCTAAACTCTGAAGATATAGAAATAAATAAAACCCAATTTCTTCATATTCTAATTAGAGAGAGACAAATAATCATAGCAGGATGTGAAAATATAATAACCATATTATCTTACTTTGTTTTATTATATATAAAGTCTTATGGAGACTCAAAGGAAGCAAGGGTGGAAGAAAAGTAGGGTCAGGAGAGCTGTTGGGGAAAAGAGCTGATTTTTCAAAGAGAAGAAATTTGAGCTGATTTTTCAAAGAGAAGCTGATTTTTCAAAGAGAAGAAATTCATGAGAGAAAGGAATGAGTAAAACATTCTACACAAAGTGGGGGGCATGATAATACAGGCTTGGGGATTAAAAACAAAAAAATTCACATGTAGATTAGCAAGCAAGTTTCTAAGACTGGGACTTGCTTGGGAAATGTAGACATGGAAGAACTTAAATTAAGTGAACAGGTAAGTACTGACCAAGCTCTGGAAGATTAGTAAATATCACACTTAGTGTTTGGAATTTATCCTTCGAGTCATATAAAATCATGGAAGGACTGTAAGGAGAGAAGTGATATGATTAGATTTGTATTCCAGAAAGATCTTTATGATGAAAGTGCACAGAATGGAGAGCAGAAAGGCAGTCTGGAAAGGGACATTTCATACCTAATTATATTCTCATTTGCATTATTTTTAGTATAATGTTTTAATGTCCTGTCTGTCCAACTTCGTGTTAAACTCTCTACGAATAGGAGACACTGACACTTTATTCCTGTAACTAAAGAGCACAAAGTAAGGCACATTGCTTTTTAGTAAAATGAAACTGATTAAATGTTTGATTAAACTTAACTTTGAACCTAGACTCCTGCTGAGTGGAGAAAGATTTCACTGCTGCCCTGCAGGAGAGAAGCAGCTGTATTCTTCTTCCTTGAATAGATATCTTAACCTGTCCAGAAAGGGGAAATAACTACATCCGTATGAAGGAGGTGTTGGGAAGTTTAATTAGCCAGTGTTTATAATCTTCTTTGAAGCTGAAAAGTGCTAATTATGTTTTTCCCACTTTAAGACTCTGAGTCACATGGACCATATCTTAAGAGCTTCTGAGTTAGGAAAGTTTCTACCCACATAAATTGAGCTGAGTAGCTTTTGCAAACACATATTCCAACAAGATAGCCTTAGGGTTGACCAAAAACTCTGTGATGGTAAGAGGTTTATAGGTAAGTTTATAAGAAAATCTGCTGACTATCAATATCATCAAACCAGCAGATGCAACCGAAGGAATGTTGTTTCATGAGGAGTTTTCCCTTCCCCTAGGTATCCCCTGCTGATTACATTTGCCCCTACTTTAATGGACTCAGTTCAGTAGCTTTCCACGCAATCCAGTCATGGACTCTCTTAATCCTCCACATTTAAGAATGATGGAAAATTCAACTGACAATTTATTGAGAAGAGCTAGAAGTAATATGCAAGCCAAGGAAGTGAAAACTTATGGAAGGCTGTTGTGCCTCCTCAAGCTCAGTATCCATGTGAGAGAGTCAACTGGTTCTGTCACCAAAGAACATCTGCAGCCCTGTTTGAACCTTTCAAGTTCAAAACTAAAGCCCCTATAACTGAGGTGCTGGAGTTTCCCTCTTGTGTATCAAAGTCCCATTTTCTGCATTTTTGTCTAAAAATTTCAGGTAGCACTTTTTTGGGGTGATTTACATTGGGAAAATCCATTTTCTTCAGAGGAAGGTTTATTCCCTACTAACAGGTAGGTGGTCTTGCCATGTGGCTTCAAAATTATAACCCCAATTGATCAATATTCGTATAAAAGACACAATGGGAGCAGGTTGCAGTGAATATAATCAGAGGATCAAACATTTTGGGAAGTGCCTAGAGCAACCTTGAAGTTATTTGTGTTCAAGGGTATATCATCTGAAAGTGGTCTTTGATGGAAACACATGCCTACATATTGGAGATCATACCCCAAAGGAGCCAGTAACTATGAATGACATTGATAATATTTACTGATCGTGTTAGTTATGTTCTAAGCACTGAGTTATATGCTTTGCTTGTAACACCTTATTTCATTCTCTTAATACTGTGGAGTAGTTATTATCTGATATTTAGAGATGATGAAGCTGAGTGGTAAGAAACTTGCTAAGACAGTTCATTTCCTAAGTGGAAGCTTCTCAAATAGGCCATTCGAACCAAGTGTCTGGCCACCTAACCACTATAGTCATGCTTCTCAAACTAGAGTATCCAGTAGTATTGTAGGGGTGCAACATGCCACAGATAAATGGCTTATCTTCCTAGGATCAACTTAATCTAATGGTCAGTAATGGAATTGCATGAAAAACTTACTATTTTTTTCAAATAAAGCACAATACTCCCAAATTATCATAATTGTGGCAGAATGTTTCTAACTATAGGTCCCACCCTCTTACACTCTTCTCTGCTGTTACTGTAGTTTGGTGAGGAGTTTGAAGAGTCACACACTCTTCTATAACACATACTTAGATTTCTCTGGATGTCATGTAGCCAAACCGTTTACTACCTTTTGTGTTCCAAGTATATTACTGGGATACAGTTTACCATGGGAGGAGGATTTGGATTGTGGTGACTTCACTCTATCTTGGAATTAAGGACATTAATTAATAAGTGTTATCTCTCCCAATACCAAAACTTTAGGAATAGAGAACGAGTAATACACACATGTGTGTATGTACACTCATAGGCCACATATTTAGTAAAAAAGGCAAAGAGAAATAAAGGGACAGCAATACATCCAGATACCTTGTACTCTGTTGGACACTCACAGAAAGGTAAATGACAGAACTAGGTATGCTCAAAGACATCATTACATTGTCTCATTTAGTCATACTGGGAATTAATTCCTTGTTCAGCTCTCCAAAGATTTTTTCTGCTCAGATGACTGTTCTTGGAAGAGAGATTGGCAAGCTGCCCTGGTGGAGGATGGCATTTACTTAGCCGCCCATGCCCTAATTTTACTAGAATCCTTAGTGTTTAGATCAAACTATCTGGTATGAAGGGTGGAGACTTCTTGTCCTACTGGTTTCAAATTTATTTTGGTGGCTCTGTTTTCTAGGCTTACAATTTTCTTGTGATAAAACTTCCATTAATTATTTGACTGCTTATCAATTTCTTTCTTTCTTTTTTTTTTTTTAATTTTGGAGACTGTTTTCTGAAAACAAACTCCAGAGTTCTCTGCTGACCAGAGTAATTCCTGAACCCTGATTACTCGGCCAGGTCAATGGTCTGTTATTTAGTGCAATACCACTTTGTTTCATTTGATTTGCAGTTGTTACTAGGGCTCTGCCCATTCTCGTTTTTCTGTGCTTAGTTGCATTAGATCCAGGATTGATTGAGGGAATAAAGAGCTGAGGTGGGGTTATCAAACAGGATATTATATTCTCAGGAATTTTCTCCCTTGTTACATTCCAAGTCTAGTCATAGGATATACTTTACAAAGGCAAGTGGAGACAAGAGAAGGAAGATTCAGTGGGAGCTACTTAGGAGAGAGCTTGTAGATTTGGTTTCTTAATATTTCTTCCTCCTTCCAAATATTTTCATGCTATTTGCCAGGATTCTACCATTTCTTAAAAAGCATATCAATGTTATCTAGAGAAAGAAAAGAAATAAAACAATATAAATACTTAGTCATATGCATTCCTTCTGGCATTTGCCACAAATAAAGTCAAGCAACCCAGATTTTCTGCATTTGCTCGTAGTGGAAATTCCAGTTCAGAGCTCATTTCTCTCCTTTTGCACGTCACTGATGGCATCCAAGAATAATCAACAGAGTCTGTGTTCCTGCTGTTTTGATTCTAGTCTTCCAAAATTTCACCAACTGTGTCCCTGTGGCCGCAGTCTCAGCATACCTTAACTGACTACATCACCATCAATGTCATGGTTTGAAAGTCTTTCACTTAGTGATGAGTGAATCTGCACCATTAACCATACCGACTCAGCTCAAACCAGTCTGCATTTACTTTGCTTTCTTTCTTACTCTAATATTTGTAATGGGCAGGAATGTATTAAAATCAAATTAAAAGAAAAAGGCTAAAGCTAAGACAAGCCAAAAGAAGGTGAAGGTTATTCAGGGAATGCTTTTCCTAGGTCAGAAAAACAAAAAACAAAACAAACAAACAAAAAAACCCAAAAAAGATAAAACAAACAAACGGAAAAAAAAAAAAAAAAAAACAAAAAAACCCAGTTCTCAGGAAGGGACACAACTACAAAATGGAAAGTTATTAGAATGTTTTCTCTTCTCTCATCTTTGATCCTTCCTAACGACAATTACTAGCTTTCTATCTGCAGATCAGATGACATGATCTCTTAAAATACCATTTAATCTACTGAATTTGTAAGCCCTCTATGTACAGAGCGTCTGATTTAGATAATGATTTGATCCAGAACCAGTGGTATCACCTACATCCCAAACCTTTTTTTTTTTTTTTTAACTTATTGGTATAGTTAAATGCATCACCCACAGTGAACTGTGCTTTAGTTGTGAATCCCATTAAACAACATAGAATCAGTAGTTTTCATGAGGCTGAAGAGAGCCATGAACTTTCATCTCTGCAGATTTCACAGCCCAATAATCTTAATATATCTACATGTATTAGGGGGCAGATATTAACTTACTCTCCCAAAGAGTGTTATATTGGGATCAATATTTCATTAGCACTCTCCAGAGCTAATGATTAAGCCATGTACCAGCTGGACCCAATTCCCTCTTGTGAGTCATTGACATTTGCACTGTGGCCTGTGAGGTAATCTGCCCTTTTAAAGGAATGAGAAAGGTTAACCCAGACCCTTGTAAACCTTTATCAATGACTTGACATCATTTAAATCTGCCCAGTCCATTTTGTGGCAGTCAATCAAACATAAAAGTCCCTAGAGTAGTAGGCTCTAATAGTTAATTTTTTTTACTGATAAAATCAAGCCAACGATGTCTTGAAAAGTGTTAAATATCTAATACATGTCCCCAGACAATAAAAGGTGCTATGGCAGATACAGACAAAAAGAAGACATGCTGCATGCCCTCAAGAAACTTAATGACTAGTTGGCAAGTCGGACTAAAACCCAAAAATAACATGAGACTTCAAGTATTAACTAATAACCACAAAGAAGAAATAAGTAAAAACAATAATAGTCAGATGGACGGTCACTTCTTACCTTTCAGAGATTATATCTAATGTACTTTGCATCATGAAAGCAAAGAGCATAAATCCATGATAAATGGGATTTGGGTTGCATTTCTAAGGATTTATAAAATTTTCATAGGTTGGGAAGAATGAGGGTCACTTTTGTCTAGAGAGCAGGGGAAGGGATGAGGCATAACGTGAAGAACCTAGAGCATCACAAAATAATTTTTCATCCACATGTTTCTACACACCTGGGTCTGACCACTGCCACTTGAAGAAAAAATTACTGTGTGAGCCAGAACTGAAAAATTACTAGTAGAACTTGTAGAAATGAGAACAAAAACAATAGTTTGCATTAGGTGTGGGAGAAATCCTGTTTATAGTATATTGTTTGGGAAGAAGCTAATGCCATCAACATGAAATCTCACAGGTGCAAAACTTTTCCTTTCTGTGCACACCCTGCAGGTGTGTACAGATCTACTCTCCAACAGGTGGACTTTGCTTTCTACCACAGCATTCACTCCCAAGCATTGCTCCCGCTACTGAGATAACTACCAGGTTGCTCTTGGCAGCTTCCAAAACACATGCATCTTCTGAATGTTTCATCCACAAGCTTCTACACCTCCCACTGGGCATCAGCTAATTTTTCATTTGCCCAAGCCCTTAGAATGACAGGTCCCACAATTAGCCTTCCCAGAGGCTTCCTTCTCCCTTGGCAGTAGGTGTGGTGAATGTCAAAATCCCATCCTGTTAGCAAACTCAGTTTAGTATTAAAAGCTTTGTCTATGACAGCAAACAAATGTTTAGGGGTGTGGCAGGGCAGAAGTATCTTAAGAAGGAAAATGACTGGGCCATTTGTTTCATCCAATTGTGAAGTGTTAGAGAGAGAGAGAGAGAAAAGCTTATCTGGTCTAACCTCATCATTTTACTGAAGAAGAACATGGAAAGCTGAGAGCAAAGTAACTAAACCAAGATTTGACAGAAAGCTAGTGACAGAGGTGGTTGGGGCACTTTGTTGGGAAATTGTAAGTAAGTCCTTCTAAGACAAAAGCCATGATTTATACATCTTTGAAGCTCCACAGTTCCTAGAATGGTGCTTTGTCCATAATAAATACTAAGTAAATGTTTTAAAGAAAGACAAGATAATCCAAGGATTGAGTCTAAACCAAAATTCTCAGAATGTTGTCATTTCCTAGTTTCTAATTGGTTAATTCCATTTTTCCTCTATTATTTAACATCTAGGTTTCATGTTTCATATATGTTTTATCTATAATTTTCTATTTCTCTTCAAAATCAGGCCACTTTCCTCAATTAAGCTGATTACTTTCCTGTATGTTTGGAAAAGAAGAAATACATTATCTCCTTGTTTCTGCCCATCTCTCTGATCCCTTTCAGATGGTTCCTGACTCATTACCATCCCTTTCCAAATCCTTAACATTGAACTCTGTGCACTGTGCCTTCAAGTCTGAGGTGAACTCATTTTCCAACTATTATTGAATGGAATGTTTGATGCTGAAAAATTAAATTAATCAGTAATGAATTACACACTGTAACTTCCTCGGTATTAGGCATTTGAGAGACAATAATAGCAAGTTAAAGATATACTCTTTGCATTCAGAAAGCTTTTTCTTTTTTTTTTTTATTTTGGAGGTGGGGAAAAATTAATGAAGATTTGAATGACTACATAAAAAAAAGTACAATGGATGACATAAAATACAAAATACAACTGATTTCTATACATACAGTAAATACAATAGTCATGAATCCCATGGAATAAAATAGGTCTTCTGGAATAGAAATATGAGATGAGCTTGTGGAGTGGAGTTGGCAAAGGGCGGGGGGAATTAAATCTTTCTGGGTGAGAACAATATTGGGACAAAGCTGTAAAGACAGATATCCACCTGAAAGTTACAAATGGGTGTTAGAGAGTAGACAAAAGGGCATATATCGGGAAGAAAGATGCAGAGGGGATGCCTGAGTGGTTCAGTTGGTTAAGTGTCTGCCTTTGGCTCTGGTCATGTCCTGGAATTGAGTCCTGAATTGGGCTCTCTACTCAGCAGGGAGTCTGCTTCTCCCTCTGCACTCCCCTGGCTCTTTCTCTCTCTTTCTCTCTCTCAAAAATAAAGAAAAAATCTTAAAAAAAAAAAAAGTTAAAAACAGAAAGAAAGATGCAAAGGTTGATGGTTCAGGAGTTTGGGAACTTGAGTTTTGACCTATGTGTTGAAGCCAGGTAGCAGTCACTAAGTAATCTTGGTCTCAAAGGGCTCATGTTCTCACTGGGGAGACTGACATGCACATACAGAATTACTAAAATTAATCTGATAACATATGAACTCATGAAGGAAATTACATGGTACTGAATCAACCTTAGAATATAGATGCATAGGCTAATAAGACCTAGAAAGACTTTAAATAAGCTAACATTTGAATTGGTATCCAAAGGGCAGTGAGAATCTGGAATAACAATGAGAGTGAATAGACTTTTCACAGGGAGAATAAAGAGTTTCTGGGGCACCTGGGTGGCTCAGTTGGTTAAGCATCTGCCTTCAGTTCAAGTCATGATCTTAGAGTCCTGGGATGGAGGCTTGCGTGGGCTCCCTGCTCAGTGAGGAATCTGCTTTTCTCCCTACCCCCCTCTCCCACCCACAGCTCATTGTCTCTCTGACAAATAAATAAATACAATCTTTAAAAAAAAAAAAGAGTTTCCTACCTTTAAAAATTTGTATTTTTTTGGTTGTTTCTCTCACCCCTGATAATAAGTGGAAATAAATAAAAAGGTTTTGTTGTTCAAAAATTATATGAAATGTTTTCTACCCTGACAGGAAAATGCACACATAGTAAATTTTAGAGCTATGCTGTTAGTGTTTATGAAGACCTCACTGCTGAATATATGCTCTACTAAGTTTCATCTTTTTTTTTGCAATTAATAATTATTGATTTTTAAAATGTCACTTTAACTAAACACTAAATATTTAAGAAATATAGATGGTAGCTGCTTAATTATGAGATCCCTGTATGCTTCTGTTTTCTCTGTATGTAAGAACCAATTAAAGGAACAAGCAGTTTGTACTCTTGAGTACACCTGAAACAATCACTATAAGAAAAAAGAAAATATCGAAGGGCATGAATAGAAACTTAGTTTTCCAAGAAGCTGATATAATGCTGTTCTTGCACAATTTGGGAGTTGAAGGAACTACTTTCCCATCCCTAATATTTTTGTAGATACCATGGGTTTTGGTTTTATTATCCTGTGTCTCTTTTTTTTTTCTTTTTTTAAATAGGGGATTCAGAAAGATTTTAAACTATTTCATGTTTTCCCCACTATCATCTGAGAATCCTCCATTATAGGTATTCTTTTAAATAGTAGGCAGCTAGTTTTGAGTGATGTGGCTAGAAGGAAATCCCTTTTTTATTTGAGAATGTAGTAAATAATAGCTAAAAGAATCTCATACAGTTCCGCAGTTCTAGATATATGCTCTTTAGATCAGAAAAAGATAAATATAAAATTTAATTATATCAAGGAGTCCTCAAAGAAGAAAGCCAGCTAAAAATATGGAATAGTACTAAAAAAAGAAGAAAGATAATTCAAAAATACTTTCCAGAGATATATTTTATTATCTGAATTACTCTAAGCATGGCAATGAGCTATACAATGTATATTTTTTCAGGGGAAATAATTAGACAATGTAAAAATTAGGGACCACTACCAGAAAATATAACTTGTTAAAATTATTCAGAAAAATATCATTTATGGGGCGCCTGGGTGGTTCAGTGGGTTAAGTCTCTGCCTTCAGCTCAGGTCATGGTCTCAGGGTCCTGGAATCGAGCCCCGCATCAGGCTCTCTGCTCAGCAGGGAGCCTGCTTCCTCCTCTCTATCTGCCTGCCTCTCTGCTTACTTGTGATCTCTCTCTCAGTCAATAAATAAGAAAATCTTAAAAAAAAATCAGTTACAATGGGTTAAGAAGCTTTAGTAATTTAAGGTTTTGAAAGGTGTTTGTTTTTATATTTAATAAATTCTTTTTTTTATTATTTTTTATTTTTTATAAACATATATTTTTATCCCCAGGGGTACAGGTCTGTGAATCACCAGGTTTACACACTTCACAGCACTCACCAAATCACATACCCTCCCCAATGTCCATAACCCCACACCCTTCTCCCAAACCCCCTTCTTTTAATCCAGAATAAATACATTTTTATATAAGGATTAGAAAATTCTGTAATTGTAAAATGACAATTTTTTATGTAATTTCTGGGATATAAGGATAACGCAAGGAAGGCCAAGTATATGACAGTGTTCTCTTGACTAAAATGATAGGCCAAAAGTTACTAAAAGATATTATATGGACACTTTCAAAGTTATGGTGAGAAATAGCCAATGAGGTAAGAATATTTACTTTAAAAAAACAGATAAGTTCCCCTCTCCCCATAAAATTTTTATGTTGACTTCCAGTTTTAACCCCCCCCCCTACATGTAAACAGTGTGGAAATCATCATACCCATTCTTGAAACAAGAACAACCACATAAATAAATAAATAAATAAATAAATAAATAAATGAAATAAACATTTAAAAAAATTGAACAAGCTAAAAATCAGTTACTTCTGTTGAACTCATCAAAGAACTGAGATCTCTGGCAAACCAAAAATCTAGAGAGAGAGAGAGATAAAATAGAAAGAGTAATGAGCAAGAAACCCTGAGCCGTAAACTAGTGGGAACGCTTACATGGTAATTTTTACATGTTGCTAGTATAGCAACTAGGCTGAGTATAGACTAGTATGAAAGAAAAACACTTCTGAGGATTGAATTCCTGAATGCAATTCCTGAATGGGAGTTAGGGGAACACATTTGGTATGTTTTAACTCTTTTAAGTTTTTCCGTGTGATCTAGCAGTTACACTCCTTAGTAATTATTCAACTTATTTCTTAAACTTATGTCCACACAAAAAAATCCACACAAATGTATAGAGCAGCTTTATTAATAATCATAAAATCTGGGAGCAACCAGTCTTTCACTAGGTGAATGGATAAACAAACTGTGGTACACTGGTGCAGTGGAATATCATATTTAGTGTTAGGAAGAAATGAGCTAGCAAGCCATGAAAAGAAAAAATGGAAATGGATGAATCTTAAACTTAAAAGTGAAAGAAGCCAGTCTGAAAAGACTGTGGACTATATAACTCTAATTATGACATTCTGCGAAAGGTAAATCTATAGAGACTATAAAAAATTGATTATTGCAGCGATTCAGAGGGAAGAGGTTGAATAGCATGTGACTTTTTTTAGGGTGATGAAACTATTCTATGTAATGCTGTAATGTGGCCACATGCCACTATGCATTTATCAAAATCCACTGGACTTTAATGTTTGTATATTTAAGAAGTCATTTATGAGGTCAGAAGAATCACAGGATGGAATGCAGAATGTGATGAAACAGTGCAACTATATTACAAATGTATCAAATGACCTCACTGAAAGGGAGTTGGGGGATAACATGCTGACCTAAGTCACTCCAGAAATTAAAGGAGTGTATAAAGCTAAAGGCACAAAAAATAATATAAGAACTGTACTGTCTGGTAGAGTTGTTCATCACTGGAATAAGTGTTAACAATTTTGATACCACTATATTGTTAACAGCAAGTATTCAATATAGAATGAAACACTTAAATAAGTGGATGGTGATTGACAGAAGCTTGGAGTCTCACTGTTGGAGTATTGGTTTCTACATAAGTATGAGGGAAAGGCTAGAATGATAATATGGTAATGGATTAGAATTGGAAATGTTATTGTGTATTCATTTTGAGTTAAATATTGATAAATATAATTACATATAGAAATATTTATAGATATGTGTATTTACATCTGATAGTATATGTATACATGCTTCTTTATTCTGAGGGAGCTTAGAAATGACACTCCAATAGAAATGAGCACACCTACTGCCCACATTGTAGTTTCTAATATCATTCTCCAATAAAAGGAACCAAGACTCATTGGAGAAATGGTTGATACTAGAATGGGGGCAAGAATTATACAAGATAAGCCTAGAACATCTTACAGTACTGAAAAGAAAGGAAATGCTAAAAAAAAAAAAAAAAAAAAAAAAGCCATGATGATGAAGGTGTGTCCAAAGGATAGAAGAGTCACTCAAAGAGCTCCCAGTACCCAAATCTGGAACAATTTGAGCAAGAAAATAAATAGTGTTAGATTATAACTCAAATGCCCATGAATTCATACTGATATAAATAAATAATTGAATTAAGAAAAACAGATGGAGAGGAAAGGAATTCTTCCATGAAGAAGAATTCCAAATAATTAATGTAGACACTCTCCCCTCAAAAAGGTGGAGCATAACTCCCTACTCCTTAATAATGAGCTGTACACTATGAATTCCTTCCAGTGTAAAAGAGGACAACATAAGAGTAATTTCACATTAGAGAAAACTGACAAACACTGCTCAGCTAGGTGATCAAAATCAACATCAATAATGATAAGTCATTTTGATAGTATATATTCTTGACATGATAAATTGAGAATGTCACTTTACCTCTGTGGTTCTCCTCTCCCAAATCCGGAATTCCAGTCTAATCATGAGAAAATCATCAAACAAATCCAAATTGAGGACTTTCTACAAAATATCTGACCAGTACTCTTGAAGCTCATCAAAACCAAGGAACTAATGTTGTACAGTATGGTGACTAACATAATATGATAAAAAAAATAAAAAAGACATAAGACAAAAACCAACCAAACAAGCAAGGAAAATCTGAGAAATTGTCACAACCAACAGGAACCTAAGGATGAATGATTACTAATTGTACTAATGTGTCTTAAGTGGGATTATGGAACAGAAAAAGGACAGTAGGTGAAAACTTAGGCCTTATGAAAAGCAAATGGATTTTAGTTAATAATAATGTATCAGTATCAATTTACTAATTATAACATATGCATCCTAATAATGTAGGATGTGAATAATAGGGAAAACCCATAAGAGGTTTATAGATGTCATGTTACCATGTTTATGTAAATCTGAATTATAAAAAATGAAACCTATTAAGGAAAAAAATATATTTGACATGTTTTGTTTTAGTATGGGAAGGTCTGTCAGTTTGCAGGAGTCTCCAGTTATAGTCTCCTGGAATAGTGACACATCAAGAACTTATAACAAAGGTTGTAGTAGCTAAGCACCTATACAGAGACATGCACAGATTCACACACAGATCCACACACACCCACAGGAAATCAGGTAGGTAATGACAAAAGAAAGCACAAAAAAAATGGGAGAACATGTAAGACATGTTGCCTTTTTATTTAGTTCTCCATCCAATGAACTCACATAGTTCATCTTCTGTGATTCCTGTCATTAAAAAAAAAAAAAAAAAACATGTCTTTTAAGACAAGTTTCCTGATTTCTATTTGAGTATATTTCAGTACATACTAACATATACAAACCATTTAAGTTCCAGCTCACAGAATGGTTTATCCTTTCACTTCTCTAGAATATCTAATATTAGAAACTCATTTACTTTATGGGAGTTCTTTAATACTTGGATAAGAAAAGTAAAACATGTCTTGCCCCAGGCCAGTAAATAAGTGACAATCTGCAAATTTAATATAAAAATGATTAATTTTCATAGATAGTAGTGTAGTCCAGTAAAACCTTGTAAATTTGCTCTATTAAATAGGTGAAAGAAATAAAAACTTAATGAAAGCTTTATAGAACTTTTTTTAGAATAGAGAGTGATTTTGTTCTAAAGCTGGGAAGAATTTTTGACACTGGTTTTTGTATTTTAACAAAGCAAAGCCATACTTATTTATTTAGAGGAGCCATTTTTAACGAGCCCATTCATTTTATTTATGCAGCCTAAGCAGTAATCCTATTGACCTTCACTATGAAAAGAGCTAAATAGTTTTCTATTTTAACATTGTCAATTTAACTTTTTAAAAAATTAGTCAAATAAGAGCTAACTTTAGTCCAGCAAGAATGAATGACAGTAATTTTAAATGCGCGGAGGATGAAATTATGAGGTTTTGGACATTTATGAAGTATGTAGTAGCATTTCAGTTCAAACAGTCCAGTGACAGCTAACCTTCATACTATATTGATTGATTGATTGATTTCTTCATAAAACCCCTTTCATTAAAAAAAAAAAAGTGTGTTACACTCCTGCGTAGATCCTTCTACCACAGGGGAGAATGACATAAACTAGAGATAGAAAAAAAATAATATTATGAGAGATGTATCATGTGTAATATTTCTATACAGAGAGAAGTGATAAAGATTTTATTGTTGATTTTATTTACTTGTTTATTCACTTACTGTATTCTCGTTTTATTCACTTTGAGGCTGAAAAAGAATTATGAAAGCACCATGGCAGTCCTTTTAATTTACCGAGTGTACTTTGTCCATTAGAAAAATACTGTCTTGTTTATAGCTTGCATATAATCAGATTCACTTTCCTCACCACAAAAAAGCAGATTCCTCAATACCCAGCACATGTCTTGTCTTAAACTTATTAAGGAAAGCAGGTGGGTATGGTACAATAAGAAATCAATATTTGATCCTTGTCCCTGGTTCCTCACATATCCCTTGGAATTTCCTGAGTGATAATATTGGTAAAGGGATCTTTTTTCCTAATGAGGCAACTCCTGGTGGGCACATAGATAAATTCAGGATGGAGGCTGGTTGCAAGGAAGACCAAGTCTTACTTAAAGTCCTGGAACTTTTAATCACAGTCCCTGGGCCTCCAGGGTGGGGAGAGGTGTTGAGAGCGTTGGCACACCCAGACAGCATGTGGAAGCCTCACTCATCTTTCCCCCAGACCTTGCCCTATGAATCTCTGCCTTTTGGCTCTTCCTTAATTATATCCTTTATACTAAACTAGTAACAGTAACTAACGCGCTCTCCTGAGTTCTATGACCTTCTCTAGCAAATTATGAAACATGAGGAGGTATTCCTAGGAACCCCTGATTTATAGGTTGGTCAGAAATATGGGTGAATTTGTGAGTGGCATCTGAACTGAGGGCAGTGTTGTGAACCTGAGCCCTTTAACTTGTAAGACCTGACCCTGATTCCAGGAAGACAGTGTCGGAATTGAATTGTTGGACACCCAGTTGGTGTCAGAGAATTAGAGAAGTGGTATTGGAACATAGTTGGTGTCAAGAAGAGAAAAAAAACCTCTCTGTGGTTCTCCTAAGAACTCAGAACAATTGATCAATTAGTCAGAAAAGTTACTTGATAGCTAGTATATCAAAAGACTTGTAGATGTCATGGAGAATATAGTTTTGAGAAAGGCCTGTAAGGGAAAACGAGACAGTTTGTGTCCTTGAAAATACATTTAACAAGGAAGCTAATCCATATGAATAGCCAAATCAATGGCAGAGATGATAAGCATTATAGAAAGTCCAAGCATATGCAGGCCAAAATCATGACTAAACAAAAACTGGGAAAATATTTCCTGGGTTCTGGGACCAGCGTATGTCTTTGACTCTCCTCTAGGCAGTACAGACCATGGTCTGTAGTGAAACTCCCTATTCCTCTGACCAGTGACATCATCATGGCTGTCTCCTTCCTGCTAGCCAACCCCAGCCCACATGGATAGTTCAATTTCCTGCCTCTACACACATAAGGGCATTTTCCTAGTCTCATCTGTACTCTGTACACACACACACACACACACACACCCCTTGAAAGACATACAGACAGCATTTTGCACAAGAGTTAGTGATAAGGTCCAAATTATATGAAACTGGAGGAGCGTAGAAATAAGTATTGGGTGCCGTCAGGTATTAACCTCCTACCTCATTGTCTTTGAGTTAAGGTGGGAAGTGTGAGTGGGTGGAATTAATTCCCAGAACTGGAAAATTCTCCCATATGGGTATTTGATAAGGTCTTGAAAATTCTGCATATGCCTCCTTTTTAGTCATGCCATTACAAATGGAGACTGAATCCTTGAATCCTGTGTAGAAGGCTGCCATACTAACATCTCATCAATCACTGCTGGCTTCCTGAGCAAGAAATAAACTCTTAACAGTGTTAAGCCACTGACATCATGGGTGTGATATTATAATTTGTAATAAATATTTGAGTCAAATTTTGGTCATCACCCCTGTTCCTGATGATAATGCTCCTAAAACACTTGGAATTTCCTGTGAGAAGAGTGATAAAAGTGTATTTTGTGATGTTAATGGAGTAATTTTTGGAAAGCACCTAAGAATGGAGGCTGGTTGCCAGTGGAGCCAACAAGGTGATTAGAGGCTTAGAACTTTCAGTCCTACCCAGGCCTCCAGAGAGGAGAAGAGTAGGGCTGGAGATTAAGTTCAGTCACGAGTGGAAATTATTTAATCAATCATTCATGTGTAATGAGGCCCACATAAAAATACAAATGGACGAGGTTCAGAGGGCATTTGGGTGGATGAATTTGTGGAGGTGCTCAGAGAATGGCACACCCAGAGAAGGCATGAGAGCTCCCCATTCCATCCTTCGCCCCATGCATCTTTTCGATCTGGCTGTTCCTAGGTTAAACCCTTTTATAATAAATTGATAATGTAGTAAGTAGAAATGTTTCTCTGAGTTCTATGAGCAGCTCTAGCAACGTAATTGAATCCAAGGAGGGAGTAATGGGAACCTCCTATTTATAGCCTGTTGCTCAGAATTACAGGTTACAACCTGGACTTCTGATTAGCATCTGAAGTAAGGGCAGTCTTATGGCACTGAGCCCTTAGCCTGTGGGATCTGATGCCTTTTCCACATAGATAGGATCAGATTTGCTTGATAGTGTGGGAAACACACACACACACACACACACCAGAATTCGTGTCAGAATTGGAGTTTTGTGTGTACTAGTAGTTAGAGTCATTGAACTAATTAATAACTAAATTTATAATAGAAGCTAGGTATTGTCATTAAAAAAAACCTTAAAATTTGAAGCATTAGTTTATTATAGAGTAAGCAGCCAGAAAACAAACTAGTAGCAGAATATTTGGTAAAACAGTTATGTGCAATAGCTTGGAAGGAAGATCTTGTCCACTGAGCTTGTGGCTCAAGGGAAAGTGGTTGGAAGAATTCCGTAGGATAGTGAGTTGGCTCTTAATCATGGCCTTTAGCAAAGTATTACACGAAAGAGTTCAGGAGAGAATTGGCTGGTTTTCAAATAGAGGTTGAGGAAGGAACAAATCCAAAGAAAAGGGCTTCAAAGGGTTGGAATAATAAGGTGCATCTGGACCATAACAGGAAGAACTGTAGGTATAAATCCTGGCACACAAGAAAGCGTAGAAAAAACACACACTTTGAGCCTGCTAATATTTCAGATAAGCTTATTGTCAAAGAATTCAAGACTGGACTGAAGCATGGTTTAGGTGACCAAGCCATTAAACAACTTTGGGTACTTAGTTGCATTATCTGAAAGAGGGCTACGAGAACTGTTCGGCCCATAAGGGTGGCCGATTCCAAACACCTTGTGTTACTGTGGCCAAGAAGGATAATGAGCTAGGTCAACTGTAGAGATGTGAGTCAGGGGCCTTGACAAACACTGGACAAGAGACATGTCTAAGAAAGGTGGCCTAATCAGGCCACTTCCCCAACTTCCCAAGAAAGGGTCCTGCACAGATTCTATCAGTAGGACTGAAAGACATACAGACAGCATGGGAAAGGGTATTTTCTTTTCTTATCTTTTTTTAGTAGGAGATAGAAACGAGGGAATAAAACTGAAAGTAGCCCTAATCTCTGAATCCGTACATGAAAGTTCTGCCAAACGTCTGCCTTTGGATATGTAAAATATAATTTTTATTGATTTAGCCATTGAGATTTAGTCATTGATTTGTTGTAACAGCACATATTACCCTAAATAATAAAAAGAAAATAAAAGCATGTACACAACATATGGGACTTGAACAGGCTCATGAGGTAGTGGATTAACCAGTCTTAGCTGGAAAAACTGGTAAGATATTCAAGTCCTTAGTTTAAATGTGAATGTGATGAGGAAGTTAGAATATGTTATTACTCATAGAAGTATTAAGTTAAATTAATGGGTATTAACAAATTCATGTATCAGCTGAGCTTTTGCCCTAGAAGCTCTCTGAAGTAGATTTTACAAAAATGGCTTTTATTATTCCCTCCTCTGTGTCCATGTAGCCAGGCAATATGATTCTCCAACTCTTGCCAAGAATTATAGTCTGTTTTCCCACTCTTCAAATCTGGGCTGGTCTTTGAGATTACTTTGGTACACAGAATCAGCAAAAGTAAAGTTGTGCCAGTTCTACAGTGAGGCTGCAATAGTCCTGGCATGCTTCTGCTCTTGATCTTGGACTCCCAAAGCATTTATCCTGTGGGACTTCAGAAATACTCTGTGCTAGTGGCTGTTTTTTCTTTTTGAAATGGGAATCTCTATTTTGTTTTCTCGTTCTCAAAATTATACATTGGATGTGGTGGATGGAAAAGGGATGCAAAGTTGTCTTTTTTTTTGTTCATAAGTCTGCGAAACAATGTAAGTTTTATATTAAGAGTTGCCTATGAACCTAACAGAGATCACAAGAGCATGATGAATGCACGAATGATGTGTCATTCATGATGAAATGAGACTTTGGGGGGTTTTGGGAAGGAGTGTGGGTATTTTCAATGTAGAAGGGATATGAATAATTATGACCAGAGGACAAGCCACTGTAGATTGATTACAAAATGGCTGCAATTATTTCTCTCCCACTACCATATGTCCTTTTGCAATGAAACTTTCAGGGTTTTCCAATCAAACTATGGAATATATCTTTGTGCTTTTCAAGGTCAGGACTGGTCCTGTGACTTGTTTTGACCAACTGAATGCAAAAATAAAAATAATAAAAAATAAAAAGTAAGACATTTTGAAGCCTCAGCCTTGAGAAGCTGGGCACACTTCTGCTCTCTTCTGGGAACACAGCTGCCTTGCTATAGACAAGCCTTCTGGATGATAAAAGAGGGGGTCCATTCACCCCATTGCTCCAGTTGACAGCTAGTCAATTGCCAGATGTATAAGTAAAGCCATCCAGACCAATCAGTCACCACCAGCCTACCAGCTAATCACACATACAAGAGTTTATCCAAGATCAGCCAAGCCTGGCCAGATCAACAATCCCAGTCAACTTCTCATCAGCTTTGGAGAAATAATAATTGTTTGGGTTTTTTGGCTGATAAATTTTAATATGGTTTGTTACCCAGCAATAGATAATGGTTACAATTTCCCTCAGAAAATGAAACATTGAAAAACTTTGAATTGGACTGTACCAAGTCTCAGAAAGAGAAAAAATTGGAGGACAAGACAGCATTGTGAGTAACAGGCAGTCTGAATGCACTTAATTCGTGGGCATTGAGAAGTTAAGTGACCATATAAGGGTATCCATTGCAGAGTGAAGAGGGGAAAGGAAAAGGAAGAAAGTATATTTGAGCAGAAGAAAACAGGAGAATGCCAAAGATCCTTTGTGATACCTTCTTTTCCACCTTGCTAAGAGCAGGTTTGACTCCTTATGGATGAATATTAGAGAACCCAAGTGAAGGATCAGAGCTAAAAACTGTATGAATGGATTTGTGATAAAATCAACAGAAATCCATTGGAAAATTATCCACGTTCTCTGTAAAGTATTAGACACGTGAAGCGCACAAAGACAATTTAAGACAGGGTCTCTATTCATAAAGAAATTTTCAATCGACTAAGAAAACAAGAGAGATGCACATGGGATCTTACCAAGAGATCATAGGCTCTGGTGCAATTCATTCCTAGGTCTGAGCTACACGAGAGAGATCTGAAAGGGACACTAGATTTGATTCGTGCAGCTGTCCTTGGTATTTGGATGCTCTGTACGGGATCTATGCTAAGGATAGCTCAACTGATTCATGACAGTCTCAAATGAACAAGATACAGTGTCTGCTGTGTAAGACATGGTTCGAAAAAGGATTATTCTAAACTGCACTGTCAAAGAGAGGACTCAGAAATATTTTAATACAATAGTTACAAAGTTGACAACTTTGTTTCTAAGTAAGGATTGGACATAACTGCAACGAAGCACAGCACTGGAAATTATAAAACAGCAGAGATGAAGATAATTAAATTCAGGGTTGGTGGGGGGCTTACCATATAAGAAATAGGACTGGAATAAATCAGACTTTTCAAAAGCAGTACTGGAAACCAGAAGATAGCGGAGGAAAGCTTTCTGAGACCTGTGAAAATATTTTTTAAGCCTTTTTAAGTTCTCGGTAGTTTTAAAGCATGTAAGGACTCAACAATTATGCATCCCTTAATCCTCATAGGAACCTACTTGAGGATGAAGACCAACAAAAAGAGGGCAAAACTAAGAAAAAAGATGTGAGGTGTAGGAAACCAGAATTACAAAATGAATAACCAGCAAACAGAAGTTCTAGCACAACAACCTAACTGTAGTTTGAACAACAGAAATGCTTTTTCTCAAAACTCTGGAGACTGAAAGTGTGGTAAAGGATATAATGATGATAGATAAGATACATTCATACTTACACACAGAAAAGGAAAAAGGAAGGAAGGGAGAGAATAAAGGAGGGAAGAAGCTGTATTGTGTAAAATATTTGTGCATCTGAAGACAATTGTTAATAGATACATGATAGTTTATGAAAAATAAGAATAGATAAAAATTACAAATATTTAATATCATAACTCCAATAAGATTGAAAGTTAGAAAAACTTTCTAAAAAAGTTATAAGAGTAAAAGTCCTGGCCACTCAATGAACAATATTTGTACACGTATAATAATTAAACTGTATTTATTGTTGTAATTATCTTTTTCAATTTAGTTTACTTATTTTGTGTATTTGGTGAAGTAACTAAAAAAAAATGTACATTGGGAGAATGGATAAGGGCTAGTAGGTGGTGGTGTTATAGCAGAGCTAAAGGTTCCCGTCCTATAGGAGTAAGTCAATATATGCACTGTTTAAGATGTGTAAACCAAGACATGACAAAACAAATTATTGCATAGGAACTAGAGAAAATTATTAAGGGAGAAACACGTGGTGTTGGAGAGGAGGATTATGAAACTGGTGTTTGCTCCGTTTCTTTATATGCTTCAGTGCTCTTTTATTTTTTTAACCCTTGTTTAGAACTTTAAAATTTAATGTGTTAATTATTGAATTGTCTCTGACATATGGTTAAATGAAAAAATGAAGGAGGAAAGAATATGGATAATATTTTTCCACTTTAACAAACACACACACATACCACACTTGGGTAGGTGTAGAACATCTCTGAGCAGGAATAAGTAATGGGCTATTGGGGGGAGAGATTCCTGGGCAGGAGACTTATCTTTCACTATACACACTTTTATCATGTTTGAATTATTTTTCATACAATAGATTTCTTTTCAATTAAATTATCATTGAATTAAAAATACAAGCTTTTCTTGCTATTTTCAACAAAACGATGGTGATGGGTAATTGTCTGTGGAAATAGAGTTAGTATTTACAGCATGTGTTAGTACTGTGTATATTTATCTGCTAGGGCTACTGTAACAGAATAGCACAGAGTGGGTGGCTTAAAGAACAGAAATATATTTTCTCAAAATTCTGGAGGCTGAAAGTCAAAGATCAGGCAATTGGTGGACTTGGTTTCCCCTAAGGCTTGCTATGGCCATATCCGCACTGTGTCTTTACACAGCCTCTTCTCTGTGTGCTCATGTACCCGCTATTCCTTCCTCTTCTTATAGAACACTAGTCATACTGGATTAGGGCCTACCATATAAGCTTATTTAATGTTATTAACTCTATAAAGGCTCTATCTCCAAATACAATCACACAGAGGATTAAGGATTCAATATATACATTTTTGTGGGGGAACGTTAAGTCAGTTCATAACCCTTGTGTTATATATGGATAGTATTATATGAACCAATTTTGAGGGTGGGCAGGTGGGGATTCTTAATGTAGAAAGTGGGAGTTTTAGCTCAGCATTCAAAGACCTGTAAATAGCAGCCAGGTTCCCACCTACTAACTGTGTGATATAGGACACTTTTTAAAAATCTCTTGAAAATAGAACTGCCCTATGACCCAGCAATTGCACTATTGGGTATTTACCCTAAAGATACAAATGTAGTGATCCAAAGGGACACATGCACCCGAATGTTTATAGCAGCAATGTCCACAATAGCCAAACTATGGAAAGAACCTAGATGTCCATCAACAGATGAATGGATCAAGAAGATGTGGTATATATACACAATGGAATACTATGCAGCCATCAAAAGAAATGAAATCTTGCCATTTGCAACAACATGGATGGAACTAGAGCGTATCATGCTTAGCGAAATAAGTCAAGCAGAGAAAGACAACTATCATATGATCTCCCTGATATGAGGAAGTGGTGATGCAACATGGGGGCTTAAGTGGGTAGGAGAAGAATCAATGAAACAAGATGGGATTGGGAGGGAGACAAACCATAAGTGACTCTTAATCTCACAAAACAAACTGAGGGTTGCTGGGGGGAGGGGGTTTGGGAGAAGGGGGTGGGATTATGGACATTGGGGAGGGTATGTGCTTTGGTGAGTGCTGTGAAGTGTGTAAACCTGGTGATTCACAGACCTGTACCCCTGGGGATAAAAATATATGTTTATAAAAAATAAAAAATTAAAAAAAAAAAATCTCTTGGGATGCCTGTGTGGCTCAGTCGGTTAAGCCACTGCCTTCGGCTCAGGTCATGATCCCAGCGTCCTGAGATCAAGTCCCGCATTGGGCTCTTGTCCTTCAAGGAGCCTGCTTCTCTCTCTGCCTCTGCCTGCCACTCTGCCTGCTGGTGCTCTCTCTGTGGCAAATAAATAAATAAAATCTTTAAAAAAAAAAATCTCTTGCCTCTGTTTCCTTCCCCATGAGGTGGGGATAATAACAATTTCAAAAGATTATGTGGGACTTCAATGTGATCATATATATAAAGCAAAGAACAGGGTGCCTCACATAAAAAAAAAAAACAACTTTATAAACTTTAATAATGTAAATACCATTATGCAATAGAATATAATGTATGTTGTACCTAATTAATACAAAAATATGGCACAAAATTGTTTCACATATTTTATGAATTTGTTATCTAGTGAAAAAAATGGGTTGGTACCAAAAAAATGGTTTTCATTAAGACTCAGTGTTTGCAGAAAACCACAATCTCCCTGAAGTATATGGTCATTAAAGGGGCAATAGAGCAGTCCTTGCATTCTGGGGCCCACTGCTGGACAAGGAGAGACAGAAACATGGTGGTGGGAGAGAGAGACTGTTGCAATTAAAGGGGGCACTCACTGGTAATAGAATCAATCATCTTATAAGAAGATCTAGGTGTTCCCTCAGAATCTCTCATTCTTGAGTCTCATCTGTAAAAATATTGTATCTGACTCTTTTGATAAGTAAATGGTGCTCAAATGCAAAAATGCTCTAAATTCTATAAAAAAGAATGCATTTTACGGTTCTTAATGCTATCTTAATATGTTCCATACTAGGTAAAATCCCTTGCTCTTGATATATTGTTGTTCCATGAACTTCTTTTCTGGCATATTTTCAAAAAAAGTCTCTAACTTACCTATTTGTCCTTCATTTATATGTATGCCAAATTTTGTATATAGTGGTCATCCAACTTGACTTTGTTCTCTCATTTTATATTATGCAATTATACTTTTGTACATGTTATTATACAACATCAATGTGGACAGAAAAGTACATTAAATATCTATGTAAGTTTAATAATTATAGAATCAGTACCTACAAACTGCAACACAAGTGAAGAAATAGAACACGTCCAAAATTCCCCACTGTGCATTTTTTAAATCAATACCTCTTCTCTCTTTCCCTGGAGAAAACCACTGTCCTGGCTTTTGTGGTAATTATATCTTTGTTTCTCTTCATATTTTCACTATGTTAAGATTCTTAAACAATAGGGCTTGGGGGTTTTTTGGCTTCTGAAATTTATAAAAATAGAGACATACTGTTTCTCTGAGAAACAAACATACATATTTCTTTCTTTTCCCTTTCACTAAAGAATATATCTGTCTATATTTTGTAAAGTGGAATGCTATACAATAATGAAAATGAGTAAACTAAAATTACACATAACAATTACCCATTCCATTCTCCATTATCATTCTATTCTATCCCGTTATCAGTCTATGACCACTTGGGCTGTTCCCATATCTTGGCTATTGTAATAATGCTGCTATAAACATGAAGGTGCGTGTATCCCTTTGAATTAGTGTTTGTATTCTTTAGGTAAAAACCTAGTAGTGCAATTACTGGATCATAAGGTAGTTCCGTTTTTAAATTTTTGAGGAACCTCCATACTGTTTTCCAGAGTGGCTGCACTAGTTTGCATGCCCACCAGCAGTGCAAGAGTGTTGCCCTTTCTCCACATCCTTGCCAACACCTGTTATTTCTTGTGTTGTTGATTTTAGCCATTCTCACAGGTGTGAGATGATATCTCATTGTAGTTTTGATTTGTATTTTTCTCCGTCAGTGGCACTGAGTATCTTTTCATGTGTCTGTTAGAAAAGTAACTATTCATGTCTTCTGCCCACTTTTTAATTCAGTTATTTGTTTATAGTTGTTGATTTTTTATAAGCTTGTTACACATTTTGGATACTATGACATCAGATATGTCATTTGCAAATATCTTCTCCCACTCTGTAGGTTGCCTTTTAGTTTTATTGATCACTTTCTTCACTGTGAAAAAAACTTTTCATTTTGATGTAGTCCCGGTAGTTTATTTTTGCCTTTGTTTCCCTTGCCTTGGGAGACATCTATAGAAAGAAGTTGCTATGGCTAATGTCAGAGACATTATGTCTCTGACAGAGACTAACGTCGCCTATGTTCTCGTTCAGGATTTTTACAGTTTCAGGTCTCACATTTAGATCTTTAATCTATTTTGAATTTATTTTTGTTTATGGGGTAAGAAAATGGTCCCATTTCAGTGTTTTGCATGTTGTTTTCCAGTTTTCCCAGGTTCACATGTTAAAGAGACATTCTTTTTCCCATTGGGTATACTTTCCTGTTCTGTCGAAGATTAATTGACAGTATAGCTGTGGGTTTATTTCCAGTCTTTCTGTTCTGTTCCACAGATTTTTGTGTCCATTTTTGTGCCAGTACCATACTATTTTGATTGTTACAGCTTTGTAATATAACTTGAAGTCTAGAATTATGTTGCCACCAGCTTTCCTTTGCTTTTTCAAGGCGTAACAATAATTTTAAATAATTGAAAAAGAAGTATGTAGATTAAAACACAAAATATTCCTTTTGCCTAATCCCAGTTGCCAGCTGTCTCCCATCAGTCTTTTACCCACTAATTTGCATATATGCACACATATGCATATATCTTTCTTTTTAAAATGAGAGGGATCATACTCCATACATTATGTGACTTCTTTTAAATCTTGGAGATCTTGCCCATCAAGGCTGTGTAAGTCTTATTTATGCTGCTTGATAGTTTTTCCATGGTGACTTGAGAGCAGAACTGTACCATAACTGTTAATGCTTTATCGATAAACACATACATTGCTTCTATTTTATTTCTGTAACAAAAATACTGCATGTTTGCAGATATGTCTTTGGGCATGTATATAAGTATTTGTAGGCTAAATGACTAGAATCAGAAATTATTAGAAATAATTATTATTAGAATTATAAGAAAAATTATTAAAAATTATTAGAAAATTAGAATTATGTAGAAATTATAAAATTTTAATTATTTAAAAAATTAGAAATAATTAGAATTATTAAAAATTATTAGAATTTCTAATTTTCTAATAAATATTTATTAGAATTATTAGAAAAGAATTATTAGAAAAAAACTTACAAGTACTTAAGATTTGCTACTTTAATTCCAAAAGCTGGTACCAAATTCCCATAAAAAGTCTCTATCAGTGTTCTTTCAGAAAATAGTGAGTATTGTCACTTGATTTTTGATAACATAATGTAGTATGTACTTCAAAAATCCACTATAAGTGTCTGTATTCAAGCAAGCAAAGGATCAGAAATATATAATACCATTCCTTTGCTATGATCACCTCTCTGCTTCCATCAGACTCCAACACAAGTCATTCATTTTGCTTTGTAATCACACATTTTATGTTTTATATTTATGTACAAATTTTATATTTATGTACAAATCTTGCAAGGCTAGATTAGAAAACAGAATTCCATTTAAAAATTACCTAATTACCTTTTGAGGGACACCTGGGTGGCTCTGTCAGTTAAGCATCTGCTTTTGTCTTTAGGTCATGATCCCAGGTTCCTGGGATGGACTCCTACATGGGGCTTCTTGCTTAGGGGAGCCTATTTCTCCCTCTGCTCCCCCTACTTGTGCTCACTCAGTCTCTCTCTCTCTCTCTCTCTGACAAATAAATAAAATCTTTAAAAAAAAAGAATTACCTTTTGATACATGTTTGTGAATGGAAAAGAATAAATGAATGGGTGAGCCCCAAATACTGCTAGGTACAGTGAAATTATAAGAAGCTATGCAAAAGTTCTTGTTCTCGGTATTGCCATTTATACAGTGAACTATTTGGATAAGAATTGATGTCAATAGTCTCTTCCAATGGATGGATTCCTTGCTGGGGAGTTTAGTTGTGTGATGATTAATTTTATGTGTGCAGTTGGGTAGGCCACAATATGGAGATATAATCAAACATAGTCTGGATATTTCTGTGGAGATATTTTTAATAGGAGAATTACATTGAAATCAGTAGTCTTTGAGTGAAGCAAGTTACTGTCCATAATATGGGTTGGTCCCTTCCAATCAGCTGAAGGCCTAAAGAGAATATAGACTGAGATCCCCTGAGGAAGAAGAGACTTTGCCTCCAGTCTGCCTTTGGATTTGAGTTTCAAGGATCTCTAATCTATCTGCACAGCTGTGTGAACCAGTCCTTAAAAGAAATCTCTCACCCTCTCTCTTTCCATCTAACACAGACACACATACACACACCCATCCTATTAGTTCTTTATCTCCAGAGAGCCTTAATACAATATGCAAAGTGAGAAGAGCAAAATACTAGGCAGGACTGATGAATGGTCTGCACTATAGCAGGTCAGCAAGGTGAGGTATCAGGTTAGGGTTGAGTGATCAGAGAAATAAGCCCTAGAAATATGGAGTCCATGATATATATTTGAGTTGTCAAGGCTGTGGCCCACAGGATCCATTTTGATTTTGACATTAACCTCATATGTAGCGATCAGACTTTTTTGTTTCATGTGGTCACATAAGAGGGTTTTCATCATGTAAACTAATAAACATTATCTTCAAGGCTTAATACTGCCATCACAGTCTGTGTGATATACAAATTATTTTTGCTAGAATATTTCCAGAATGCTTATGGTCCCAATTAGATAAATTGCCTGAAGCGAAGAACCGCATTTTTACCCTTTTTTTCTTCTTTATTTTCCTCATGTTTTCCACATAGGCTGGCTGCACACAGTAGGAGCTTAATAAATACACACCTTAAATGCTTCTTGAGGAAATATTGATATTGATATTCTATCTTCCTAGAATGCATAAGGTTAGGGGACTAATCTCTAAGTCTGATGCCATAGGTGCTGTGCTCCAATCTAAGTGGTGTCTCTGGCAAGTGCAGCTCCAGTGTGTTGCTAAGACCAGCAGTAAACAGTTAGCGACCCATTCTCAGCAACCTCACAGGGTTATGGACAATTCAGAAGTAATGTAATCAAATACCAAAAACATACTTTGTCTTCACAGAAGGTGAACATGGTTGACTTTCTCCCAGTAGGAACATGCTCTCTTATGTGGTGAATTGAAATATAAGGGCTAATGCAAATTTCTCTGGTGGTTTGGCTTTATTTACACAACATGAGAAATGACAATAGATGGACACCTGACCCAGATGAATGTGGATACATACACATACCCTCATTGAGGTAAAAATCACAACACGAACTAACACAAAACAAGGAGACAGTGGAATTACCACACATAGTCATGTTGAAGATGGGTATTTTAATCTAATAATTAGTTTCACCATGAATCAAATACTTTTTAGTAGCTTGAAAAGAAATAGCATTTAGCTTAATTCTGATGAGGATAAAGCTTTGCTTCATTTGACCAAAGGTGTTTAAGATTTGAACAATAATGTGTAACATAGAAAGTCTTTAATGGCAACCTTTTCCATTCTAACTAGTGCATAATATTGGTTTTGCAATCATTTAGTAATTATATAAGGAGGACATATTTATTACGAATTATTGATTTTATAATTACTGCTGCTGGTATTCACATTATTACACAATGAAAATCTTTTAATATACAATGCTCTTCACCCTCAGCTGGCGAACAGATAGTGCAATGCAATTTAGAGAGTAGCCAAGAGTAGATTTTTATCGGTACTTTTTTTTTCCCCAACCAGCTAAATGGTTTGCTTTCTGAAAAATATTGCTAATGGCACTTAAGCAGAGAGGAATGTCCAATTTCAAGGTCATTCCTGGCAGTTGATTACAGTCACCCAATGAGCACAAGGTTCCTATTTAACTGTTAAGTTATTTTTGCTGCACTCATTGCTGGGAATTAAAAGTTATGGCTGTAAATTTGCTGCCAGCTAAATAGACATCAAAGGCCACAATCATACACTGGATCATGACACATGAAGATATATCTCTTATGAAATTGATTTTTCTCCATGTGCAAGGCAGCTTTGCATTACTCTCCTCGTGGAGTTTAACACAGGAAATGTCTAGGCAGGCCAAGTGTAATTGTCAGCATAGTTTATATTCTGGGCTGAGAACTCCTTTTATTATTTTTTTTTTCCCTCCGTGAAGATGTGCAAAAAAGGTTGTCTAAGCATATATTTTGATTTCACTTGCCAACAGATTGTGAATAGCTGATTTAAGGTCACTGTCACCCCCAAATGGGAAAAGATTAGGTTTCTGAGGACCAGAAATATTAAAAAGTCTGCCCAAACAATATTTGCTGCTCACCAGAATTCAAAATTGCTGATTTTCACCCCAGAAACATCCTGTAAAGTTTTATAAAGGCTGTAGGTCTATTATGCTGTTTTAATCCATCAGATTTTCACTATCCTGAGGATAAGAGCATCAAATAGAATTACATGGGCTTGATTAGTGTTTTTCTCTCTTCTGGATATTATGTTGCTATTACAGAGGGGAATATATATATATATATATATATATATATATATATATATTTACAAAGTATGTAAGTTGTATCTAAATAAGATACCTGAAAAATCAAATCATATTTTAAATGTAATACAAGTGGAGGTGCTATTTCTGGACTCCTACATGGGATAGCTTTATAGTCTTAAACACTGTGCATTTCAGTGCTGAGATTGGAAACTCATCAGTAGAGCCAACCATTGGAGACAGGAGACTGGCTGACCCCAGATCCTTTCTTTTCATCTGCAAAGTGAACCTCATTCCTATATTTCATGTGGAAGTTCAGTTCCAAACTCAACAGCCTGACTTAAAAAGCCTTCGAAAATTTTATCCTAACTTTATTTTTCTGATTGGTCTCTCACTAAGGTCCTCCTTCTCACACTGAGCAGACTTAGCTGCTCATTTCCCAGAATGAATCAATTCATCTTGAATATTCATTTGCCCTTGACCCTTCAAATACCAGTTTGGGACCCATGTCTTTCATGAATGTCTCTTCCTCCCTTTTTAGCCTATACTACTCAAAATTTAATCATGTTCTAATTCTCTTACTATCTGTATGCTTTCTGTGTTGATTTGCAATGTTTCTCCAACCAGAGGAGTTTGGGTTTTGTTTTGTTTTGTTTTTAAGGATGAGAAAAGGACCTGCTTCTTTGTGAATGAACACACAGCTTGCACCAAAACAGTATTCACTAAGCACTTTTTAACTTAAATATAATGGAATTGAATTCTGGGAAATGGGATTCCAGCTATAAATAACAGTAATGAAGAACAGTCCATGAGGAGCCCTACCACACCATAATGTTTTTTAATTTGCTGTAATGAAGACTGCCTTTATTAGCTATACTTTGGTAACTGACCTATGGCCGACAAGACAGCCTCCTTCCCAACTTAGGGTAATATTTATTGATTATTTAAGATTATTAAGATTATTTAAGATACTTAGCTTAAGATTTATTAAAATGCCAAGTACTGAGCTAGGTGGTAGATATTATTTATTTTAGTAAAATCTTAAGTAATTTTATGAGGTATTTATTATAATCCCCATTTTATACACACACACACACACACACACACATACACACACACACAGACACACAGACACACAGACACACACACAATGAGATTCAGAGAAATCAACTAACATAGCCAAGGTCATAAAACCAGCAAAAAAGCCAGCAAAGATTTGAATCCTGACCTTAAGGTCTGTATTTAATTTTGTATTGTCTTCCCTGATATCCCATTAATACACATCCTATTAATACACATAACATTTATAAATGTTAAGTGAATAAATATAGCATGAGAAAGTTTTCAGGAGGAAATGCAAGATCATTTTGTCACTATTAATGGCGTCTTCATCATCCTCGCTCCTTCAGTTGATGTCTTTACTTGCTTGCACCCATACAAATGTGAAGAATTTTTCAGAAACCAACTCTTCTCACCTCTAAAATCAAGCCTTTTATGTTTACTTCAGGCAATAATAATTTCATTGTTTATTCATCACAAAATATTTTTACATTTGTATTTCTAAAAGATTTGCTTCTGAGTGGTTTTCCTGGTTACGTCACAATTAAACTTAGGTTTATTTTGGATTAGAGATGGACAAACTTGATGCCAAAGGACCCAAAGGTCGCTTATAATTAAGTGAGCCTTGGAACTTGATGATCAATGGTTCTTGCCAAATTCATCCTTCTTTCCCTTATATAGATTCATAGTTGGAATCAAACCCTCTTAGACCATGTATAACACACATACATACACATCACTTTTAAAGTAAACTCAGCCATCTAATAATCGGAAATCCATCCTGTTCAGTCATGATTCTAAGAAGACCAAGGAGGACTGGGCTAAATTTGTGTTGCACTCAGTTTGACTATGCAGGTTTTTTGATTTGCCCTATAAGCCTGTTTCTTCACAGTATCATTTAGTTACTTGAAGTAGAATCAATGTCATGAAACATCCTTCTTTATTTTTTGAACCATATAGAACTCAACAAATTACCAGGAATGTAAGAGGTTTTCAGGAGACATTAATTGTTCAAGTGAGGCACCTGCCAATATCCTCATCATGGTTCCCATCAATGGATGTATGTGAAGACTTGAACAAAGGCCATCTCCTTGTACCACAGTGACAATGAAGCTAGCTAGTGTAACATGTCTCCTAAGATAGAGGAAATGGGAGTTGCCGTTCTTAAATTTCCAAAATGCTTAGACATCAAAAGTAGCTAGGAATACTGTTAAAATCTGGGATGTCTTGATTCCACCTCCTACTATTTTAAACAGAATCATGTGGACAGATAAAATAGGGAATGGGGATTCACCTTCCAGAGTCCAGTAGTGGGTTTTCCTCAGCTCCAATAAAAGCTAAGAATGTCCAGAGAAAAAGCATTTGATATCCATCCTAATTCCCCTGAATCTTGTGATTCTATTCCTCTGGTAGAGAAAAGAGTTTAACACTTATCATTTCTTCCCAACTAGAGAGAGAATCCTAGATTAACTAAAATGCCTTAGTATACTCTGGAATGTGGTAGATATTATTTATTTTAGTAAAATCTAAAGAATTAGTCCATTTGCTCCATATTTACTTGGCATCTTCACTAGGTCAGGCACTCTTCCACCTATGAGGGGTATGGCAATGAATAAGATAACTATCAGCCAGAATTTTAGGATGTTTAAATTCTGCTGCGGAATATGGACACAAAAGTAAAAAAAAAAAAAAATGAAGTAAATTTTAAAATTGCTTAAAGAAAAAGGTAATTCTTGTGAAGATAGGAACCCAGGGTGATTGCAGATGAGAGTAGCTGGAATAATAGAGTTCTTTTAATGACCCTTCTGTGTAAGTGGCATGAAAGAAGCAGATATAAAATGCCTGGGACTCCACGATTCCAGGCAGAGAGCAGGAGGTATGAAAGACCTAAGGTAGAAATAAGTTCTGTGTTGCACATTAAAATAAAATAATAATAATAATAAAAGTCTAATAAGCTAAAGAAGGGGGAAAAGGAAATATTTGAAAAAGGGTTGGCAGGACCATATAGATTAAGGTCTTATGATTGTTTGAGTAGGGATTCAAGTTGAAGTATAATTGGAAGCCATTGGATGGTTTTAAAGAAAGAAATGATATGATCTCATTTACCAGTTGAATGCATACAAAGTTCTATGTTCTGGTGGATAAGTGTAGGGACTACAATGAAGGAGCAGCTGGTAGATTTTATAATCCCCTTCTGCTTTAGGATTCTGAAACAAAAATGAAAGTGGAGAAGAAATTTCACTAACATATGCTCACCTCATAGAAATATTTTGAAGAATATAGATGTGTGTACATTGACATACATATGTATATGTATAATTAAGTGCACGATATGTACTTATATATTCAGGAAGATATTCACACGCTTATAAAGTTACCAGGTAAAATACATAGCCAGTTGGAATCTTGTAAATACTTCTAATGAAGCCATTTTGCTTGGATTTATGACAAAGTGGGAACATAGATGGCTTTCTTTCATTCACACAGTTTCTAGAGCAGCTTATTACCACTGTATTTTCCAAAATAGATTTTTATTTTCCCATCTTGTAAAAATGTGATTGTTATTTATGTACCTTTCATTTGTCTCCAGATGTTCAGTTTAGTGACACTCAATCAAACTAATGAATTATGAAATGAAACTAATAGTAACTCAACTTTCCCAAATCACTGGGACAGAAAGCAAGACAGAATTCATTGTGGAATCCCAGGATGGTGGAAGTTTTCCACAAATAGCTTGCACCAGTGTCAATACCTTCAGGTTTGAGAGCTTGTTTGTCTTTTGTAGCTTCACATAACCTGGTCAAGTCAGAGTGTTGAACAATTTCCACTCGAGTTTGACATCTCTTCTTGGAAAGTGAGGGGCTTTGATGAGAGTACTATAGAGATGGGGCATCGTTATTTACTGAAAATTGGCACATATGACCATTTTTGAAGTTTTCTGACATTTTTATCAACCAACTCCCAAAACAGGTATTACTGAACCTCCTTTCTGGGGCACAGAGACATGTTAGATATCATCTCATCAGTTTCTCTTCCCCAGATGATTCTGTATATTGAACTAGCCCATTCAGTATATGTCTACAATTTACAAAGCTTTTCTGAAAAAAAAAATGCACCCTGACTTCCTTTGAAAATTCTTCCCATCATGTTAACTACGTCTATCAAAATTCCTTCTTTTGATGATGACGTGGTAAAAGGAATGGTCAATTGGGAAGTAGCCATTTTTAGTTTTTGCCATATTTTGCCAAGGTGACAGAAGTATGTTATCTTGGGCAAGTCACTTGACCTCCCAAGGGCAGTTTCTTCATCTGCAGAATAAGGGGGTTGGATTAATTGATTTCCAAGGTATGGTCTACCTCCAGATATTGTTCTTTGTGCCTTGGTTGTTTGATTTTTTTTTTTTTTTTGGTCTATTTGTTCCCATATACTACATATTGAAAGCCTGAGAATAGGGTCTTCTTACTACCATTTAACACAGTCTTTCACATATATGAATATTCAAATAGATGTCCCACTCTATATTTTATTTTCCTTTGAGCCAAAATAACTCTGTTTACTTTCATTAAGCTTCACAATTTCAACAAACATTTTATCACCAAAGTAGGAATGCCAGGCTAGGCAGACAATTATGTGGAATAGTCCCTCCTTCCTGCTATTATGATGAATACTTCCATCTCTTGCCAATCCACAGAGCTTCAGAAGGCATCATGAGAACTGGCGATTCTAGTCAGTGGTTTGCTTTTTATTGCTTTTTACATTTTATTGGTTCATTTTTTTTAAAGTAGCCCCATGCTCTTTAGACAATTTCACACTAACTCATAGTTTGCCAAACCAGAGTCCACATGCAGCGTTAAAGGACATCAATACTATTTTGGACAAATTCACACTATCATCCTCAAAATGCAGGGGTTAATGCAAGATTAAATGTGGTAGCACAACTTTTGATTATCTGTGTGACACGATTTAGTAAAATAGCAGATCATTCAGAAATCATTCATATTTGGCCTTGAGATGTATTAGAGGATGCATCTTTGATCTCCCTTTCTAATTATGTTTTGCTTTGGTCTAATGTTAAAGAAATAATTTGCATTCCCAAAGCACATACCAAATAACAACAGAGGAAGGGGACTTAGAAAAAAAGCAAGGGAGAGAGAACCAGGATAAGCTTTTCAAATGCCGTGGAGAATTCATAAAGAAAATTTGTATGTAAATAATCCAGATTTCATTAAATTTACCCTTTGTTCTGTAGGCCAACTTCTCTTTCTTAAAATTCTTTCCATTCCTCTCCTTCTCAAAACCAAAGTCACTGAAGATCAACAAATAAACATGGATTTGTGAGTACCTTCTATAAATTCAGAATGATAGAAAATGCATGTTGAGAAAACAAGTCTCTTGACATTCAGAGGCTTCCAATCAATGCTGACTAAAACATATGCCATGTAAAAAGTAAGAGATGACAGCAATTGAAAATATACAATTCTTCAATTGGTGTGGTACAGGGCATCCTCACTATAAGACATTAAAGGAACAGATCAGTAAGAGCTGCTATGTTGAGCGATAGTGTCACAGGGGTATTTAAAATGGTGTTTAAACTCTGAGCAGGATTTGAATAAACAGAAAGGAAGAAAAGGGAGGTATGTTCCAGGTTCCACTGTCCAGAAGAAGAATGATTTGGAAATACATTATGCATTATAAATCCATTATATCCCACTATATTGGGGCAGAAGCTGGGCATACTTAATTTTTTTTACCCAGAAATTTCAAACAAAGAATCCAAGTCAAGATGTTATCTAGGAATTTTGAAATGAAAGGGGGGTAAATTCCTCTAGACAACAGTATACGTCAGTTGTTGAAATTCACTGTCTTGTTCCAGTTGAGCACAGTAGCTGGATTCAAAAGACTTCTCAAGTCAAACAATATTTGAAGTTTTGCACTAAGATAGGGGCAATCAAATGCCATGCTTTAGGGCATCAGGATTCTGCTGTTGGCCCCTCTTGAGGCTTTTTATCCAGTCTCACTGTCAGATAACGTCAAGGAAAAACTGTACTCAAGATCAGGTTATTGGTGTCCTTTGTGAATGTAGCCTTAGACAAAAATAATTTTGTATGGACTTTGACACATTCCCACTTTTCTGTACCTCAACATTTAGAGAATCTCCCCCCCAAAACTTCTTGCTCAAATTCTCACCATTGAGACCACCTGGAAAAGTAAATACCAGTAATGAGAACATCATTGCTTTTCTGGAAACACGACTATAAAAAATATATCTCCTATATGCCAACAACTATAGATGTAAATTCTGTGAGATACTTGGCTTTCATAGATGCCTAGGAGTAGGGACAGAGAACAAGGACAAGGAGGAGATTGGAGAGGGCTGGAAAATACATAAAATCTTTTTAATATCATATTTCTTTATATTTAAAGAACTTATAAAGTATTTGCAGAGAAAAGTAACTGCACAAAATCTCAAGAAAATAAAAAGATAAAATAGCAAAAATAAGCTGAGGTAAGTCTGAAATGAAACAATGTGGTGTGAAAGAAACTATAGGTCAATGCCAAAATACATGGAAAAGACAGAGTCACAAGGAAAGAGGAATTTACTGTTTTGAATGGCATTATTTAGTGACAGGTTGGAGAGCAAATAAAGAAGGCCTTTGTATGCCAGTGTGGGGACCAGGGAAGCATGTGTGAGTCTACAATTTTTCTTTGAGGTGAATATTTTTATTCTCACTTTACAGGTGAGGAAGTTGAGGTTTAAGGGGATTCATCAGTTTGTTCAAGACTACAGATTTACATAATTGGTAGAGCCAAGATGAAACTTTGGGTGTCTATAGCCCCAAAGTCTTTGCTTTTCCTTACTCATGAGCATGGCATGAGAGATCTTAAAAATGAGAACCATTTCCAGGGATAATTTTTGAAGAAAATTAAGGCTTGAGTTGATTCCAATTAGATCTCCATGCCCTGAAGACAGAAGAGATAAGAAAGAGAGTTTATGAGATAGACTCAGAGAGAAATAAAATAGAATTAGAGGAAGACAACGAGACCCACTATTAAGCAGGTAAAATGGTTTCCATTCTTTGAAAATCTTAATATGTCTTAGAGGCTCATCAACACAAACTTCAGCCAATAGGTTATGTTAATTCTATAAAATTTTTTTGGTAAAAATTCTCAACCAGAAGGGATCTTAATCATTTCTCATGCTGAATATGGCTGGCTGCTTCATCTCTCAGATGGGTCTAATATCATTTGCTTATATCCATCTTTCCCACTCACATGGGAAGTTTTAAAATGTCCCAATGCCACGAGACATAATAGTTTCTAAAGTTTCCCAAATGATTCTGATTTGTAACAACATTTGGGACCTAGTGGTATACTTGAAAATGCACTTAATTTCCCTTTATCTTAACTTCATTTTCATTTTAAGTTATCCTAAAAGAAGTGGATGTCAGATAAAGACACTAGAGCTTCGCTTTCAAAGTCTTTGTAGACCTGAATTCAAAAACCAACTCTACCACTTCTTAGAGCATGCCTTTAATGTTTCTAAATATTTGTTTGCTCACCCATAAATAAATGGCATCCACTTCCTAAGGCTGTCCAGCATTAAATGAGTTGATGGTTGGATAGGATTTGCCAGGATACTGCCTTATAGTGCTTAGGTGACATTGGCCCTTTTTTTTTTTTTCTTGTCTGTATTCCACAGTTCCATGATGAAACTGAGTCTGAAAATTTGTCCCAGGTTCTAGAGCTAGTTAAAAAGCACAGCAAAACCTGGAAGCTTTCTAACATCCCTCTTTCAAGCATTTGTTTTCATTATAAAATTTTAAATATAGTCGGTAGGAAACAATAATAAGAGTGAAAACTAATTGCGAGGAATAAATAACTTGGTCTATGGTTTTCCAGTCTCCTACCTGAAAGTCTCCAAAGTTGCTCTGAATCAGACTTCTTTCCTTAACATGCCCTGCCTCATCATATTATACCTTCTTGTCTCTGCTTTCTCACCCTTTCATACCCAGCCTGACTTCTCTTGAAGCCTCTACCTACCAGACTGTTTGTTCCTCATCTTTGTCTTCTCATTCAGGGTGTTCCTTTGGATCTAGTTCCCTCCTAATCAGAATACAACTCATCCTTTAAGGACCAAATGAAAAACTGTCTGGTCTGCAAAATATTTATTTCATCTGCTTCTTATCCTTCGTGATATAATAAAAAGGTCTTAATTAAAAGTTCTCCAGGTGTTCACTGGATTAAAACAGAGAAATTTTAACTGGGGCTATTTTGAGGATTTCTAAAATCAAAGAGAAATGCTTTGCAGAGCTCCAGAAGGTCAATCAGATTGGGGCAGACTGTTACGATTAAGCAGAACAAAACAGCACAAATTACATTTCGTTTACAAGTATTTCTGTGGTTTATTTCTATATGTGAAATGTAAAATAGCAACCATTTAGATAATTCAAGCCTAGTAAGTGCTGAGCATTATATCAATTTTCTAGCTATTTTGGAGAAAATGGTTATTTCTTCTTTAATTATTCAGTTGATTATGTCAATTCTACAATTCATTTAGCCAGTGTAGACTCAGTCTCAAAGTTTTAATCCAGAGCCTGTCACTCACTTCCTCAATGACCTTGGGCAAGTCACTTAATTTCTCCACATCTCAATTTCTTTGTCTGTAAAATTGGGATAATAATCTTGACCTCGCAGAGAGGTTGCATGAATTAACTGATTAATGATTATAAAGCAATTTGAAAATACAGAACACTATATAAATGCTAAGTATTGTTATTAAGCAAATCAATTCAGAAAATCAAGATAATGACATTTCTTTTCAATCTATTTCTTAAAGTGCTTAACGCCTTTGCATCTAAGCTCCATGTTGTAAAAAAAAGCAGTTTAAATATTTATAACTTGAATTTTTCTAGTTTAACCAGTTCCTACTGCATGCTACAAGAGAAAAAGAGAAAAACATTGTTTTGAGCTGGGAACTTGAATGTCTCACTCACTTTGACTTTTTGTTTATATCTGCTTTAATTCAGAAAAAATGTTTATCAATCAAGTATGTATGTATATATGTTTCTGTCTATTCATTAACTAGAATCCTGGAATTTCAGAGTTGAAGTGCACGTTAAAGGCTATATTCCAGTCTCCTTGTTTTATTGGTTTGAAGAAAACATTCAGAGAGACAGGAAATTATTTGTTCAAGTTTACATAGGCAACTTGTGCCTGAGCTGATTTCTATCCTGAGTCCCTGGTTGCCCAGCCTTCAGGTGCAGAGCAGATATTAAAACAGGAAAAACATGAGCTCTACCTTCAGGGATCTTACTTGCCAAGACTTTTGAAACTGAAAATCTGAAAAATTATGATTAATTAATGTGAACTTTAAAAACAACATGAAAGAATTTCACCAATTCCTGATTTATCAATTCTGGAGTTTGTTCATGCAGCTTGCAAGGAACAATTCTGTTAGGATTGATCATTATGTAGCTTCCAACTTTTATCACCTTTGCATTCACTTAATTGAGTCACTTTTCCTTAAAATCAGGTGAAGTCAATAATTAGGTTCCAGATTATATATAGAAATATACATTTTAATTAAAGATACAACATTTGGTACATATTTTCAATTAGAATATTCTAGTTTTATGTCTAGCTCAGTCTATCGCTAAATAGCCTTACCCAGACACTGTCTAATTGGAACATTATTATATAAATCTATTATATAAAGGTTCAGGGTAAAATCCTGCTAAAGTCTCTCCCTGCTAAAGTTCCAAATGCTGTGGTGTCTGAGATGAGCATTGAGAATTCCTCAGGTAGATATTGGATTCTGAATAGGTCATAGACAATAAATCTGATTGTAAAACCAGTCACACTTTAAACCAAATGCTCATTTGAGGTTTCCTATCTTCAACAAATACATTTGCAGGATGTTAATGCTGGAAGGAATATTAGAAATCATTTAGTCTGATTCCCTCATTTTATGTTGAGAAAACTGAAGTCTTGAAATATTAAGTAAATAGTCCAAGGTCACAAAGTCAATCAGTGAGGAAGCCAGGTATAAAACTCCGGTTTTTGTGAATCTTAGTGGAATGTACTTTCTTCTAAATCATTAATTAAGATGACATTGGGGTAAATGACAATTTTCCTTCAAAGTTAGGACTGTCACAAACCAAAAGAATAATTAAATCTTTAAATATTGCTTCTCCTGGTTGTCCTCTTTTCACTCTTCACAGTGGGTTGTTCAGAAGACATGGCTTTTAAAAGAGGGTAATTCCTCTCAAAATAACAAGACTCATATATCATAATGTCTAAAATACCATCATGAATACCCACCCTTCCCTTTGATGGACTGTCTGTAATAGATTTCGTATTTTTTGTGGATGGGTTTGGAGAAATCTGTTATTTGCTTCCATTAGAATGCTTGGGTTGAGCAGTGGAGACCACAGCTTCTCTTGGTCAATCTTGGCTTTTCAGAGCAATACCACAGATCAAGACCTGTTTAGGAAGGGATGTAGTGCCATTCATAGAATAACACTGACTAGCCAAAGTAAATGTTGCCAATTTGACATCCTATGTTGAGCAGTTTAAAGTAGATCTTACAATCAAAAGAAACCCTCATATGGCATTTGAGGGCTTTTGAACCAGTCCTCATCACAACTGAGAGGGTTTATGAATGTCTGAAGATCTGCAGAAACTAACATGTAAAGCCTCACACCACTGTCCTGAAATAAGGAGGGGAGAACCTCACTGCAAACCTCCTCTTCACAAAAGTCATAAAAGTGGAGATGCTATGCAGATTGAGGTTTCTGGATCTCCACTGACACTAGGCTTTGCTTTGCTGGGTGTGATGCCTGGTGTTCACATGTGGAGCTTGTGAGCCTGGTCAATAATGCAGTTTTACAAGATGATAAAAAATAATAAGCTACTACAAATGGCTGGTCCTCAAAAACGGTGCATTTACTTTCCAAAAATTGGATCAAGGAGAACAGGTACCTGACCATTGATTCCACGAATTAGAAACACATAGCTTGGAATGCTGTGTTCACCATCCCTGAGGTCTCTCTTAAGATAGATCATCCCGCTCACAATCTCCATTTCAATCTCTCATGGGAAGATCAAACTTGAAATATCTCAACTCACCTTCTTCTCTTTCAAGCTGTTGTCAGTTCATTAAATGACTCCTCATAACCACTGTTATCCACATATAAATCCCCATGCAAATGTGTTGTGTAGGTTCTAGGGAATAGACAAACTCTATACTTTCAGATGCTAGAAATCTCATCATGTGAACATCATTCCTGTTAAAAATTAAATGTCTCTGGAAAGGCAGCAAGCAATTTATCTGCCATTTACAAATTAGAATGAATGAATTTATTTGAAATGTCATAGCACAGATTTAATGAGAGAGCCAAGGAGGAAAGAGTAGGCAGATGACATCATAGAGGATGTGTGTGTGTGTGTGTTATGTTTATGTTTTGGGACACAGTGAGAAATCAAGAGAAGATACCAACAGTGAAAATTATCTATAATCCTTCTTCCCCCAGAGACCCTATACTTCCTGTCTTAGAAAAGCCAGCTACCAGATCAGTAATCCTCAATCTGCTCTGTGCCAAAAATACAGAAATCTGAGCTCAATCCCCCAAATTCTGATTCTGTGGAATTGGAATATTCCCTGCCATTGACATTTTTAAGACTGCAGATAACTGTTGTCCATCAAGGGTTGAGAACCTGTGCCCTAGACCCTCTACAACTCTGTGTCCATCATCAGCTTCTGGCTTCGTCCAACCTCTCTGTCTAACCACACTTTCATGTACTGATGTGAAAAAAGTGATCCTCTAAAATCATTTCCCTCTCATGCTGTAATGAAGCGCTTATCTCCACTGTGTATCTCCTCCAAGTTTCACAATTTACAGCATGTGATTAAACATGAATGTTTTCCACCAGCTTCCCAGGACCTCTATCTGAAAAGATGCACTTGAACACTGAGCCCCCAGGATTGCAATGTTCCTCTCCATAATAACACCTGAGAGCAGTAAAACTAATTTAGTCATCTACAGCCATTTTGGGGTTAGGGTCCTTTTGAGAATCTACTGAGTGCCATCCCACATTTAAATATTCGCACACATATTTATCTTTCAATGGACTCCCAGTCCCAGAAAGATCGTCTATATATCCCTAAGGGTCTCAGAATCCTGTGTTCAGAATGTCTAAAATGATTCCTTTTAAGGATTAATGTTTCTAATCAGATAAAACTCTACAGAACAGTGATTAAAACCATGGGCTCTGAATTTGAGCATGGGCTTTAAAATCTAGTCTGTACTCAACACTGGTGTGGCATTGGGCAAGTTATGTAATCTTCATGAGTCTCAATTTTTTCATCTTTTAATTAAGGGTAGTAATACCCATCTCTGAAGGTTTTAGTGTAGCTTATATGAAAATCACTCACATAAGTCATTTAACACAGCACATGGCCAAAGCAAATACTCAGCAAATAGAAGTTATAGTGATGGTAGTTGATAATAAAAATAATTTCTAAGAATCACTAATAAGTTCTGGGTAGATATAACTTTGACAGAATGCAGAATTGCTGGTGACATACTAGGGCAACAGAGACATTTTTTTCCTTTGTATTTGTCTGTTTGTATCTATGTGTAAAGTATGTAAATATTAGGAAACTGGTCTGAAGAAAGAAATACATAAAAACCAACTTTGATAAATTAAACAGAGAAATGGGGTGGTCAGCTGAACAGTGAGAGCTTGGGAAAAAAAATATATTGAGGATCAAGAACAGAAGGTTGAGGATTCTGATCCAGAGACCCGCTTTCTTCATCCTCTACCACTCCTGTTTGACCATGACTTGGAACCAGTTCTGTTCAAGCCTGCCTCGAAGCTCTCTGGAGGAGACTGTCAACAGTTGGCTGCTGGGGAGTGCTATGCAGGGTTAGGTAAGACCTCTCCTTTCCTGCTGCCATCAGTGAAAGAAAGGCCAGAAGGACTGCATTTGGGGTTTTGAAATTTTCATTACCAATGCAGGTTGTCTTCTGACCCCTGACTGACCTTTGCACAGTGAGTAGAAAAGATCCAGCCCTGGTCCCCATGCCATCTTGATAGAGAAGTGCAGCTTCCTGCACTTAAATACCAGAATAGGCGTGCAGAATCCTGGGTGCTCACAGATCTACAGCGGGAAGCACACAACAGCTTGCGTTTGTCACCTATACCCTGTTTTTCATAGACAAGTCATAACATTGGCTCCAGCATGGAACACACTCAACTCTAAGCTTGGTTTTGGCAGGCAAATGAGAATGAAAAAAAAGGCATCCACCCTTTCCTTATGGAATGTAAACACCTCACTGCTGGGCAGAAATTTACATCCAATTTTCATATTTGTAAGGAAATGTATATATGTTACTCAGTAGGAATATATATTTTAATGTATAAATATATATATTTCTATTATTGAATAGCAATTTTGAACCAGCTTATCAAATAGTCCCTGATTTCTTGATAAGCACTTTCCCCCCCCCCCAGTCCCCTGTAATAAAACCTAGGCATATAATGTAGACTGTTTTCTCCATAAATTCTTGGATTATTAATTTGACTATGTCACTCTGAGCTCACTGCAGACCCCCATGATGAAGTGTGAGAGCAAGGCTGAGCAGTCACATTACACGAAAGTTTAATGGCAGGAAGGAGTACTGAGGAGGAATGTGAAGAAGAAGATTTTAAGAAGAGTATTGAGGAGGCATGTGAAGTTGCCCTAGTATGTCACCAGCAATTCTGCAATCTCACCTAGTATGCACTACTTGGCCTCTTTTCTGCTTCATACAGTCCAGCTTATACAGCTAGGTGGAAAAGAGGCTGTAGAGGAAAACCAGATACTACTTCTCAGCTGAGATTTCCATGGCAAATTAATTATGGAATTAAAAGAGATAAATCCTTGCACATGGAATGTGCAACTCATTTCTAAGGAACTTGATTCATAGACTGTTAGATTTTCATGCACAACTATTTACATTCAATTATTTGGTCAATCTCGTGGAGACAGGGTTATAAGATTGGGGATGCATATTTTCTGTTACCTTTCTGAAATTTTTTTAATGTAAGAAGAAACAGTTACCTTGATATCAAGATACAATCACCTTGCAGTTAACACGAAAGACAAACGAAAAACAAACATTGATTCATCATGGCTATCCAAGTAGAACATCAGTAACTCTCTGAACCAGCGGCCAGCCTAAATTAAATCCAAAGGCAATCACATAAGAAAGTATGTGGGAGCCATAGATCATTGTGCAGAGAGGTCAGTTAGCTCTCAAAGCCTGATGAGATGATTGGCCCTGAAAAAGCTGTATATGTCTCCCCTGACCCTTACCTGGCTCAGAAGCTTGAGAAACCTAAAGAAGATTCAGCTCTTTTACTTATCAACAACCATCTAGTGGCCCAGTTGAAAAACAGTTATGGCTTCAAGGACCCAGGAAGGCCAGGTGTCTTCAAACATCTTCCTGCAGATGGCTGAACCTGGAAAACCCAAGGTTAGGTCCTGAACCCTACTAAAAGGCAAAACCCCATAATAAACCATTATCTACTCTGTGGAAAACTGGTGGATACCCAAACTGACCTCACATGGGGGACACAAAGGAAGTCCCCATCTTTGCCTACCCATTGTTTTCTGTGGCTAGTTGAATCAACTAATGAGCAAGCACAAATAATAACCCTAAAATTTGCCCAAAGGATTGCTAAGACCGAAGGGTATGAGAGATCAATTCAAATTCCTCCCATAGCTGTGCCTTTTTCCTTTTGGAGTTCCAAGGTCTAAATAACTGCATAAAACAAATCAAGGGAAAATAGGGCCCAGCTGCCTGTGGCCTTTGTTGATGAATAGGGCTCTAAGTCAGTCACTCAGCTGTTTTATTACTTGTCTTTAAGGCTGATGAGTCCCAAGCAGACCTGCATCACTGAATTCTCAATAAAGGGTTAGTGCTTGTCCTGCAGAATAATAAGAACCGCTAATGACACCAATTAAGAGCTGTAAATGTCATTTATACTTGTTTGTTATTTTTCAAATCAATAAGGCTGGAAAGACACAGCAGCCTGAGATAATTTAGATTGGAACAGTTTGTGGGGACGTTTTAATGGATATATTGCAATCGGGATTCTTGTTCTCCTTTTGGAGAAATTGTGTCTCTCATCAGGTCAGTTCTGATATTTATTTAAAACAGAACCTAACCCCCAAATAATTAAACATAAGGGAAAATACTTAGGGCAATAAAAAGAGATACAAGTCTATACCTTTCTTCATTCTGTTCATTAAGTCCCTTTTTGGGAAATGTTCTCATTTTATCTGACCAGGTATCTTTAATGGAATAATGGATAATTTAATTCAAAAGAAAAAGAAATTCAGAAAGAAAATAAAATGATTAGTAGTAAATATTAGAGCACTATGCTTTGATGCTGTAGGAATTGCAGGGACACCTGTTTTTAGAAGGTTCTTACTCTTTTACCAAATGTCAATAGTGGGCTTGTAATTGGTGCATTCAAAAGATTGTGCATAAGGTGTTTGTTTTGCTGGAATATGAGGCAGTTGGTCAGAACTCTAGAGATATGTGCTTTTTTAATTACAAAAGTTGCGCAGGAGTCTCATTTCTCACTGGGGCCCTATTTGAGCAAGAGAAAACTATTAAACATTTCACTGACAAGGCAGCAACTAGGGACAGACAACCCGTTCCCTATAAAACAACTGAATTGTACAAATTATCATAGCTAAACGGACAACTCACCAGAAAGTTTGAGAATAGCTAACCAAGCTAACTTCTGGTTGTTCCTGTGAATGTGTTCCTCAACTTTTCTTTTGGATTTGGGGTGTTAACAAAAATTATAAGAAGAGGCACATGAAATTTAAAATCGCTTATCCTAGTTATCTACGTTCTATACCTGTTTTATTTCAAACATGAGGGAAAACACTTAGGTTTCTGCTTTATTTCAAAAGTCAGATTTAAGTGGTTAGTCTTTTGAAGGCTTGTTTTTAATGACTTCATATAGGACAGTATAATCAAAAAACAAGGAAAAACTTAAAAGGAAAATTACTGTTTTAAACAAATAATTAGTGATCATTTTATGTAAATGTCTACCTGACAATAAAATAATTAGCTAAAAACATAAAATTATAGATACTTAACTTATTGTGACTACACAACTCTCATTATCTAGTTTGATTATTTATGTTGAGGTTAAGCTTGTGTATCTGAAACTGTAAGTAAAAAACAATTTGAAAAATTAAGTTAACCAGTTTGTTTACTTTTTTTGAAGATTTTATTTATTTAGTTTTGAGAGAGAGAGAGTATGAGTAGGGGGTAGAGGCAGAGGGAGAAGCCAACTCCCTGCTGAGCACGGAGCTGGATGCATGCCCCCATCCCAGGACCCTGAGATCATGACCTGAGCTGAAGGCAGACGCTTAACCACCTGAGCCACCCAGGCGTCCAGTTAACCAGTTTTTGAGATCAAATATACGGTGATGTAGTAGGGAAAATTAAAGGATATAGCAAATGCATTTGAACCACAAATCTTCTGAGGTTGATTTATTGATATAACACGCTGCTGGCCTTTTGTGAGTTTCAACAGTAGGTTATCATGAATAAAACAAAGAAAAAAAAAAAAGGCCAGAAACAGATTTAAGTATCTGTCTTGGTATGCTGCTGCCCAAATTCTTTAATATGTATTTGATACAAGGCTTCATCTCCAGCATTCTCAAGTTTGTCTTTGTTTTGAATATTGTAACTATTATATCCATAGGTTGTCTCTAACTTACCTCTTCATTTATAGTTTTAGGATCCCGTTATAATTACCCAACATTCTCCATTAGCCAAATTTGACGACTCATTGTCCCCCAAATATCTCTCATACTCTCTTCTATGTCATTGCTTCCATCTAGAATGTAATCTTATTTACCCTCCCTCCAGCTATGAAAATTCTATCCTCCACAGACCAGTGCGAGGTTCAGCCCCTCCGTAAGACATTCCCTGATCAACCCACTTGGAAATAGTGTGTCCTATTCATTTGCTCATTCATTCATTCATTCATTTACTCAACACAAGTTTATTGAAGGTCTGCTATATGCCAAGCATTGTGGTAGGCCCTGCTCTCCCTTAAAAAAAAAAAATAAGAGTTTTTTATTTGGATCATTCATGTAACACTGGCTTTATGTCAATTGATATTACAGCAATTTGTACGTGGGTTTTATTTCAGTCCAGTATTGTGTCTTGAGGGCTGAGACCTTGCCTCAGTCATCTTTGAATTTGCTGCACTGCTAATGGTGGCACTTTCACAGACGAAGTAGGAGCACCAAGCTATGTATATATGATTCCAAGACAAATGAAATGCTGTTTGGGAAATAGCTAATCAAAATACTTAGCCTGATGTCAATTTGCATAAAACACCAAGTTGTTTGGCTTATTTTCTTCTTTTCCTTTGCTTATCTGGATATTATACAAAAGTGATATTAGATGTATGTTCTTACTTCATGAATTTGGTTTCTTTTGCCAGGGGTGAATCAGAATGTTTCAATAAGTGGACTGAATTCAGAAGACCTAGTTATTAAGATGTGGTTTAGTATTTTTTTTTTTAACACAGATGTATACTTTATAAGTCACTTGTGTTCATCACTGACAGTCATAGAGCTGGATGTAAAAGTATATAAGATCCCTCTACCTCATTTGGTCTGTGAAAAGTGGAACTGTGAAAGTCTTCCCCGAGTCTTTTTGCTACCTGGTGAGCTCTGCACCAACCTAAAAAGAATCTCCAGTGTTTATGGCATTTTGCAGTTTCTGATACTAACAAAAATGCTCAAGGCCATGAAGAATGCAGTGGATGGAAAGGATCAAGTTTGTTTCACTGTACTATACAGTTTCCTTTTTTTTTTTTTTAAGATTTATTTATCTATTTCCGAGAGAGAGAGCACAAACAGGAGGGGCAAAGGTAGAGGGAGAGAGAATCTCAAGTAGAATCCACACTGAGGGCAGAGCCCAAAGCCAGGCTTAATCTCATGGCCCTGAGGTGATGACCTCAGCCAAAACCCAGAGTCAAATGCTTAACTGACTGAGACACCCAAATGCCCCCACAGTTTCCTTTTGATGTCTCCTTTTTCTCCCTATTAATTCTTACTTTTTTCCCTTTCTGAGGTTACCTGAGCTTGTTCTTTCTTTCTCCCAAAGAGAGCCATCAGAAAACATCAGGGTTTACTCCCTTGTGTTCTGAAAAGCATTTATTTTAAGCCTGGAAAAATTAGCCTAAGGGATTCATCATTATCTGTGGAATGTCAGACATCAGGAAGTTGGGTGAGAGTGGACATTTTAGAGGCAAAAATTTAAAATTTGACTAATTAGGTAACTAACAGTTTAAGCACTCTATGTAAAGGTCAGTGTGGCCCAGGGACTTGGGCTCAATAGATGCCTATTTAACAATTGCATTTATTCATTGGTTTTCTGAAGTTTAGGTATTTGTCTCTGCTACTGACAAATAGTCCAATAAGGCATGATGACCTCAATGGCAGAATGGACATCCACTGTTCATATTTTTTTTCTTTCTGGAAAGAAATGTCCAACTAGTTTCCCATATATGGGAGTCAGAGGGTCACTAGTAAACAATACTGTCTGTTCAGAGAGAATTTATGAGTGTGACCTCTCAGCTATCACTTGTAGGTCAGAGAGTCTCTCGTTTCCAGAAGGAAAGGCTCCTCCAGGTCAGGCAGCTCATAAAACCATGTATCAGCACTGGGGATGATAGAGAGGGGCAAGATGGTAGCAGGCTGGAGTGCAGAGAACCTACTTCTGCCCATTGCCATACAGAAAATGCAGGCTCGGTGTTGCCAGATCTTAAGAGCCAGAAATGGACTTTTTATGTTAAGTCTCCTCATTTTCAAATGTTAGCTCAAAAATATTAGCAAGCTGTTAAAAATAAAATGTGTCTGTGGGCAATATCCAGACCTCTGGTTTGCCACCTCTAGTTTATTAAAAGCAAACTTGTGGTATGATAGAGACTGTCTTGAAAAGAATCCCGTCCTGACCCCTTCTCCCAAAATTCACCCCCCACACTGATTTGACCCCCACCTTGTCAGGTTCCATGCCTATCAAACCAAGGAAAAAAATATTTCCTGAAGAAGCACCTTTTTAAATGGTGCATGAGAAAATCTACAGTAAATGCCTTTGAACCTTTGGCATCACTTTCTTGGGTGAAAATGTAGTTTCCACAACAAAGAAGTAGTAGCCTTTACCTGGTTCCTATGCTTATACTTGTTTTATGATAAATTCATATGCACATCAATTCTGTATTTAAGTGTTAAAAAAGGATTTTTCAATTGCCTTTTGTAACTGCAACAAAGAATTTCCTTCTGCATAAGGCTTGCCTATCTTAACTAAATACTCAGTGATTTTTTCTTATTCTAATGCCCTTAATTAGATTTATAGACTCTTTACAGTGTTTTATGTTGATGAGGGACTTAGAATACAACGCACACTAATAAAATATCCCCACTACCCAACTTGTGCTTTTGCATGTTTTATTTCAGTGAATAATGAGTCTTAAATAATGTTCTGAATATGTTGTCGAGGATGTTCTAAAGAAATATGGACTGATGATCCATCAGGAAACATTAATAAACATACAACCACATGGAACTGGTGACCAAGAGAAAGTGATTCATTGGGTTGTAAACCATTAAAGAATTTGGGCCATGAATGGCTGCTACAAATAAAAATGTATTTAGGAAACAACAGTTATACGTTCTCATTTTTTAATTTCCTTTCTGTGACTTTTAGCTTGCCTAAATGTTTTAAAATTGAAGGTAATCATTGTATAACATTCTCAATCCTAGGGTAAAGAAATTTACTCGACATACTTTCCTTTTCACATGACACAGCCATTTTCACGGTTATAGCTAATTAGCTTCCTTTCGACATTAGATACGGAGGATGTTTAAGCAACGTAAACTAGCTGTCATCCAGCAGCATCATAATCAAAATGGCATAAAATTTGCTATAAAACCTGCAGCTAATAACATTTATAAGGCACCTTATTACATAAGGATATTGAAGAAGCTCAGACACTGTATATCACAATGCTTCCCCAGGGACCTGGTTCATTTTCCTAATGACTGTGTATGGGTTTACTTTAGGAGCTTTTATGCACATGCTTGAGCACAGAGCTTACCCAGCCAGACTGATAAGAACTGAAGAAGAGTGACATCCAAATCCAGCAACAAAGTACTAATCTGTCTAAAAATGAATCAGCAATATGGCCATCCTTGTTATTCACCAGCAAGCCTTCTCACCATTTCATGGCCATGATGGTTCTAACATTCTTCCATATTTTATTTGAAGGTGCTTATACCTGTCTTCTAGTTGAGAAACGTTAATATTTTCTTCCCCATGCCCTTGTCTTGTAACCTTTATGCTCCTACTCATCCTTCAAGGTTAGCCTCAAACCATGTCTCTTATGTGGGGCTTTCCTTGTTGCCTATATCCTTCACTGATCTTTACTTTTGAGTTTGTTTGTTTTTCACTATCTGCTCTGCACAAGCAGTGCCCATTTCCGTCCACCCTTTACTTTTTTAATAAATTAACAAACCGAATAGCTCAACTTTATCTCATCACCCAACCACAGATGGTCAGCTCTGAAAGCACATTAGGGCCTCATGTTTCAATCTTAAAAATTTGACCAGTCCTATTTGGAATGTCCTTTCCCCACGTTGGCTTGCTGCCCAGGTCCCTGTCCAGAGTTCAGAGTGTTTACGGTTCCTAACTTGTTAACCAAGCTCTGCCCTTCCCCAGTATCAGGCCTTCTTTCTGGTGTCCTTTACATTGCCTTGAATAGAGCTTCTGAGCTATGACTCAATCATTGGTTACCAAGAACTGACTGCCACCTAGAAATCTCGCTATCAGTACCGCCCAGTAATTTCTCATGTAGCAACTTGAATATCACATATAATCCGCATGGTCAAGATTTTTCTATTCTTCTCTTTACTTCGTGATCCCTTTCTGGGAAGTAAGACCAACTTTATTATCTGAACCATTTTCCCTATCTCTTAGGACAATCCCTAAGTGCTATATATAACTTAGATACTGTCAATGATGATAATAAGTTCATCTTATTTCCTATCATGTGATTTAAACATTATTCCATACCTTAGCTAGTTTGCTGATTATGCTATGTATAAAATTTGCCCCTTTTTTCTAACTAGATTATCTTCTTATGAAGAAAGACTCTCTCATTACCCTTCTTTATCAAAGTTTTAATGTGTTCTCTAGTCCTAGGCATGTGGCAGTACTCATACATTCATCAATAATTATCTTCTGCAGAGAACTTGTACACAGCATGAGTCTAATGTAAGAAAGACATCATTCTATCACCTAATAGGCTCTGGCTACCTAGAACCACCAATGAAATGAGTACCATAATCACTGTAAGACAAGCTTCAAATCCATCCTAAACCTTCCTTTCCTTACTGTGGTCTCTCTTTTTTCTCTCTTTGATTCTATATATCATTCAGCCCTCAGTTTATAATTTCTGGCTTCATTCCCTCATCTTCTGGTTCTCTTCTTCTTCTTAATGCTTGATCTAAAGACCTTTCTGGTGGCAAATTTTCTGTGCTTGATTCTGAAATAATTTCCCGTGAGCTGCCTGGCATACCTCCTGGTTAAGTTTGGCCTTTCATCTTGGAATCTCTCTCTCTCCCATCCCTGGATGGCTGCCTTGCAGAAACTGTATGCTTTTCCTCTCCTTTAATATTGCTCATACCATTACCTTTGCCCATCCCATGGAGTTCTTTATACTTCTCCAGACAGATACCTTATTTTCCCCAACTGATAATATACATAGATACAGAGACATACAATGTAACATAAAATATAATATTAAGTAGCTTAGCATCTTAAACTCAAATGGTAATGCAAAATATTATAATGAGAAGTGTGGAAAGATTTTAAAATTTGGAATCCATGCAAATTAATCATGCAAATAAATGTTACAGATCACAGAATGCCAAAATAAATACCATCAAACTGGCCATTCCTATCTGTTAAGTGAGTTTGTGCATTATAGATTATTATGGTGAAAGGCATGGAAAGAATTGAGAGGAGCTGCGTTACAATATGGCATGCAGTTATCTATAACATCTTTAATAAAGGCTTGAAACTTCATATAGAGTCCTTAGACATCAATTGGCCAATGATGTTTCCTGAGATGGAGGACATCACAGAACACTTGAGATGGCTTGAAAAAGGAAACTGATCTCTTCATCTAAGAAAACTAAGACAGTCATATAAACAAAAGTATAGGTACAATGAAATGTTCTAGGAAAATTCTTTGCCTTCATCAAACTTCCTTTTTTAAAATGTGATTGAAGAGGTCACAATATACAAATAAGTAGAATACATAGTATGTCAGATGGTAGTAAGGTTAGGGGAAAGCTAAAACAGGATTAGGGGGTGCCTGATATGTCTGGGCACACTAATTTAAGTAAAAAAGTCAAGATGAATTTTACTGATGTTGTGACACTGAGCTCTCAAAGAAAGAGGTGAGGAAGAGAGCCATTATGATACCTGGAGAAAGTATCTTCCAACCACAGGAAATAGTGCCAAAGATCCCCGTGAGGCTGGTGGCCATAAATTTAAATCAGTCAGCATGGGTATATGTTTTTTGCTTGTTTGCTTTGTTTTTGGCTCTAAGGCTCAGAGTCAGTAGGAGCTGGATTTAACTAAGTTAAGCTTATTTCCCCCCCCCCCCAAATATGTATAATAAAGAGAAATGGGATAAAGAGAGTTGAAAGAGTAAACAAGGAAATGATAATGAAGATGGAATCTAAAATAAGGAAGGAAATGAGAACCTGGGGAAGGAGTGAGGAACACAGAAAAGGTGCAAAAGCAATTATAGGTCCTAGTGAGGTCAAAGACTTACTAAATCTGAGTTAGAGTGTAAGCTGGAAAGGTCATCAGAGAATGCGATTCTTAAAATGGGGGACTAAAGTGAAATTATTGGACAAAATGAGAAGGAACCCGGAGCTAAAATATCCCAGGAATGAAATAGAATGGTTCTGAGAGCTTGTTAGATGGCAACAGGGAAGGGGAACAGATTCTTCAATCTGATGGCATGAGATTAGGGAGAAAAGAAAGAGAAAGACATCCACCTTCTTATCACCCACTCAGTGATAAGAGGATGTGAGGGAGAAATCAGCCAGGCGGTGAAAGGGCTTTTGGAGACGCAATATCAAGCAGGATCAGGTTTCCTCTTGAGCAGTGAGTCTCATGCCTCTCAGACCTAATGACTCGTATTTAGTCCCCATATTTTATATTGTTCCTCTAAATTCTATTGTAAAGTCAGAGATAATTGAACTTATGGAGATCATAACTTAAAAAGAATTAAGAAAATAATAGTCAAGTGATTTTTAAAAAGAAAAACTACTGAATAATTTCAGATTGTAAATGTTCACGCACATTGACCCTAGAAAGCACAAGGCAGAGGTCACGTGTAAAGTGGTGGTGACAGCTGCAAGTGAAGATATAGGTGTACTTTCTGGACAGCTCAAATGCCATCAGCAGTAGCACTAGCGGTGAATGCTTTACTGAAATGGTGACAACTCTTGGAAAAGTTCTAAATAAAACAAAATGACATTTACTCTTGATTTTTAGCATAGTTGCATTTCTGGACATTATCTTGCCTATTATCACTGAGAAAATAATGTTTTGAGTTTACACTCTAAAACTGAGTTGTGTTCTGGCTATTACTAAATTGCTTTTTCACCTACATGGATATCCAGTAGATATCCACTAGAAAATAACGTGGAATGCTAAGCACTTCTTTCTTGTGGCATCACAACATTCACTGAGGGTAATTAGCCCACCCCCGCTACTCTGTGCCACTCCTTGGGCCCAGTCATTGTGAAAACCAAAGGTACCCCCACATATTTTTGAAATGCACCCATGCTGTCCCTGATCAGAACAAGATTAATATTCATTTTAGTTTATAGAAAAAGGGGCTTAAAGAAAAGTCCGAGACATAAATGAAACTTTGAAATTATGATCAAGTCAGTTCTCAAAGTGATTAAAACATAGGACACTTTGGACAAAAGCTGAAGTCAAATATACGCATCTACTTTGAAGAGTGAAAATTGTCCATAATATTTCATGATTCAAATATTAGATGTGTCTCTCTTCCATCTGAACTGCCAGACTTAAAATGCACAAGATTAAAGAAGAGGAAAGCAAAAAGTATCAAAGGATACTGCATATTGCTCGTTCCAAAAAATGCTAAGAATTCAGAAATCTTTGGAGAATTCTATGAACCTGAACTCCAGCTGGGTTTATCAACTATGCCTATGCCTTCTATATGATTCCTTAATGCGTGTGGGCCATGAGGGCCTGTGCCTTTGTTCACCTGCATGCTTACATCAAGGTCCACATGGAAAAAGCTGCCCTTTTGTGCAGGAAAGTTTAAAGTTAGCGTTTGCATTCATGTGTCCCACTTGCTGATCAGCTTTAGCCTCCTGCTAATCAGGAGGACAGCAAGAGTCCTGGGAATGGAGGGGGATGGCCGTGGCAGTAGTGGTAAAAAAAAGCCACCCAACCTGATGGATCAACTGACTTCAGTTCCCAGTGCCATTTTCAGTAAGAAAACATAGGTGAAACAGAATGACAGAACAAATCACTCCCCATTCTATCAACATTTGTCACAGAATTTCCCCCATCAAAGCCTTTTCAGGCTGTAAAATAAATACAGCCTTGTTCTATCTTGACACATCTACTCGAGAGCTTCCTCTGTGAGCCCATGTACTTTGTGTGCAGAGATAAGCAGAGTTTGGTTTTTGTTCATCAAGTATTTCAGAGCATTTTTCACATAGCTCACTCTTCCCTTAGCTTTTTAAAGATATTTAATATAAAGGGGGGGGGGGAATCCAGTTTTTTTAAATTCATTTACACTTCAATCATCCATGTTGTTTAATATCAGCGATTTGATATTCAACAGCCCTTGGGTCTTTTCAAACATGCTTTGGAAAAATCTTTTTTTTTTTTCTCCTCCTCCCCTTATATAAGAAGGAAAAGTAGCATTTTGCCAAAGGCAAGCCAGAGTGAATGCCAGGGGAACAGGGTGCTATTTCACTCTGAACTGGTGAATTCTGAGTAGTATCTAAATTGGAGGAAAAGAGAATTGTTGGTAACTTGCTGTATGTTCATACTTGGGCACCTCTGTTTTGTACAGTCATATATGCAATCTGAATTATCTTATGGAATGAGATTTCAATTTCATTCTAGAAAGACTGCCAATGCAGAAATACAATTAGTCTATTTCCCTCTTCTTCTTCATCCCTCTCTTCCTCTTATTTTTCTTCTTCTTTTTTTCTTCCCTTTTCTACCCTCTCCTACTCTCCCTCTCGCCCTCCCCCTCCTCCTTTTTCTTCTTCCCCTTTATCTTGTGAAAAGAGTCATTGGGTGTAATGAATCTCTTCTCTTAAGATAATCTTTCTTATGTTGAGAAATGGAGATATAGAGCAGCTTAAAAGAATCATGGAATTTTGATCGTTCAACTGGCTCATAAATTTTCTCTATTAAATTTCATACTGATAATGATCCAAACTCTAGTTTATTCCACATATGTGAGGCTTACTGACTCCTGAGGGAGGCAACATGCATCCATAAAGATTATCAAAATTTACCTACTTCTTAAGGATAATATCGAACTAGATATTATAGAACTAGAGACCTGTAGTTTTGGTGATCCTCTTTAAGGGAAATTAAAAATATAAATACAAATCAGGTTTGAAAATTAATATTTATTTAAAATGATAGGTGAAACCACTATATATTATGTATTTTTAAAGCTATTGAAATCCAGAAAAAATAGTACATTTATTATATTTATTTATTCACTGCCTAGCATACTTATTTACTATTTTCTTGAAACTTTCTGACTGCTGGCCCTTTGAACACCTCTTCATCTATCAGCAATTGAGTAGCATCATTTTTTTTTGAGTGAACAGGAAGATAATTCAGTCTTTCCTTTAGTGAGATTTGATGGAAATGGGTTTTTAATCATTGATAGTTTGTTAAATTTTCTTTCAGCCTCTTTACTTGTTGTCTGTAATATCGCATGAGTTGTTAAGACTGTTGCCTTAAAAGGATGAACATTAAGTGGGTAGAAGAATAAATGAAACAAGATGGGATTGGGAGGGAGACAAACCATAAGTGACTCTTAATCTCACAAAACAAACTGAGGGTTACCGGGGGGAGGGGGTTTGGGAGAAGGGGGTGGGATTATGGACATTGGGGAGGGTATGTGATTTGGTGAGTGCTGTGAAGTGTGTAAACCTGGTGAATTCACAGACTGGACCCCCGGGGAAAAAAATATATTTTTAAAAAAAAAAAAAATTTAAAAAAAAAAAAAAAAAAGGATGAACATCTCTCAAGTTTTTTCCCAATACAAGCTGTGTCAGGGAATTTCAGTGTGGCGGTCAGGGACGGGAGGGGTCGGTGGGGGGGACACACGCATGCGCAGTAAAAACCCTAAAATCCTGTATGAACTGATGACATACATTGACCAGTTTATGATGTCTTTTTTATAGTCACCTAGTTTATCTTCATCAATATTTGTACATTGTGTCAGATCAAGAAATTAAAATAACAGATGCAAAGGGAAAGGCCACGTTAGACAGGGAAGAGTATGTACAAAGGAATGGCCTGGTACAGACAAGGAGAACAGTCTGAATGGAGTAGAGCAGAGAGCACCAAGGATGGTGGGACGGCAAATGTGTGCTGGCGTCAGGTAAGGAGGTCAAAGATAGAGCTGAAGGCTGAGTCGTGGCTTTTAGCCCATCAAGATTTTACGTTAAGGAAGTGACAACCTGTTAATGGATGATTATACATATGAAGTGTAGCCTTGTGATGATTTTCAGTCGCGTTCCACAAATTCAGTTGTTACACGTTCGAGCCTGTGGAACCCAGCTAGGAGTCATTGAACCATGCACAGAAGTGACTGTGTACCGTGTAAGTATAACCTACTAAATTCACCTTAAATGTATCTGCAAACTAACTTCCTCTTACCCACATTTTTAAAAAGCCTGCAGCTATCCTAAAGTCACCTGCCGTAAGGGCTAATTTGGCAGAAGGAAAGTTAAAGTGGAGAGAGAGAGTGGAAAGATCAAGAGGTAAAAATGTCTTACTTTGCAAATCTTACAGGACATGATCCTGTGAGTTATTGCATTCTTTGTTCCCGTATTTGGCCTGGGCAAGTGAAGTGTCCTGACACCTGAAGCTTCACTGCCTACATGTTGATGTACTTCTGTCCTTCCCCTGTCTGTCCTTTGGCCCTGGTTTGGCATTCTGCGGGCTCAGATATGCAAACATCTGGGAGGAGCTGCATGTTTTTGGTCCTGAGTCTCTTCTCACAGAGAACATTACTTACAGAACAGATAATGTGCTATCACTGTATTTTCCACACACAAACGCATGTACACACACACAGGCAACATGCACAGACACACACCAACCCAAGAGAAATCCTCTATGATTGGTTAAGAATGAGAATTAAAAGTCTAGATTCAGGGGCATGCATACTTTCTCTCTCTTGAATAAATAAATAAGTAAAAGTCTATATTCAAAGTGCACCCACGCACAACTCACACACCAATTAGTCTTGAGTGATCTGGATTCATCTGATCATGTTATCTGATATAACCATTTGTCTTTGGAATAATTTTTTTTAAAGATTTTATTTATTTATTTGACAGAGAGAGAGATCACAAGTAGGCAGAGAGGCAGGCAGAGCAAGAGGAGGAAGCAGGCTCCCTGCTGAGCAGAGAGTCCAATGTGGGGCTCGATCCCAGGACCCTGGGATCATGACCTGAGCCGAAGGCAGAGGCTTTAACCAACTGAACCACCTAGGCACCCCTCTTTGGGATAATATTAACCTAGCAAGAACCATGAAATTCTTTGGTGAGGTTTTAGATTTAAAAAAACAATAATAGGGGCTCCTGGGTGGCTCAGTGGATTAAAGCCTCTGCCTTCGGCTCAGGTCATGATCCCAGGGTCCTGGGATCGAGCCCCACATCGGGCTCTCTACTCAGCAGGGAGCCTGCTTCCCCTCCTTCTCTCTCTGCCTGCCTCTCTGCCTGCTTGTGATTTTTGTCTGTCAAATAAATAAATAAAAATCTTAAACAAACAAACAAACAAAAAACCAATAATAATTGTTAGGCTATCTGATCAGAAATGGACTCCTGAATGAATATTTGCGAAACTGAGAGAGGACAGGGATGGGCAGATGAGAGGCAGTAAATGCAAATAATCATGGGATAGCCTGAAATAGACACTCCACTCTCTCTGCTCCATGTTTTCATCTAGACATAGGGCTAAAATCAGCTATACCCACCTCCTGGAAACACTGTGAGGGTCATCTGGACAGCATAAATGAAATCTCTTTTGAAAGTATGAAATGCTTTGCAAATGCCTGGCATTATTACCTTCAACTTGGCAATTGACCAATAAACACAAGATTGACGTAGCTTTGCTAGCCATAAAAAGTGAGAGAAAAGATTGGAAGGAAAGTCCATGTCTGCTTGGTGAATGGTGACTGAGCTCCATAATGTCCAAAGCCTGTGACCATGTCCAAGGCACTGACAAGTCAAGGGAATGAAAATAATCACCCTTTAGGTAGCCTGTGGGAGACTTTTGTTCTGGAAACAAAGTCAGTTGAATGGCCAGTGTTAGGTAACATGAACCTAAAAAATATGTGATGTGGTCTTTGATTATTACCATTAAATTGTTAATTGGAACACTCTTGCTCACATGATACTTGTTTCTCTCAATTGCAAAAGTCTGAAGCTGGTCAGACAGGGAGAGATATTTATCAGGAGACCATTTAACTGGATGTAAACTGGACCAAGACGTTAGGAAGATTTACTCTTTTTCTGTCTCCAACAAAATAATAGTTTCCCTGTTTTCTCCTCTTGCTCTCAAGCCTGAAGATGATTTGTGCCAAGCAGAGAAGATCTGAATCTATTGCTTTAATGTTGTTTTAACATAGTTTTCATTTTTAATCTGTAGATAATCCTAATATAATGGACTTTGAATCAATATTTATAAATGAATTTTAATCTTTTATAGCAGATGCATTAACAAACCCCAAATTTATTGAGCCATAAAAGTTGGGCCAAAGCTATGGCAAGTAGTCTAGTCTTATAGTTCCCAATTGAACCACTAGGCACTGTAGATCTGTTGCTTCACATGGCACAAGTGCTCTCAACAAAAAATGTAGTATATTTGTCTCCTCTTTTGCTTTTTCTTGGGATAAACATGGAAACAGTATAAAGGGGCTAAGGCACCACAGGGGAGGTGAAGCAGGCGGGGCTGGAGTGACAGGGGCTGTGGCAGGGCAACCAGCTGTGCATCCGGAATGAGCTAGTAGAAACGAGGCACTCTTACCAGGACCAGCGTTTTCCTTGGATGTTTCTCTACTTGCCTTCGGTTTTCATGAGGACATTTTCAGAACCTACCCTCCCACCGGCAGATGTGCAAACAATGAGTATAACAGAGGGTTCGCCCTCTTGACATTTTTTTTAATGGTTGAATTGAGTAAAGGCAAGTAGAGTCAGAACTGCCAGGCTCAGTGCTTGTTTCTGGGCTCTTCATCCCACAACAAAAGGTCATGAGAATGTGTGTGGTCCTTTCCCCACTCCCTTTAACAGTGTGTGTTGTTCATCACTGAAGTTTCCTGGTCACCTTTCCTCCCCCACATTCCCTCAAAAACTTCATCAGCAGAGCACGAGCACTCACTCACACAGACCCGTGTGAATAGACACCGAGACACAAAAGCAAGTAAGCCCTTTCGAAGCTGCGTTTGGTTTGTTGGCCCTAATAAGGACCGAGAATTTCGTATGGAAAAAATGCAGACACTTGAAGTTGTTATACTCTTTTGTAAAACTGGTCAAACCACTAGAGCACGGGAATAATTCCACAGGACTTGACAAAGTACTATGACTTTGTATATTTATTGTAAAGCTTAAGAGTTTTTGAGAGTTATTCTAATTGTTTGCAGATTGATGAAATCATTGCACAATGGAAACCAGAGGAACTGATGGATTATTTAGTTATTGTTCTTGGTTTTCCTGGAGACTCTGCATTAGAACTCAGTCATCAAGGGTCATATGGCCTGTGTGAAGCAGAGCCAGAACCAGCCTTTGTAAATATGTTATTTTGTGAAATAAAATAATTTGCATATTCTTCCTGATTCTCCCTGGGTGTACATACTTTGGTTCAAAACTGGAGTGCAGTTTTACAAAGAAGTGGCAGGGTACAGCATTCCAGTCTGGATGTTTCTGATATTTCTTCACTTGGAGAATCATATTTAAAAACTGTTCAGTTCCCAAAGAACTGGGTGATTGCCCTGACTGCTCCCATATTCACTTCACTGCCACTTGACATACCAGGCTCCTGAAAGACATTGTCCACCCCCAGTTTCCTCTGCTAACAATGCTTTTATATAAACATATTGCACTGCCTCTTCAGATGTGATGCTGCTTCTCTCAGCAAAACATTACATGCGCTGGCCATACTTCTAATTTGGGAAGGGAGTTTGTAACATCTAGACGAACTGGCAGAAGCTTGGTACTTAGTGGTGGAAATAGAAATAGGTTGTGAAAAAATTGTGGGTGCTAATTCTTTTTTTTTTTTTCTTAAGATTGATTTATTTATTTGATGGAGAGAGAGAGAGTAGGGGAGGGAGGAGGGAGAGAGAGAGAGAGAACCTGAAGCAGACTTCCCACTGAGCATGGAGCCTGACATGGGGTTCAGTCTCACTACCTATGAGGTCATGACCTGAGCCAAAATCATGAGTCAGATGCTAAACTGACTGAACCACACAGGTGCTCTATGAATACTAATTTGTAAAACTATAGCCCCCAAATGATATAAAATAGAAATGATATAAAAATAGAAAAAAAAAAGGGTAGAAAAAGAAGAGTGAAGGAGCAAGGGCTATTTGTGACCAGGTTAGAGTTGTTTTCTAGAACTCTTTTCTAGGGCCCCTTTACTAGCCCTAAGAATCTAAAATTCCACTATGTTATCCTATAGTTACCTGCTTTCTTCTGCACTGATCCAGTTTCAAGAGTGAGCTAATCCATGCATAGTGAAAGACCAATTCTCATGTAGAATCTTTGAGAATTCCCTGTGTCCTTATGGTAGATCAAAGCTGATTCACTTCTTTTTTTTTTTTTTAATTTTTTTATTTATTTATTTGACAGAGAGAGATCACAAGTAGGCAGAGAGGCAGGCAGAGAGAGGAGAGGAGGAAGCAGGCTCCCTGCTGAGCAGAGAGCCCGATGCGGGACTCGATCCCAGGACCCTGAGATCATGACCTGGGCCGAAGGCAGTGGCTTAACCCACTAAGCCACCCAGGCGCCCAAAGCTGATTCACTTCTATATCCAGACTTTCCAATGATCACTCTTTAATTAGAAACTGACAGACTAGATTCACTGAAAAGGAATCTATGTTGTTCTGAGTGCTTGAACAGAACCCTTCAGAAGAACCTCTTCAGAAGAACCTCTTAATCATAGTTAGAGTGGTTTGTGACCTGTGACCCTGCCACTCTATACACAGTTGTTGATAGATGTGGGAGTGAAAGGCCACTTACCCACAGGAAATTCCTATGGCTTGGCCAAGAGCCCATGAGGTACCTAGATATGAGTGCACTGCCCATAAGGACATCTTATGGTGGTTGGTCATGCACTGAAATTTTGATAAGTTCTTTGTCGGAATGTGTGAGTATAAGATGCAGAGAAGGGGCAATATGGTGGTATGACACAAAGGCAATGAGATGCAGAGAGAAAAAGTAGTGTGCAGAATCATGAGAAGGAGAGAAAATAAAAGAGAATTAAGTGCTAATCACTAGAGAAGTGGTACTATAAAAAGAGAGAAAGAGGGAGAGTCCACGACTACAGTGGAGAACAGAGTAGAAACAGCTGGCAAACCTTACAAGACTACCCAGCTCTTGAGTCACAAGAGATTCTACCTGATCTCTAGAGCTAACAAAAGAGGAAATGCCAACAATTCCTTCCATCCAAAAGGTGATAAATGAGTTTCCAAGCCCACATAGTCTTGTAAAGCTCCTGCAAGGATTTTTACTCTTCTTCCTTTCTTCCTTAAGTCTTCCTATAGTAAATCTTTATTCTCAGAGGTAAATTTACATATGTGAGGGCTGATGTGTTCTGCTGTACACCTGCCATATATATTTGTAATTTAACTCTTTTATTTTAGAAAAAAAAAATTCTTCATCAAATAATCTGTAGATTTTTCTTCTTTCCAAACCTCGTTTAATTACTTCATTTATTTATTGAAATTATCATCAAAGATCAAAGTGAAACATAGGATAATTATATTCTGATAATGAGAAAAAAGAGAAAGTTGGAAGAGATAGGAGGAAAGTATTATATGTTTAGAATTGTATTTAATGAATACTGACAGAGTGCTATTTGTTAGTCACCATTTTAAGCCCAAGTATTCTATCTTACAAATATTAACTCTACAGATTTTTTTTTTAAAGATTTTATTTATTTATTTGACAGACAGAGATCATAAGTAGGCAGAGAGGCAGGCAGAGAGAGAAGGGGAAGCAGGCTCCCCACTGAGCAGAGAGCCCAATACAGGGCTCGATCCCAGGATCCTGGGATAATGACCTGAGCTAAAGGCAGAGGCTTTAACCCAGGCGCCTCTTAACTCTACAAACTTTAACTCACCTAATTCTCATAACAACCTGGGAGATAGGTACTATTGTCCCCATTACAGATGAGGAAACTCGGCGCAAATAGTTGAAGTAACTAGCCAGGAATCCTACTCAGGAATCCTACTCCAGAGTAGAGTCCCTTATCTACAACATTATGGTGCTTCTTGAAAATTCAACTGAATATCAAATACTTATTAAGCACCTCTGCCAGGGAATGTGAAGCCCCCAAAACATTTATTCCCTAAATGTATAACCTTACTCATGTACCAAAATGTGTACTTTTTTTAAATTTTTGAAGTGATTTAAAGATAATTATTTAATGCTAATTACCCAAACTCTCCTCAGTCCCTTGAATATATTATCTCTAGCTATTTCAGTAATTCTTCAAAGTTTCCTAATTTTATGATTCAACAACCAAGCTTAGGGACCAAGCGCAGTTCACAGGGCCCAAGTTCACAGGTCAGATAATAATTGAAAAGCCCAAGGTCCAAAACTAAATATCTAAATGCTGTAGACAACATATTGGTGTAGTTATTCAAATAAATGAAAGATCAGTATGGCCTGCTTCACCAAGAAATAGTTTCAAGGAGGAAGTCGGATTTGACCTTTTATTGTTTTGTATTTATACATGGAATTGTGGGTAATATTCTAATATGCAAAGAACTGAAATGTAGGGTGGGACAGGGCCATACTTCCTGCATCAAGCAAGGAAAGACAAGCACAACCAAAGGTCTGGAGACATTGTGGCCTGGTGGGGAAAGAGCAGGACATAAATTTGGGTAAACCAGGTGAAGCCAGATTAAGGAGGTCCTGAAAAACAGCAGAGGAGTTTGGACTTAATGTGATAAGAAATAAGGCTGTGAAGACTGTTGAGAGGCAGAGGACATGATAAAAGCAGTGCTGGGGGAAGATTAATCTGTCACTGGTTTGCAGGATGGATGCTATTTTAAAGATTGTATATTGTTATAGTACTTTATGTTTCCTTGGGGGTGTTTTGTATATATTTTTCTCTCCTCCGTTAGATTATAAACTCTAGTAAGGCAGAGGCCATGCTTTCAGCTGACTCTTTCAATTTCCCACAGCATTTAGCCCAGTGCTGGTCTGTTACTCTTGATGGCTAAGTATGTAGAAAAGCCTCCAAATGATCAGGGATATTCAAATTTTTCAGGCTATTTAGGACAAAGCAACAGTGTCTTTTCCAGGCTAAGTTAAGAGGATTTTTTTTTTTTTCCCTGAGCCAGAAATTCTAGAAACCTGTGTCCAGTGACAAGAGAAGTTATTGGAAAAAGGAGAAGAAAGTTAAGAGGAAAAAGAAGAAGAGAAAGAGGGGACAATGCTGACCTGAACTGGGTCAACACAAATGTCCGCTTGTTGGGGCACAGAGGCTTGGATGATGGGGAGGATTGCCCTTTAATACCATGTGGGTAGTAGATGGAGTAACTTTGCTGACCACAAAGACTGGCAGTCCTGGGAGTATATGATAGCCCACGAATTTGCTCCCCTATCCGGTGTGTGCTCCCACAGCAGGAAGCTGCTCCACCAAGCCTGTGTCAAGGTCCATGAGGCCATGTCTGGGTTCAAACTTTTTAAAAGAATGAATTAATATCTACCTGGTACAGGATAAGGCAATGATAACACACAAGGCCTGTCTTTGGCAATTCCATCCTCCCTCAGCTTAGGAGAAACTAAGATCCAAACTGAAATGATGAGTGTCTAACAGCGAGTTACTCTGAAGGAAGGAAAGCCATATTCCCAGAGTCATGGTCCAGCCTTTGTTCACTATTCCTGTATCCCACATGCTGTTTTTTGTGTTTGTTTTTTGTTTTTTTGTTTGTTTGTTTGTTTGTTTTGTTCCCCAAAAGTGTCAAACTAAGTGACAACTTCTGACCTAAATATTGATGATGTCAGAAGCTTTTCTGGGTATATTTTTCTGGGTATATTCAGCTTCCTGAATCTGATGTTCAGTCCTCTATGATGTTAGATTTGCCACAGGGACATAACTGAATACCCCCCGAAACAAACCAGCATCACCAGAAGCCGCTGTATTCCATACCTGCTTAATGCCTGCCCTGTGAAAGTAATTTATCTTTCAAATTTCATAATGCAACATATCATATTTTTCCTTCATACCTACCTTTCAGGCCTGACACCTTATGCAAACACACTTGCACTGGGTAAAGGGAACATCTTTGTTTCTGTGGTTTTTTTTATGATCATGGCTAGTCCCTACCTAGATAATCTCTTCCACCTCCACAGTGATACTCTTGGTAATGGGAAGTGCAGCTAGCTGTATAGTTTACATCACGATATACAGTCGGTTAATGGCCGCTTTATTAGGTATCTCCAGTGAGATGATGGGCCATGTGAGAGTATTAACACCTGGATTTACAGTCATCATGATGGAACACATTGAAGTTCTTTACTAAGCTGAATTACTCAATAACATCTTAGAAACATAAATAATCAAGAAGCCTCATTTTCAAGCCTAAAAGCCAGGAGTCTGTCTTGCTAATTGACCATGATGGAGTTATAATAGTGAAATACAACACAGAAAAAGTCTCTAGAAGGCTGCCTCGGGCATATAACATCAATAAAGCACTGGTGATCCCGTTTCCAGACCCAAGTTCTTATGAAGGGCTCCTCTAAGGCAGGCCCATGTTTTGAGATACAGATCTTTGGGGAGGTGTTTCAAATGTCTAGTTATTTTACAGAATAGATAGAGAAGAATGATTTCTATGTAATTAAATGTGAGCTCCAGGATACTTCCAAAAGGCTACTAAGTTTCTCAGAATTAATTTGTAGACTTCAAGTACCCAATGAGATTAGTTAATTCATCAAAGAAATTAAAAAGTAGACTAGAATAAGATAGAATAGAATAGAATAGAATAGATAGAATAGAATAGAAAAGAGCATATTTGAACAAAATGGAATCAAACAATAGATGCCTGGAATTAAACAATATGCACCTATACTTCCAAAATAAAGGGGGGGAATGGCATAAATATAAGATTAATCTGCAAGTAGGCAGTGGTCAACTTGACCAATATGAATGATAATGATAATAATGACTCATTTCCCTGGTGTTGAAGCATTATGCTCATCAAACAACCGTTACTTAAAATATTGGTAAGGCAAATATTACTTACACTTTACATATTGTAAGATTGAAGCTTGGAGGGAGTAAGTTACATCAGAATAGATGCATATGTTCTGATTCCTACATGGTGCCTTTACATATCCTCAGTTCTCAAGTGTCTTGTTTTCCCTGAAGCTTGAGTTTATCTGGTGTTTGTTTTTTTCTGTCCATGTGCAGTGATTGTCTGTGACGCTTTTAAATGGCTCTGAAGCTGATAGGAAGAGTTAATATGGTTTACTTTTCAAGCTAATCTGGCTAGATTACCCCGTGGGTCATTGTCTCATGCCGACCAACCACCATTAATTGTTCCAAGAAACAGTATTTATAGCTCTGCCTGCATTACTAGGAAATAAAATGGTGATCATATATTTAGGATAGTGATCTTCCAAAAGTTCCAGAGTTTCCAAATGTCAAAAATGATGTCATATTTACACACGACATGGACAAATCACAGGAATGTAGAATTGCCTCTCAGTCTTTTAAAGTGTTCATAATAGTCAAGGTAAACATCCAGTTTGGGTAACTAGAAAGTCTCTGTATACTTTTGACCTGAGCCACATAACAAGTCTTTCTTCTAAAGAGCAAGAGAAGTGAATACTTGCAAGAAGCTGATTGTTTGTTTGATGCTCTGGTACTGCCACTGAGCCCTTTCAATTTTGCATATGGCACTACCCATTATCAACAACAGAGAATGTATAGTGTACTGTTACCATTCCAAGGAGTTTCTATGGCTGTTTCTTGCCTTTGAAGAGTAAAACATATGAGGCATTGCTTGTCGGAAAACATTCCCCTTTCTCATCTGTCTTCCTTTTGTTTTCATGCACTTCCCCCTTTATTGCCTCAACTTCCCACTCTTTCATTACTAGTGAAAGCAACGTGCTGTATTATGCAGAACCAAGGTTCTGTCTTAGTTACTCACACCCACAAGCCTTCACAGACCTAGAGGCAGTATCCTATCAAAAAATGTCTGGCAGATTTTATTGTTTGCAAAAATAGAGGGATATATGCAAGGATTTGGACTCCCTTTTGGCAATATTTGTTGGAAATCTCCCCTACCAATATGATTGCTGTGTCAAGATGAAGGGAGAACAGGAAGAAAAGCAGCTAGAATAAGTTATCATCAAATAAAGGAATGAAAGGACACGGTTTTAAGAAGCAATAAGGGACAGACACCAGAGGAATTTATGTTAGAGCCTTTGCAGAGAGAGTAATTAATACATTGCATATGGAATCAACCCATTGAGGGATGCAATGGAAGTAATTAGTATGAAGTTTTAATAAAGGAGTTAGACATGTATTTAGAGGAAAGAGAATGCTGTGATGTACAATTAATAACTCTGAGGCTGGGACGAAGCATATAGGACCTGGGCTTTCTGGCTGCTTTTCCCTATTCCCCCATCAGCCAGTCAGCTAAGAATGTGCCTTAGTGAACACTCTCTACAGCAGGCTCCCAGGAGTGTCTTGTCTGTGGAAATCAGGGAAATCTAAAAACAGCTCTGTTCTGTTTCAGAAAGGTAAATGAACCTTTTATGGAAAGCAGAGGTGTGAAAGGCTTTAGACAAACTCATTACAAGCTCCAGCACACACTTAGTGAACGGAATTGTGACTTAGAACCTCATACTGCCCAGTGTCCCTAGGGGCCAGGAATAACAGATAAAGTACAAAGACAGTGCATTCAATTAAATACTGTAAATGAATGGCAGCATGGCTCTTCCTGCACTCTCTTCTTTATTCTAGCCCTGCCCAAAGGAATACAGGAAGCCAAGAGCAAAAACAGGGGCCCTCATCCAAAAACATTTGTATATGTGGTCTTCTGCCTTTGGACAAAGAAACTCTATCCCAGCAAGAATTTCCAATGAATGGATGAGACAAGTACAATCTGTGACAGGCGTCAACTCTAGTTCATCCATGTACCCGAACATGTGGCTTCTTCAGTAAAACTGTAACCCATTAACTACATTTTAACTATGAATTACCTGTAGAGTAAAACAAACTCTGATTTGGGCCCAGTTGCTTGCATGAAGTTCAGCTGAAGACATGTATAGAGAAAGGCATTGAGAAAACATCAAGAAAGCCTTGAAACGGCTTGAGAAAAAAAGAACCTCATAAAGAATCTCATCCCATACCCCGGTGACATTCCATGGTGGTACCTGATATCCCAAGGTCTGTCATCTGTTATTTTGGTAATTAAAGGCTCTTATGGGGATGCCTGGGTGGCTCAGTTGGTTAAGCAGCTGCCTTCGGCTCAGGTCATGATCCCAGCGTCCTGGGATCGAGTCCCGGGTCGGGCTCCTTGCTCGGCAGGGAACCTGCTTCTTCCTCCTCCTCTGCCTGCCATTCTGTCTGCCTGTGCTTGCTCTCTCCCTCTCTCTGATAAATAAATAAAATCTTTAAAAAAAAAAAAAAAGGCTCTTATGGTGGTTAGATCCCACAATGAAATGGGTTTATCAATACAAACAGGTAAACATTGACGTTCACTGCATTTATGGCTCTATGCTATTACTGCTCATTCAGTATCTCATTTAATTGCCATGACAACCCAAGATATTGATAAGAGCATTTTATAAATGACAAAATTGTCTGAAACCACTCAACCAGAAAGTGGCACAACCCGGGTTGTGACTCAGCTTTTCCTGATGCCAGGGTCATGGCAATTTACCCCAGAGCAAGATTCCACAGAATCAAATTATAAAATGAAGACTTAGCAGAAGCAAAGATGCAAGAAGGAACTATACTGGCTGAATGGCAAAAAGAAAGACAAAGACTTTCTTTCGTTCTTTTTTTCTTTACTTTTTTTGTTTGTTTGTTTTATAATTGGAGTGAGTAACCGTATCTCTGTCTGCTTTGTTAATAGCAATGGGAAGTAATACAAGTTGTGATTTGGCCAAATATAGTATACAGAATTTCTTTTCCTTTTGAGGTGAAAGTTATAATATTGGTTGCATCTTTTATGAAACAAACAAAAACTCTACTGTTCTAGTGTTCCAAAAAATATTAGAAAGACAATTCATTGTCCTTTACCCTTGTTGTGTCCTTTCTCTATGAGTATAATTTTAAGCAATATATCACCTGAGAGAAAGAGGGGACTTAAGTCCCCTTAACTAATTATATATAGGCAAAAGGATACTTTACCCATTTGCAAACCAAATATATAGGTATTCAGAAGCAAAAAAACAATGTACAAAGAGTTGAAAACCATTAGATTTACTAAGAAAGATATTTTACTTGGATTAACAGAGGAGTGTATGGATTCTTCCAGAATCGGGTAATGATAATGAGGTATGTAGTTTGGAGAGACTAAAGATTGATTAGTGCAGAATGAAGGAAACCTAAGTGAGTATCCACCAAAGAAAGCTAAAATTTAGTTTTATTCATTTGTGCATTCATACCTTCATTCAACAAATGTTATTGTACACTAACTGTGCTGGTCACAATGTTTTGTGTTGTTGATGTAAATGCTGAAGAACCAAACGTTGTGTTGTCTTCATGGAGCATACATTTCAGTGAGAAAGACAGATTACAGCAAGTAAAATAAGTACAGTTAGTGATAAATGCTATGATGAAAGTGACGGAAAATAAATAAAGGAGGTGGAAGAGTAGAAGTGGATATAGGTAAAACACAATTTGGGAGGGTGAAACAATGGATCTGAAGGAAGAAAGGTATTAGATAAAGAAATGCAAAACTAAGGTTCCCAGTTTCTAGATGAATGTGTGCAAAGGCCTTAGAATGGGAAAGACCTGTTTTGCTCTACGAAATGTTGCAAGTCATGGTACCTGGGGCGGGGGGGGGGGGGGGGCTAACAGTGCTGGAGAGATAGACAGCACAGGCATGGCTCTGTAGGACACAAGTGACATGATCAGATTCGTGGTGTAAAGATCTCTTGATAGGAAACCGTTCATAGACTGAGAATCAGAGAAAATGCTGAGAAGGCAGTGAAGCTTTACCATGGAATTCATCCAAGCTAGGTTGGTGACTTGGCCTGTAGGAATGGAATGAGATGAGAGAAATGGAGAGATTCAAATGTAGATGATGGCTTGGGAATGGAAGGATTGATCATTCTAATGAACTGGGTATTTTTTGAGGAACTGATAGACTGGAGTATTTGGAGATTTTTTTTTCCCCTTATTTTTGCTGTTTGTTTCTGTTTCTGTTTTGTGCAGAAACACCCTCCTCAGGACTAGGAATTTAAGAGGCAAACAAGGAAGAGGTAGCTTGGATTAAGGATAGAGTGGTTTGTGTGAGATCAGTGATTTTCCCGAGGACATCTGGATATCCTTTACTGCAGAAAAGTCAGAGGAGCAATCAGCACTCGAGCATCATCTTCTCAGATTTTACTGATTTTAATATATTACCTGATTCTGACAGGATTACTCTGACCTGGCAAAGTATAGCGCTTACAGGCCTGTAATATTTGAGACCCAGCTGCCGGGAGATGGGAAGGCACAGAGAAATAACGATGCGAGAAGAAACAAAGTGACGTCCATTCCCAGTAGGTGTCTAGGACTGATCTTAGAGCTTTGTTAAGTGAACAGACTTTGATAATAGATGAGAAGAAACAGGTAAAGCTGTTAAACACCTGAAAGAAGTCTCACAGCAATTAGGGGCATCAGAAACAGGAATCGAGATGATAATTTCCCCAAAGTCAAGGAATTCATAACGTTGCTGAGGTCATAACGTTGCCTCTCCGTTGCCGGGGGGAGAAGGGCTTAGTCCCGGGATTGTTTAACCTGCCGTCTATAAAAAGTAGCATTTTACTCCTGTAGCTGTTCATTCAGTAAATAGGAAATTACTGAGCTGCTTCTATGCTCCAGGCCGCTCTCCCTAAGAAGCAATAAATTAGGCTGGATTCTTTTCCATTTGGACAGGAGCAAACAAGGCAGACAGGTCCTCATTCGACAACTCCATGGGCCTGAGATGGTCACATCGCCCCCCTGTCCCCAACCCGTCCTAGCCTTGTGCTCTTGTCTTTTCTGGTTGCTGTCTCAGATGTTCAGTTCCAGTCACACGACGTGAACAGAGCAGACACAGCCCTTGTCCTTATGGAACATTTATGCTGAGGGCACAGGGAAAGCATAGATTGGGAAACATGCTGATATAGTCAACCAAACACAAAAACTAAAGGTAGAATTTCAAATATGATGGGTGTTGTTTTTAAAATTCCAGACTGCTCTTAAATGACTTGGGTTTTTTTCTCTAAAATTTTTATAATAACTCCTTTTCTTGCCTGGCATATTATAAAGTTAAGGTGAATAATTGCAGATATATGAGCTCAAACGTTTCAGAATGTTCTTCCTATTCCAACTTAGCCAAATGTAGGAGAAGGCACTTCAACAAAACTTTGGATCTTCTGCTATTTCTTTCTTTACCACAATATACTAGTCTCTCATTACTGTAATACCAATGTCTGCTTAGGCTGAAAACTTCAAACGTGTGGTCTTGACTCCCTGGGCTATGAAGTCTCGGCTCCTTGCTAACACCCGCAACCATATCGTTGGTGTCATCTTGGGGTTCTGTCATCTTCCCAGGGACCCGCAGAGTGCAGAGCTCACCCTAGGACCTCCATGAAAGCCTGGTCTCCAGTTCAAAAGTCAGGAGGCAGCAGGTTTGCGCCTCTGCTGAGCTGCCAGAAAACATGCTGATTGCTGCCAAGAAATAAAGGCAAATCAGTCACAGAGCTCTGCAGAGTGAGAGAAAGTCTCATGAAAGTCAGGGTATAAAGGCATGTGTGGTGCTAACACATTCGCTTTGTGCTGCGCTCTTGAGGAAGTAAGAAGTTGGTTTGGATTCTTTGGAAGGAAGGAAGGAAGCTGCAGATGGGCAGAGGCTGCAACCATCCTCACAGGGCAATGCCAGGGCTGCAGGAAGGCCCCCTGCCCATCACCCAACCCCCCACATATCCCACCTAGACCCCTTCTCTCACCTGGTCACAGTGCCTCGGAGCCTTGAACTGTACCCGAAGACTAACTGGTTCACTCCAGAGAGGCCGGGGCTGGGGATGGGGTGGGTAGAGCCTGACTTCCATGTTTTCCCTGCCACCTTTCTTACAAGTTACAGCTCCCAACTTTCTTCAGGTTGTAGAGTCAGCATATTGCCTGTAGCCCCCCTACCCCCACCCCCAATAGCTATTTCTTTCTCCAGTCATGGCTGTTGGCTCCTGGAAAAATAGCCAGGCTCTTTTGTCTGAATTGGGAAAAGGAGGCCACAAAGCTGAAGCAGCATGTTCTCCTATCGAGCAGGGGAAATACTCTGAAGTGGGGTTAGTGGTTTGGAGATGTATTGAAGTAGAATCGCTCTGTTGAGCTTAAAGAGTACTTGATTGCCGTTAGTCTACGAATGCTTGAGGGGACCTCGATGATGATGAAGAAGAGGATCAATAGAATCGATTCCATGTATTTCAAGAAATATCTGGCCCCACCACAACTAAATCTCCTCTCTGTATTATGCTCAACAATTTAAAAGCTTATTCATATTCAAAATGACTTTGTTATCACAAAAGAGTAAGGGTAGTTAGGCATGAAATGCCATACTTTTTTTTTTTTTAATGTCAGAAAGTAATAGATCTGATAATAATAGTCTTGAGAACTTTTTAAATTGCTCTCTCCAGATTTGTTGATAATTTCTGTCTCCCAAGACACTTTCTCCTTAAGGAGTTGCTATACATAGATTTGCATGAAAAGGGTCCCTTGACATATTCTTGGGACAGCAAAAAAAGACAAGAGGTAGGAAGAGAGTATTATCCTTTTCAGCTGGAATGAGTAGAAAGGAACATGTTATGCAATGAATGAATGGTAGCAGCTCTGCAGAGTGGAGAAATAACACCACTATAAGAATCTGCCTTTGCCCCTCATCAGGCTCTTTTGTGCTAAGCACATTTAATCTTCAGAGTGATTCTGTTTTAAAGTGTCTATGCATCTTCCCTGGCTAGTAAGCAGCAGAAACAGGAAATGAATTCAGTCTTTGTACCTTTGGGAAGAAGTAAGGCATTGATGAGGGTGGGCTCCGCGACAGAAAGCTGCCCCTGGGGTCTTAGACAGGAGACCACATCTGGATTTCCTCATGTGGATTCTCCAGAACTTTGAAAGGAACTTTTAAAGGAACTTTTAAAAGTTCCTCATGTGGATTCTCCCTCCCAATAAAAAAGGAACTTCCATTTTATTTAAGGTGAAGGTATAATTCTGCAGTTTGCAAAGTTGGGTTACCTTTTCCTTCTGCACACAGAGCAGAGGTACTATGTGAGTAGTTTGAACAAAGAAGGTGGAGATTTGAAACTAACTCTGTAAAAGGAGCCTAAAGTAGCCAGAGTTGGGCTCTTCTAGAAATCTTCCTTCTGATTTTCCTGCCTGATGCACATCCACAGCTTGCATTGAGTGAATCTAGAATCACTGCTTCGTGCCATGTAGTATTTGTTCATTTTTTACTTGAGTCCTTTGCATCAAATGTTGTGTCCCGTACAATTACTTTGTTACCTATTCCACCTAAGCATTCCTTACATGGTCTTCGCAGACTCTGACCAGACTGGGAAAAGGTAAATCAATTTACTTTTCATCCAGAAATATCTTGATTGGGATGGAAGCAAAGGACCTTGAAGAATAACACAACAGGACAGGTTAAAGGATTGAAACTTAGACAGTTGTGTACAGGTCTGTCCCAAATCAGCAGCCTGATTTTTTCACATGTAGTTAGTTGGAATTAGTATAATGCTACAATTAAGAAACCTGTCCTCGAAGGAACATTAAAGGCTAAGTAGACTTCTGTAATATGCATATAAATAAAAGAATTAAGCATAGTGCTTTGTTCTTCAGTATTGGTCAGAAAATACACACATGCATACAAATGAACACACCAGAGATGTGTGCGGTATTGAAAACAAGATTTCACTAATCAGTTTGTTCACCTTACATCTAGAATGGAAGCAAAAGTAAGTATCCCCTCCTTCCTTCTAGAATCCTTATTATCCAGATGTCTGTTCCACAACTTGTTCCCTCAGGAACTTATTTGTTCGTCAGTTGCCATAATTGAAAACATCTGCAAACTTATTTTACATTAAAATTTTAAAGAATAACAATGCAAAATGCTCCTTTTTAAGTGGGCACCTGAGGTCTTAACACTCTAGAGTCAAAAGTAGAAACCTCTGTTAGGTACAAGAAAAAGAATGGTGGCCTGGGAACCAAGAGATATATACTCCATTTCAGATTTTGCCTGGAGCCAGATCCATGAACTTGGGCAGGTAATTTAGTTTTCCCTGGGTGAAGAAAGAAGAGACCAAAGGAAATGATCTCTCAGATCTCTTCTAGGGGTGATATTCTATCAGTCCATCTTTCCAAATCATAAACATTCTAGACATCAGGGTAAGACAGTAGAGATGATAATTTTCACTAGTATTTCTCAAAAATAACCCTACATGGAAAGTTATAAAGCCTTTAACATGTTTCTTTACTCTGCTGTTCATGCTTTTCTCTCTCCCGATGTTCTCAATAAAAAAATATATGACTTTCAATATTCTAATCACAAACACTTAGCTGCCAAATAAAGCTAGGTGTCCAGTAAATGCAGATTAATCTCTGTGTTATATGGAGATACGTGTGCCTTCTCCCTCTGAATGAGCTCAGTCTGAGAAATTCATTTAACCTTTAGCTTCAAGTTTGATGAACCTGTGGTGACACTGTACTTTTCCCTTTCCACCGAATGGTTTATAATAACAATAAAACAAGGGGAAACATTGAAATTGACAAAGATTAATTTATTTTTACTCTCCCTGGTAAGAATCTAAAATGACAGTTGTCACTTTATAAAGCTGTAACTTCACTGTAATATAGAGACAGCCTGAGTCATCAATTGTGTCTTTTCTGGTGAACAACTGAGTTGCAATGGAAGTTGAACATACACTGTGGGACATAAACTGAGAATTTGTTCCTGTATTTTGCCTGGCAGAGGTTGGATTAAAAAATTTTGAAAGCAAAATCAGAATCCTGTTTTGTAGACAAAACACTGCATCTTATCTCTATTCTAATAACATTACAATAGTTTCTCTGATTTGCCTCACATCATCTCTATCTTTTCTCATGAGAGTGAGAAAAGATACTTTTATTTTAATTCTTCAGATCTATGCTGTAGACTTCTGTAGCATCAGATATAGAAACAAACTGAATTATTTTAGAATACCTGCACCTATTTCAACAGTTTCATTTATGTAAACATAGATGAGCATTTTAAGAATAGTACTTACCAGGAAAAGGAATTTAAAAAAATCATTCATCTTATCAATTTCATGTATATATTGATATTTTAGAATCAGTTCATAATTCAGAATATGGGCTTTTCCCCCCTTCTCAATACTGATTGCTTGGTGACGTTTAAATACTTCTAAACTGGTTCCCATGTAAGTCTGAAATTTTAAAGAGAATAGTTTCAGACTTATTTTCTAGCTGGGGACTTCCGAATATTTATATACAACACCATTTGACTGAAATAATGGTTTCAATTCAGTAAAATAGTGTGAGAGGTCGCTTTGGCCTAACTGATATCAAATCATCTTTCACAGGCCTTCTCCTTACAAACCAATTGTTTTGACTTCATGAATGCACTGAGATTTGCTAAGTATGTTTGATGATTTATAATTTCTGTGGCAGTTCAGAAAGTGATAGCCATTACTCAGGTAAAGAAAAATATTACAGAGCAATTATTCTACACAGATTATTCTTACAGAGATTTAAGAAAACTCTCTTCCTTGAGGTAATTTTTCAATCTAATTCAAATCATCAGATCATTTTGAGGTGCTATAGGGGTTTCAAAGGCATATGAAACACTTTCTAAACTCAAGAAACTTATCTAGTATTCATGTTAATGTGCACACATAAGCATACGACACAGAAAACAATGAATTTGAGAATTTAACTTGGGGAATAGGAAGACTCCCTTCTAAAGCAGAAAATAAATCCCACTCATCAGTTCAAGTAAGAAATGAGCACCTAGCAAAGCATCCAGATGATACATAGACCACATAATAAAGAGACGGGAGAAAAAAAAAAAAAAAACCTACTGGGATTTTTGAGCCCCATGTCTCAAATGTAAAATATGCTGGCCATCTTTAGTTTTTATTATTATTACAAATGCAAAGGTGTTTAAATATGAAGATGCAAACTGAATTGGATGTCCAAAATGTTATAAATGAACATGAGATCTGCCATCCCAGAAGAGGGGAATGATCTACATTGTTATTATCCTGACGAAGAAGGCAATTTATAAAGCAGTGACAGTGCACTTAGCTCTGTACGGTGGGCGGGTGACACCTGTCTCGGTTCAGTGGGCTTCCTGTCTAGCTAAGACTGAAAGCAAAAGAGGATAAAGACAAAAAGTAAATCCATCATCAAAGATACAGAGCTGATCTCATCCATTCCACTAATCCAGCTCTATATGTCTATACTCAAAGGTATTACCAAGAAACCCTTAGGGAAAGAGGGGATATCGTCAGGCCTCCCTCCCACAATCCAAAATATTCCCAGATTTAGTACTCATTTTTGTATTCCCTGGGATATCATCCCAGTAATTGTGGGTCTTCAATTCCCTCCCTCTTCTCAACCTCATCTGTCACCAAGCTCTGAAGATTGTTCCCAAATGCGTACAACTTGCATGATCATCCAGCATCTTTTCTAATTGGCAGATGTTCCTTCTGGGCTCATAGTGATTGGGGAATAGAAGGAGCAGCCATCCTTAATGGGGGAAGGATGACACAGCCAACCAAGCCAGGTGAAACCACTTGCGTGATTAATGAGTGACAGATGTTCTGGCCCCATCAGTATCACATTCAGGAACCATTCTTCTTTACTTTCCTCCATGAGGTTTCTCTGCAGACTGTGAAATCTTTAAGTATGTAGAGGAGGGAAATGAGAGATCATCTCAGAGGAGGTCATTGTTATTCATTCAACAAATCCTTTCAATAAATATTTACTGATCTCTGAGCTGGGTCTCTGAGGACAGCGAGGCATTTTATCAATGGAGTTAGTATGTGGGAGGGCAGTGTAGAATAAAGGATCAAAGTGAACACAGGCAATAAGACAGAAGGCACATATTTGAAGGAAAACTGGTGAACCAATTTAACTGGAGCAAAGAGTTTCTATCTGGGCTCTATCTCAAACTCCTATTTAAGACCCTTTCAATGTTATACATGTGTGCGTGCATGTGTGTTCATATTATTATCAGTAAACCTGCTTTCGTTAGGAAAACTGATCATCCCTGGTTTTAAAAAAAAATTAAACTTATTCACTTTTTCGTCTTGGGCAATTTAGTCTATGAAGGGTATTAAATGAACAAGGGTAGTTGAGGGGGGCAAGAGAAATGAAATGATAAGCTTAAAGAGAGAGACATTTCTGGGAAAGTATAGAAAGAATGGAAGAGTACAGGAACAGAAAAGGAGACATAATCCTCCACACAACACTTGCTGAAGAATCCTCTTTTATCACTGACTTTTCTTGGCCTTCCTCTTTTATTAGTTACTCAAGCATAAGTCAATAGTAATTCCTCCAAGGCCAAAGTCCTTCTCTTTCCTTCCTCATATAAAGTAGTTACCATGTCACTAACCAAGGCACACATGTGTGAAGAAATATAACCACAAGACAGGAAACAAAGGACCATGATCCTGCTTTTCTTTTGAAAATCATTTTCCTACCAGTTGATCTGGTCTTTATCATTCCCACTTTATCCCTTATTTTCCATGAACTCCTATATTAATCCTGAGCCTACAGCTTGAGTGCTGACTCTGATTCTCCATTCATCTAATACAAAATCTCCTGCAGGAGTCAGTCTGCACCATTCCTGGCACATATTAGACATTTAAGAAGTGTCTTTTGTATATGTGACTGGGTTGAGAAGAGATGACTCACCAGCTATAGTCAAAGGGAGATCCAAAGGTAGAAAGCAAAGGAACTGAGAAGAGGCCATTTTATCTTAATGACTCTGGTCGAAATTAGGGAGCTGGCAAAACTTATGTATAAACCCTTTACTTTACTAGCGACCCTTATCCCCTCCTACTACAACTCCCAAACATCAAGTGCTGTCAGCAAGACTGAGTAAGTAGTAAAACCAGTGTAAAGGAATAAATCTCAATTGCCTTGTGTAAAGAAGGTGTACATTGCTGTCTGTTGTTTATTTGTGTGACATGAGGGGTTTCCTCCTGCATGGTAGGCAATCTGAAGATAATGCACTCTTACTAAGAAACCAGGGTTAAAATTCACTGTCAATTCTAGTCTGGTAGCCTCTATGGCATTCAGTTTCACCTTCCTATTATGGTGATAATAGTAACTGTTTGGTAGAGTTATTTTTATTAAATGACCTAATGATTTAGAAGCACAAAGAGTCATGTGTGGCACAAAGAGGCTTATTAAAAATATTAGCAGAAGCAGTAATGTAGATCCATTCAGTAGATGTTAATTCTCATCCTGTGTTTCTCTTTTTCGTTTTCTGTATGTTCTTCTCTTTCTTCCTCCTCGAAAAATTGAGAGTCCCCCTAGTACTTAGTAAAATGTCTTCTGCTGTGAATTCTAAGGATATATTTAAACAAAGCTGAATGTATAAGGGAGTGAATGGATGAGTGAGAAAGTGAATTAGTGCCTGATGATAATGTCCTATCTTCTTTTCCCCTCTACTTGGGAATCTGTAATCATCTTTTCAAGAATCACCAGTCTGACACATCCATCCAGGGCCAAAAACTTTCCTGTCATTTCTTAAATGAATTATTCTATTTGGAAAGTAATGCATTACTTTTAATTCTGTATTTTGTTATATCACAGATAACATACTGCTCAATCCTCTATGGTCTTTAAAAAAAAAATGAGCAGGTGATCCTGTTTCTGCATTTGGGGAGATATAAAATTTCACCATTGAAGAACAGTTAGGTTTTTAATCAAATAGCTTCTTTGGTCACAGAGATAGAAGGCCACTGAAAACCAAAAGACAGTGTGGGCAATAAGCATTTAAACAAAGCTAACTACACAATGACTATTGTCAGTGGAATTCAGCAAGCTTTGATGCTTAATATTAATTCCAATAGCATAGCTTTGTGAACAGGTAAGAAGCCCAAAGACCTTGAATGTTGAAAGAAGTATAGATCTTCAAAGTCATATACACAAACCAAAAAAATAAAATAAAATAAAAAGAGTGGTATGCAAAGGAAACTGAATAATGTAAAACCTCTGAAGAAGGTTAGAGGGAACAATTGTGATCACTCTATTTGTAGAACTGCCACGAAGAGTATATTCTGGATTTACTTAATGAGCAATGGGTTGCCTGCTCCAGTCCCCAGTTTTGTTTTGTTTTATTTTTGGTTTTTGTTTTTGTTTTGTTTTGGTTTGTTTTTAAGTCTAACATAGCATCATTGTGTCAAGTGTTAAGGACAAAGACAAGTTAGAATGATGGAGAGTTAAGATTTTGAGAGACAAAACCCAATCAGACCTACACAAGTTCTTCAGGGGAGGGTTTCTGGAAAAGGCAAACACTGGGTGCAGAGTTGAAAATGCAGACTGAAAGGAATAATTATGTGGATGTTTTATCTCCAAGGGACTAGGTCAGTGATGCAAAACAGTTGGCAATGGGAGTCTCTTTGCTTAATGTTTTGCTTGTTAGTCTTCCTAAAGAGTGGACGACTCAAGCATTAGAGCAGCTCCAGCACTGGAAGCAGCTTCAGGACAATAATTAGAAATAAATGCAAATTTCTTATTATACTCATCCCAACTATCCCAGGAGAGTAAAAGGCCTATGAAATGGATTCATAAATATTTTCTGATGAATTTAATTTTTTTACTAAGATGTGTTTTTTAAAGTAACATGTCATATATATATTTTTTATGAACCAAAGTGCAATTGGTTTCACTTGAACAAGAGAGAATTTCTGTTTTAACCAAGGAGGGAGAGAAACATACACTCATAAACACACACACCCACAACTAAATGTACACCCTTCTCAAACTCATCTACCTTCACACACCCAGGAACAACTCTTGTCTCGATAAGAGGTCCCTGGGAAAATCCTTCCTGGGATACACATCCTTGTGAGAAAATATTATTTTGTGATCTGACTTTTTTTCCTAACTGCACTCTCACCTAGATTAAAGCTTAGGAAATTTAGATATTAATTTGGCTAAACAACTCTATAGGAGCTTAGGTACCAATGTTACCTGTGGAAAAAAATGAGTGCTATGGGTTTCTAAAGAATTGGTGAGTATTATTGTTTTAGTTTTTATCTAGGAAAGCAGTGAATACATCTGATTTGCTTAGGCAGTTCTGTACTAAATACCTACTCACCTCTGATGAAAGAAGGAATCCAGATTAAAACACTAGCTACCTCAGGTCCTCAATGGATTTCACATTCACATTTCAATGGAGGATTCACAATGGTCAAACAGAGAGACTGGGCTGGGGAGAAGAGCCTTAAAGTCAGGACTCCACATGCTGGGATGAAGAGCCACAGGAATACAAGAACTATTAATAACTGGCATATTAAAAAATAGAGTTATGGGTGTTACACATCTGTAAATCTGAAACTGGGAAACATTAGGAAAATTGCTGAGAGTTAAATAACCATGGATTTGCTCATTCATATATGCACTGATAAATAGATGACAAATAATACCAATATATGCTAGTTACTATAGAAAGTTGTTCAAAGATCAAAGATGTGCGGTTCCTGCCTTTGAGATGCAATCATCAGTCCCAGTTCAAAGATAACAGAGCTACAAGGGAGGTCCATCCACCGTAGTGCAAAAAGAAGATAGTCTTCTTTTTGGTAGATAAAGCAGAAGACTTCGTAAGGGAAACACACTAGGGCTGGCATTTTCCAGATTAAAAAAAAAAAAAAAAAAAAAGATGGACAGGTTTATAGTAAATGAAGATCTCTTCTTTGGACATTCAGTCTTCCAATATGCATGAGGGAATCTTGGTGAAAACACCTCCCATCATGCAACTCTCACCACACATCTGCATACTACATCAGACCCCTGGTCTAGATTCTGGCTGGCTGCTCACCTGCTAAGGGGCTTCTGGGTCATTTCTGGCTCTGCTTTGGTTTTAGGAAGGCCCTATGCACCAATTTTGGGATAGGATAGGATTTTTACAGTCTACCTATCTCACCTGGAAGCCAAGGGCTTTGAACCTGGTGAGTCTTGCATGCTCCTGCCCCTCTTCTCCCTACCCCTGCACCAGCAACAGCATGCCAACCATCACAGCAAGGGTAGACAGGGTCCAAGAAAGTGTTTTTTACCTGTACCTTTGGAATGGAGAGTTTTCCCTGACCTGTCTACCAGTGGCACTCACAACTGTACTCCCTGCATTAGAGGCTTTTCTGTCCATTGTTTATGGGCCTGAAGCTTTCCCTCCTGTGGGGACTGGTGGGGGAGCAAGGTCCAGAAGCCCAAAGGATTTCATGTGTGCCTCTCCTTACCACTACCACTAGTTCCTGCACCGCCAGCAGGACTTAATATTGGGCTCTGTGCCAGATTTGTTCCTGAGCCTATGCTGGGAACCCCTGGGAAAGATCCTGCAAGTGAGGGTGCATTTTCTTTTGTCCAGGCACCCCCAGCAATACATAATACTGATTTGCTATGCCATACTTGGCCACGGAAAGTTCCTTTAACTTTCTAGCTGATTCTTCTCTGCTTGTTGTATAGCCTGCAAGGAGTCCTTCCTCCCTCATACTGTTCCGTAGGTGGGATAAAATCACACGTCCCACCTGTATGTGGAAAGACTTCTTTCACTTAATATTTCATATTATTAGGTTACTGTGCCACCTCACAACTCTGATGAGCTTCAGAAAAAATATAATTTTGTAGTATATCTGGGTTTTGGAATGGGAATGATTTTTTTTTGAAGCTTTCTATATCTTGAGGGAAAACAGAAGCCCACTTTGGAATATCAAAAGCAGAAGATTTACAAAACTAAAAAGAGAGAAGGCAAATGCCGCACAGACATAGGGATTTTACCATAACTAACCGGTACCTGAGAAGATAAGCAGGCATCTACCCATCCATCTATCTGTCCTACAGAAAAACTATTAGATATAATGAGTAAATTGAGCAAGCAATTAGGAAAGGACATTTTTAAAAATATATTTTATTTAGTTATTTGACAGAGAGAGATCACAAGTAGGCAGGCAGGCAGAGAGAGGAAGGGAAGCACGCACCCCGCTGAGCAGAGAGCCTGATGTGGGCTCGATCCCAGGACCTTGGGATCATGACCCAAGCCGAAGGCAGAGGCTTTCACCCACTGAGCCACCCAGGCACCCCAGGAAAGGACATATTTTTAACATAGCATTTACAATAGACCAAAATCATCATATTCCTAGGAATAAAAGTAAACCATTACTAAGAAAATAAGCAAAGAACTGAATGATAGGAAGGATATACCATATTAGAGGTAGAAGACTCAATATTGTAAATGTATCATGTCTCATAATTGAATTTTAATCAAAACCAGGCTATTCATGTTTCCAGCAGGTTATTTTTGTGAAAAATCAACAAAAAATTTCATGTGAAAATGCAAAAGATCAAGAATACAAAAGACAATCTTGAGGGGAAAAAAGATGGAGAATGTTCACTTACAAGATATCAAGAATTATTAAGATAGTCTGGTATTAGTTCAAAGAGAATCACATAACCTAATGGAACACAGCAAAGATTACAGAAGCACAAGAATACAGTCATTTAATTTACTTTATAGAGGCTACTGGAATTCAGAGAATTGGGTGACATTTTTAAAAATATAAGAGATTGAATATGCAAACTGAACAATGATCAAACTATACATAAAAATTGAACTCGAACCCACAGCCTGAAAAGAAACCAGCCTGGAAATCAAAGCACCCTCCGCAGTGAAATGTCCAGGAAGTCAAACCACAATCCTTCAGTAATGGGCCCAAAATGGCCAGGAATTGATCAATAACTGACAGCATCCCAAAGTTGTCCCCTGCTTCTGACTTAAAACAACTGGAGGAAGCCAGGTATGTTTTTCTAACAAATCACCAATTCTTGTTTTCTTGTCTCTAGCTTCTCCATACTGACAGCATCTAAGCAAGGCTTCAGTACTTCCCCTTCTTCTACTATTAAGCTTTCCCTCTCTTCTGCCTGGTTTTGAGTCCCTGCCAAATGCAAGTGAGGTGGCTGACTCACTTGCTATTGCAACCTCTAAATAGTCTTTGCTTGTTTATTTCTACTGATATTACAGAATCAACTGGATATCTGCATATGAAAACAATAAACCTAGATGCCCCTGTCCACAGCCTTTACAAAACTAAATTCCAAATAGATCACTGAGAGCAAGCTAAAAGATAATAAAGACAATATAGTGATATTGGATATCTTTTTTTAAGCTTTACACCTAAGAACCTAACACAAGAATAAACTTGATTAAGTTGAATCACACTAAATTTAAACACCTCCAGTAATTAAAAAAAAAATTCTTAAGAGATTAAAAATACGGAATGGGAGGAAACACTTGTACTGCCTGTATCTGTCCAAAGACTACGACACAAAATAAGTTTTAAAACTCTTGTGAACCAAAAGAAGAAAGGCTATGCAATGAAACTGGGCAACAGGCACAAATAAAAACTTTACATAAATATATGAAAAAGTGTTACACATCATAACCCATCAGAGAAATGCAAACTAAAACTAAAATGAGATACTAGTATACAGTTTCTACAATGGTTATTCAAAAACAAAACAACAACAACAAAAAAAACAACAACAATCTGATGATATCAAGTTTTGAAAAGGCTCTGGAGCACCTGGAACACTCATACAGACTGATAGGTACAAATCAGTACAATCATTTTTGAAAAAAATTGGTAGTTATCAATAGCACTAAACATCTGCATAACCTGTGATTCAGAAATTTATTTCAAGATACCTACCCAATAGAAATAAGTGTAAATGCACCAGAAGACATGTAAATAAAGTCCATAGAAGTTCCATTCAGGATAATTAAAAACAGAAACTGGGGTAGCAGGACGAGGGCACATCAATAAATATTGTGGGATATGTTAATATAGTGAAATAATATAAAGCAAGGAAAAATGACTGGCAAACAATAGATACATGTTCAAATCTCAAAAATAATATTAGTAAAAATAAGCCAGGCATAGAAGAGTGCGTACATAGGATATCATTTGTATGAAGTTCAAGAATAGGAAAAACAAAAGTTAACCTAGGGCAACAAAAATGGAAAGCAAAATCATAATGAAGAAGGAGTGAGTATTGAAAAAAGAGTTTTCTACTGTCCTGAGAATCTTCAACATCTTGATATGTTACAAGGCAAATATATTTGGAAAAACTCATTGAGCTAGTTACAAGGCAAATATATTTGGAAAAACTCATTGAACTACCCTTAATGCACATGTAATACACTAATAAATCCCAAGAGAAAGACTTTGACAATTGGAAAATTTTTACAATGATGATGGCTTCAGGAGTCTGGTGACAAAAGAGGAGTTGAGAGTTTAGTACATGTCCCATTATTAGTGGGCACTGCTGGCATGGGGGGCCCAGCAGGATCAAGATCAAGACTCTTCTGTGTCATTACATGCTTACAGGATTACTGTTTAGACTACTTTAGTTTTTGCCGTAAAGAACATGGTTCTCCAGCAATCCCTTTGATTCTATATGTTACTCAGTAACTCATATCTTTTCTGCATAAATTTGCTAGAGTTGATTTCTATTCCTTACAAACAAGAATTTCAATTAAAAAAAAAAGTAACAATTTGAGGGGTGCCTGGATGGCTTAGTTGGTTAAGTGTCTGACTATTGATTTCAGCTCAGGTCTTGATCTCAAGGTCATGGATTGAGGCCCCCCCTTCTCTTACCCCCCACCTCAGGCTCTGTACTCAGTGGGGAGTCTGCTCGTCCCTCTCCCTCTGCTCCTCCCTGGTTCTCTCTCTCTCTCTGTAAAATAAAGAAATAAAATCTTTAAAAAAATTCTGTTTGAAGGAACATTGAAATATTACAAATTACTAGTCCCAAAACATCAAACAGGCTAACCACAGAATATATGGTATAAAAGAGAGAAGGCCTCAATATTTCAGGCTGCAGTATTTTTTTTTTTAATATAATTTTTTATTTTTTATAAACATATATTTTTATCCCCAGGGGTACAGGTCTGTGAATCACCAGGTTCACAGCACTCACCAAAGCACATACCCTCCCCAATGACCATAATCCCACCCCCTTCTCCCAAACCCCCTCCCCCCGGCAACCCTCAGTTTGTTTTGTGAGATTAAGAGTCACTTATGGTTTGTCTCCCTCCCAATCCCATCTTGTTTCATTTATTCTTCTTCTACCCACTTAAGCCTCCATGTTGCATCACCACTTCCTCATATCAGGGAGATCATATGATAGTTGTCTTTCTCCGCATGACTTATTTCGCTAAGCATGATACGCTCTAGTTCCATCCATGTTGTCGCAAATGGCAAGATTTCATTTCTTTTGATAGCTGCATAGCATTCCATTGTGTATATATACCACATCTTCTTGATCCATTCATCTGTTGATGGACATCTAGGTTCTTTCCATAGTTTGGCTATTGTGGACATTGCTGCTATAAACATTCGAGTACACGTGCCCCTTTGGATCACTACGTTTGTATCTTTAGGGTAAATACCCAATAGTGCAATTGCTGGGTCATAGGGCAGTTCTATTTTCAACATTTTGAGGAATCTCCATGCTGTTTTCCAGAGAGGTTGCACCAGCTTGCATTCCCACCAACAGTGTAGGAGGGTTCCCCTTTCTCCGCATCCTCGCCAGCATCTGTCATTTCCTGACTTGTTGATTTTAGCCATTCTGACTGGTGTGAGGTGATATCGCATTGTGGTTTTGATTTGTATTTCCCTGATGCCGAGTGATATGGAGCACTTTTTCATGTGTCTGTTGGCCATCTGGATGTCTTCTTTGCAGAAATGTCTGTCCATGTCCTCTGCCCATTTCTTGATTGGATTATTTGTTCTTTGGGTGTTGAGTTTGCTAAGTTCTTTATAGATTCTGGACACTAGTCCTTTATCTGATATGTCGTTTGTAAATATCTTCTCCCATTCTGTCAGTTGTCTTTTGATTTTGTTAACTGTTTCCTTTGCTGTGCAAAAGCTTTTGATCTTGATGAAATCCCAATAGTTCATTTTTGCCCTTGCTTCCCTTGCCTTTTGCGTTGTTCCTAGGAAGATGTTGCTGCAGCTGAGGTCGAAGAGGTTGCTGCCTGTGTTCTCCTCAAGGATTTTGATGGATTCCTTTCGCACATTGAGGTCCTTCATCCATTTTGAGTCTATTTTCGTGTGTGGTGTAAGGAAATGGTCCAGTTTCATTTTTCTGCATGTGGCTGTCCAATTTTCCCAGCACCATTTATTGAAGAGGCTGTCTTTTTTCCATTGGACATTATTTCCTGCTTTGTCGAAGATTAGTTGACCAAGAGTTGAGAGTCTATTTCTGGGCTCTCTATTCTGTTCCATTGATCTATGGGTCTGTTTTTGTGCCAGTACCATGCTGTCTTGATGATAACAGCTTTGTAATAGAGCTTGAAGTCCGGAATTGTGATGCCACCAACGTTGGCTTTCTTTTTCAATATCCCTTTAGCTATTCGAGGTCTTTTCTGGTTCCATATAAATTTTAGAATTATTTGTTCCATTTCTTTGAAAAAGATGGATGGTACTTTGATAGGAATTGCATTAAATGTGTAGATTGCTTTAGGTAGCATAGACATTTTCACAATATTTATTCTTCCAATCCAGGAGCATGGAACATTTTTCCATTTCTTTGTGTCTTCCTCAATTTCTTTCATGAGTACTTTATAGTTTTCTGAGTATAGATTCTGTGTCTCTTTGGTTAGGTTTATTCCTAGGTATCTTATGGTTTGGAGTGCAATTGTAAATGGGATTGACTCCTTAATTTCCCTTTCTTCTGTCTTGCTGTTGGTGTAGAGAAATGCAACTGATTTCTGTGCATTGATTTTATATCCTGACACTTTACTGAATTCCTGTATAAGTTCTAGCAGTTTTGGAGTGGAGTCTTTTGGGTTTTCCACATATAGTATCATATCATCTGCAAAGAGTGATAATTTGACTTCTTCTTTGCCGATTTGGATGCCTTTAATTTCCTTTTGTTGTCTGATTGCTGAGGCTAGGACCTCTAGTACGATGTTGAATAGCAGTGGTGATAATGGACATCCCTGCCGTGTTCCTGACCTTAGCGGAAAAGCTTTCAGTTTTTCTCCATTGAGAATGATATTTGCGGTGGGTTTTTCATAGATGGCTTTGATGATATTGAGGTATGTGCCCTCTATCCCTACACTTTGAAGAGTTTTGATCAGGAAGGGATGCTGTACTTTGTCAAATGCTTTTTCAGCATCTATTGAGAGTATCATATGGTTCTTGTTCTTACTTTTATTGATGTGTTGTATCACATTGACTGATTTGCGGATGTTGAACCAACCTTGCAGCCCTGGAATAAATCCCACTTGGTCGTGGTGAATAATCTTTTTAATGTACTGTTGAATCCTATTGGCTAGTATTTTGTTGAGTATTTTCGCATCTGTGTTCATCAAGGATATTGGTCTATAGCTCTCTTTTTTGGTGGGATCCTTGTCTGGTTTTGGGATCAAGGTGATGCTGGCCTCATAAAATGAGTTTGGAAGTTTTCCTTCCATTTCTATTTTTTGGAACAGTTTTAGGAGAATAGGAATTAGTTCTTCTTTAAATGTTTGGTAGAATTCCCCCGGGAAGCCGTCTGGCCCTGGGCTTTTGTTTGTTTGGAGATTTTTAATGACTGTTTCAATCTCCTTACTGGTTATGGGTCTGTTCAGGCTTTCTATTTCTTCCTGGTTCAGTTGTGGTAGTTTATATGTTTCTAGGAATGCATCCATTTCTTCCAGATTGTCAAATTTATTGGCGTAGAGTTGCTCATAGTATGTTCTTATAATAGTTTGTATTTCTTTGGTGTTAGTTGTGATCTCTCCCCTTTCATTCATGATTTTATTTATTTGGGTCCTTTCTCTTTTCTTTTTGATAAGTCGGGCCAGGGGTTTATCAATTTTATTAATTCTTTCAAAGAACCAGCTCCTAGTTTCGTTGATTTGTTCTATTGTTTTTTTGGTTTCTATTTCATTGATTTCTGCTCTGATCTTTATGATTTCTCTTCTCCTGCTAGGCTTAGGGTTTCTTTCTTGTTCTTTCTCCAGCTCCTTTAGGTGTAGGGTTAGATTGTGTACCTGAGACCTTTCTTGTTTCTTGAGAAAGGCTTGTACCGCTATATATTTTCCTCTCAGGACTGCCTTTGTTGTGTCCCACAGATTTTGAACCGTTGTATTTTCATTATCATTTGTTTCCATGATTTTTTTCAATTCTTCTTTAATTTCCCGGTTGACCCATTCATTCTTTAGAAGGATGCTGTTTAGTCTCCATGTATTTGGGTTCTTTCCAAACTTCTCCTGTGGTTGAGTTCTAGCTTTAGAGCATTGTGGTCTGAGAATATGCAGGGAATGATCCCAATCTTTTGATACCGGTTGAGTCCTGATTTAGGACCGAGGAAGTGATCTATTCTGGAGAATGTTCCATGTGCACTAGAGAAGAATGTGTATTCTGTTGCTTTGGGATGAAATGTTCTGAATATATCTGTGATGTCCATCTGGCCCAGTGTGTCGTTTAAGGCCTTTATTTCCTTGCTGATCTTTTGCTTGGATAATCTGTCCATTTCAGTGAGGGGAGTGTTAAAGTCCCCTACTATTATTGTATTATTGTTGATGTGTTTCTTTGATTTTGTTATTAATTGGTTTATATAGTTGGCTGCTCCCATGTTGGGGGCATAGATATTTAAAATTGTTAAATCTTCTTGTTGGACAGACCCTTTGAGTATGATATAGTGTCCTTCCTCATCTCTTATTATAGTCTTTGGCTTAAAATCTAATTGATCTGATATAAGGATTGCCACTCCTGCTTTCTTCTGATGTCCATTAGCATGGTAAATTCTTTTCCACCCCCTCACTTTAAATCTGGAGGTGTCTTCGGGCTTAAAATGAGTTTCTTGGAGGCAACATATAGATGGGTTTTGTTTTTTTATCCATTCTGATACCCTGTGTCTTTTCACAGGGGCATTTAGCCCATTAACATTCAGGGTAACTATTGAGAGATATGAATTTAGTGCCATTGTATTGCCTGTAAGGTGACTGTTACTGTATATGGTCTCTGTTCCTTTCTGATCTACCACTTGTAGGCTCTCTCTTTGCTTAGAGGACCCCTTTCAAGATTTCCTGTAGAGCTGGTTTGGTGTTTGCAAATTCTTTCAGTTGTTGTTTGTCCTGAAAGCTTTTAATCTCTCCTTCTATTTTCAATGATAGCCTAGCTGGATATAGTATTCTGGGCTGCATGTTTTTCTCATTTAGTGCTCTGAAAATATCATGCCAGCTCTTTCTGGCCTGCCAGGTCTCTGTGGATAAGTCAGCTGCCAATCTAATATTTTTACCATTGTATGTTCCAGACTTCTTTTCCCGGGCTGCTTTCAGGATTTTCTCTTTGTCACTGAGACTTGTAAATTTTACTATTAGGTGACGGGGTGTGGGCCTATTCTTATTGATTTTGAGGGGCGTTCTCTGAACCTCCTGAATTTTGATGCTCGTTCCCTTTGCCATATTGGGGAAATTCTCCCCAATAATTCTCTCTAGTATACCTTCTGCTCCCCTCTCTCTTTCTTCTTCTTCTGGAATCCCAATTATTCTAATGTTGTTTTGTCTTATGGTGTCACTTATCTCTCGAATTCTCCCCTCGTGGTCCAGTAGCTGTTTGTCCCTCTTTTGCTCAGCTTCTTTATTCTCTGTCATTTGGTCTTCTATATCACTAATTCTTTCTTCTGCCTCATTTATCCTAGCAGTGAGAGCCTCCATTTTTGATTGCACCTCATTAATAGCTTTTTTGATTTCAACTTGGTTAGATTTTAGTTCTTTTATTTCTCTAGAAAGGGCTTTTATATCTCTCGAGAGGGTTTCTCTAATATCTTCCATGCCTTTTTCGAGCCCGGGTAGAACCTTGAGAATTGTCATTCTGAACTCTAGATCTGACATATTACCGATGTCTGTATTGATTAGGTCCCTAGCCTTCGGTACTGCCTCTTGTTCTTTTTTTTGTGTTGAATTTTTCCGTCTTGTCATTTTGTCCAGAGAAGAGTATATGAAGGGGCAAGTAAAATACTAAAAGGGTGGCAACAACCCCAGGAAAATATGCTTTATCCAAATTAGTAGAGATCCCAAATCGTGAGGGGGGAGAAAGTGGATAAAAAGAGGTTCAAAAAGGAAGAAAGAAAA